>NC_080078.1:88892666-89230166 GCF_949987535.1 Balaenoptera acutorostrata
ACCAGGCCCATACAGGGAGGGAGGCCAAGGCCCGGGAGTGCCTCCAGTGGCCTCCCTGGCCGGGGAGGGGCCGGTGTTAATTGAAGGGGGGAGGGGCAAAAGGTTGCCCTGAATGAGCCCCAGTGAGTGCACCTGGAACAGTTTCTAGAGGCTGCAGTTAGCGCCCAGGTCGATGGTGGGAGACATGGGCCAGCAACACCAGGAGCAGAGGACGGGGGACCCCAGCCTGTGGGGGCTCGTGCACCCACCTCGAGGGCAAACCGATGCCCCGAGTTCCTGCCCCTCCCCCATGTCTCCTCAAGTGTCTGCAGGTTGCAGGTACCCAGGCTTGGCTGGGAAGGCAACTCCAAGATGCCCCCACGCTGCAGTTTACCCTGCGATTCTACCGAGGGGGAAAAACCCCAATTCACGAACTCAGTGAGTCATTCTGGGGGAGGAGGGGCCCTGGCAGCTCAGGGCACCTCCTGGAAGATGGACTTGTTGGAAGACTCGGGAAAGCATCTCTGCTCAGGGCACTTCCATGGGAAAGAGACTCAAATTGTTGGAGGAAAAACGTAAGAAGGAACCTCTGACCTGGGAGGTCAGCAGCAGCAGAGACACCTGCGCAGAAGGAGACGTGCTCTGCCCTGGAGCCTCCTGCACCGCCAAGTGCGCGGCTCCAGGGGCCCTGAGAGGCTGAGGGTGTAGGGGGACCTCCTCTCGGCATCACCCTCGCTGCCCCCATGTCCACCCACCCCGGGGCCTGCCTCAGCCCCCCAGTCCCTCCCAAACTTCCCTGTGTCCATCCCCACAGGCACCGCCCTAACACAGATGCATCACCTCCCTCCTGGGCCCTCTGCCCCCAGGCCCTACCCACCCTGCCCGCAGAACTCTCCCGAAATGCAAACGCCGCTGCACCCGCAGTCCCCTGCTTCGCCCCTGCCCCCTTCACCCCGCCCCGTCTTCCATGACCAGGAGGAAATGGCCCACTGTCTGGGATCTGACGCCACCCGGCCCCCCGGGCTCCCGAGATCTCACGTGCTCCCCTCCTTCTCAGGCCCATGGGTGTCCCTCATCCCTCAGGTCTCCGTATGGAGGTCCCTCCTCCAGAAAATGGCCCCTTTCCCCCCAGTCTGGACCTCGAGCTCACCTCCATGCCATGTTTGTCCACCTGTCCTCCATGCTCACCTCAGCCTATGTGCTGGGTGCCTCGCATACAGCAGGTGCTCAATAAGTGCTTGTGACGTTTAGACAAGGTGGGCTTGGGTGCACGGTGCATTCAGAGGATGGAGGACGGAGCGTGGAGCACAGGCTGGTGGGCCTGCGGTGGGGAGGGGAGGGGCGGGGGTGGGGAGGCTGCGGGTAAACAGAAGGGAGGGTGCTGGAACATTCCAGAAGAGACGCAGCGCCTGTCCCTGTTCAAGTCCGCGGCTCCTGGGCTGGGAGGAAGCCGGCTGCCCTGGGCCTGTCTCCAGGTAATCGCCTGAGTCACAGGAGGCCTGAGCAGCACAGCCTCGTTTCCTGAAATCGCATCACGAGGAAAAGAAGGGCTGATGAGCCTTGAGTGGAACATTAGGAAGGCCTCTTGGCGGTCCCTGCAAGCCTCTGGCCTGGCTCTCAAGAGAGGGAGGCTTCCCTGGGTGCCAATCAGCAGCCCCCCCGGCCCCTTCCCCCCCAGCCCTCGAGCTCAGACCGTCAACAGTGCTCCAGGCGCCCAGGGCCTGGGTCAGGCAGGGGTCCTTCTGCAGGGGTGCGGGGAGGGCAGGAACTGGGCTGGGGGCCAGCCTGGGCCGTCCTCAGTCCCCTGGCCTTCAAGGTGGACCAGCCACCCCCATCTTCATAGGCAGGAGATAGGCCCAGCGTGAGAAGGGGACGTGCCCAGGGGGCGTGGCAAGACCCCAGCCTGGGCTGCTCTGCTTGTCACTCCAGTTCTAGAAACAGAAGTCACCCCACAGGCCCGCCTCTCACACGCGTGTGGAGAGCAGTGAGTCTCGTGTGCCCTGGGCCGTTCACATGATGCAAAGGCCAAGGCTGTTCGCTGTTGCAGAGGGGCCCTGTGCAGCCGTGAAGGAGGACAGCGTAGTGGAACGCCATGTGGTCACGCAGCCGCGTGGAGGCCCGTGGTCTCTAGGGGATGGAGGAAGAACGGTCTTTAACAGATACGGTCGTCGGGGGAACGAGCTTTGGAATGGCGCTGGGCAGCTGGCCGGCACCCACCGGCGTTCCCTCTTCCTTTACTGATTGACTTTTGTCCTGGAGAGGAGCACAGCCGGGCCCGCCGGCACTGGTGGGGACCAAGTGGGGGCGGGGCGCAGGACCCCACCATCATTTCTAAGGAGGCCCCTGCTGCTAATCACAGCCATTCGGGGTGGAAGCCCCAGGAGGCCTGGCTGAAGGAGCAAAAGTGTCACTTCCCGGGGCTAAGCCCAGAGCACAAGGTCCCCTCCACGCCCAGGGGCTGGTCAGCTTGGGAAAAAAACTAGAGCCAAACGCTGGTCCAGTGGGGCCTGGGGGGACGTGGGTGGCCGCTCCCAGCCCCCCTCCCTCACACCAGCCGCTCGGCTCCGGGTCCACCATAATCAGATTCCCCGCAAGCAGGGATGGATCGCTAATTCTATTGAAAGGAGCCGAGACACCGGGTACAGGGCCAGACGTCCACGGAGATCACAGTTACCACTCTGCCAGTGGATGGTAATTCAAAATTGGGAAGGAACAGGATATTTGCTAAGCTGCCCACACACTGACATGGCAAGAAAACACTGAAAATCGTGGGATTGGAGATTCAATCCCACAACTGAATCACAGAATTGGAGATTCAGCTGCCAGCGAACACGCAGTAGGGCCGCTTCCCCGCCCACCCCTAGAGGTGGAAGACAGGCCCCGGGCTGAGCCCAGGCTTCGTGCTGCATCTGCAGCACCACTCCTTCCTAAGCGCTTTCTGAAATGCACGTGACACCAGCTTGGACCCGGTCCCAACAGCACGGCGGTGCCCGGTCCTGCAGGACTCACTCCCAGGCACGGCTGGGGGATTCGCAAAGTTCCCCAGAAATCCACTCCCAACGTCCATCAGCCACCAGGGGCTCTTGATTAAGACCAGGGCCCCAAGTTTTCCTGGCATGGAGCAGAGAACGTTCTTCGATGGCTTGACTTCCTTCAAGGGTGCGTGCAGAGCACTCTGTGTGGAACCGGCACCACTTTTACTCCTGAATCAAGGTGGCCCTACACGGGAGAAAGGCACACACAGAAGGCTTGGCAACCGACCGTGGGGGCTCATGTTCGGACCGGGAGCCACCCTGCAAGACAGAACTTGTCACGAGCAAGAAGATGGTCAGCGTCGTGGTGTGAGGTGCCGGTGGGGGTGAGAGCTGGGGCGCACCTGCCGTGGTCCGTGGTTTCATGGTAGGTGACCAGGTGACCGCTAAGGTGCCTCCCTGCCCACATTCCATGAGACACAGAGGCGGGGGCCGGGCCCGGGGTCAGACATCCACCCCCCTGCCCTGCGCCTGTCCTTGTCAAGGAGTTTTACAGCCCCGTTGGTTGCTAATTAGCAGATGTCCCACTGATTTGAATGTTCTCATGGGCTTTTTAGCCAACAGATATCTGAAAACACGGCAAACAGGACTTCAGTCTACAGATGGTCTCGATGCAGTTTTGAGATGGGATGGCATGACCGGAACGCGCCTCACCACCCCAGCTTCCACACCCAGGGTGATTAACGAGCCCCCCACCAACGCACAGCCAAGGCCAGGCCCCCAGCACCTGCCCTGTGTGCTGCTGAGGGCAGGATCCCATCCTGTCTCTCCTCGAGGACGGCGACCCTGGTACAGGTGGAGGGACAGGCGTGGTGGGAAGGCCATTTCCCGAATCCGATCGAGGGTCCCCCGGCAGCCCGGCTGGTGCCAGCGCTCAGCACAGCCGGGACCAGGCGAGATGCAGCTGCAGGGCGGAGGGGTCAGCACAGCCGGGACCAGGCGGGATGCAGCTGCAGGGCGGAGCGCTCAGCACAGCCGGGACCAGGCGGGATGCAGCTGCAGGGCGGAGCGCTCAGCACAGCCGGGACCAGGTGGGATGCAGCTGCAGGGCGGAGCGCTCAGCACAGCCGGGACCAGGCGGGATGCAGCTGCAGGGCGGAGCGCTCAGCACAGCCGGGACCAGGCAGGGTGCAGCGGCAGGGCGGAGCGCTCAGCACAGCCGGGACCAGGCAGGGTGCAGCTGCAGGGCGGAGCACTCAGCACAGCCGGGACCAGGCGGGATGCAGCTGCAGGGCAGAGCGGTCCTCCGTGTCTCCAGCACTCCAGGAGGGTAAAGACTCCCACGTACAGGGCTGCTGGCCGCGCGGGCAGCGGGGACTTGGTGGGGGCCTGTTGCAGAGGTTACAGGCTGCTCGCCTGCCCTTCATCAGCGGACGGGAAGGGTCTGGGGACACGGTGGGGTGTCCCTGTTGATCCCCGCCCCCAGCTGGCTTGGGGCTCCCACTCCCCGGTCCCTCCCCACCCGGGCTTCCCAACCACAGTTCCTCCCAGCCGGGCGCTCCTGCCCACCGGGGCAGCCCCTCCACAGCGATGGGCGCTGTCCATGGTCCTGAACCCTAAGGCGCCCTGGGGCACGAGCATTCTCTCCACTCGAAGTCGCTGGTGACTCTGGTCAGTCCTCTCCCAGAAACTCCAAACCTGAAGAGGGGCACGGGGACCAGCGTGGAACAGAAGGGAGATCAAAGAAAGGGGAGAGTAATGGACAGAGGTTCAGTCCTGAGAGATCACCGCGGAGCCGTGGCCTTTGGACTAGAAGTTGTTCTCAAATTTTTGCAGTTACCCAAAGTGTCCCCTCTGGGAAGCTGGGGGTGGGGCATGCATCCACCGAAGTGAGGTCCCCCGACACTTGCCCCCGACCAGGGGGTTCTCTGTTTGTCTGCTCTCTGCGTGTCACAGGCCCCAGGGCACGGAAGCAAGCACTGGGCTGTGGGTCAGACTATGTCTGGGCTTTTTCTTCTATAAAGTGAGAGCACCAATAGCTTCTATGTGCATATTCCACAAGGTGACACATGCAAGTCACTGAACATGCGTCTGGCTCGTGGAAAGCACTCTGTTAAGAGTTAGCTAAAGGGGGGCTTCCCTGGTGGCGCAGTGGTTAAGAATCTGCCTGCCAATGCAGGGGACACGGGTTCGAGCCCTGGTCCGGGAAGATCCCACATGCCACAGGGCAGCTAAGCCCGTGAGCCACAACTACTGAGCCTGCCAGCCACAACTACTGAGCCCATGTGCCACAACTACTGAAGCCCGCGCACCTAGAGCCCGTGCTCCTCAACAAGAGAAGCCACTGCAATGAGAAGCCTGCGCACCGCAACTAGAGAAAGCCCGTGCTCAGCAACAAAGACCCAATGCAGCCAAAAATAAAAAATTTTTTTTAATTTATTAAAAAAAAAAAAAAAAGAGTTAGCTAAAGAGTGTGTATCAACCAGAAAGTGGAAGTCCTTTATACTGAGCCAAAATCTGGTACTAGAGCCACCTAATGGTGGGTGGCACTGCATTGTGAGGAGCTGGGACTGGTGGCCGGAGGGGCCGAGCTGAGCCCGGAGCTGCACACAGTCCGTGGGGCCCCTTCCCCTCCCCGAGGTGGCCTTTCTGGCCCTAAGATGACTCACTTGGTGCCTCAGCAATGCAGGCAGTTCTTGGGGAGGTTCGGGGTCCCTCCCCTGCAGGCACACGCTGGGCTTCTCCTCAGACACTCAGGCCTGCGGTCAGTGCTCTGACCCACGGAGCAGCAGGCCCTCGACGCTGGTCTGTCTTCTTTCCCAGACGCTTGTCTGCCGTGGGCCGCGTGTGCCCTCCTGGGTGGGATCCCAGCAGCGTCCGGAGGGTCTGGGTGCTCATGAGATGAGGGATGTTGGAGGGCAGAGTTACTCGGACAATGTCAGCCCGGGAGATTCTGGGCTGTGTCACCTTGGAGGACAGTTTCTGCCCTCCCGGCCCTGGTGTCCCGCCTATGAAGCGAGGGTGGATGCCCTGAGATCTGGTCCCCTCCACCTCCAACAGCCCCGTCCCAGGGCGGCACGGTGGGGTGCGTGGTTCTCGTGTCACTGTGGGAGCAGGGGCCCGGGCACCTGTCACAGGACACACGGTCATTCCACTCAGGTGCCTTAAGGTCAAGAGGGCGTGCCCGGAGCCCCCCAGCTCCCTGCCCGTTCCCTGAGTCGGCCTGGGTCAGCCTCCGTTAGGCTTCTCTCCCGGGAGCCGTCCTGGGCGTAGAGGCGGCTCCTTACGTTACGGAGGCACCAGCTGCTCTCTGCTTGCTCTTTTCACTAAACCGTGACCTTGGCCGTCCCTGTGGGTCATTCTCAGCATCGACGGCGCCCCGTGGTGTGGATATGCCATAACTTATCAAGCGGCCCGAGTGGGTGGGCGTTGGACTCGTCCTGGGGTTTTGCTTTTCGAGCAAGGCTGCGCTGAGTGACAGTGACAAACGGGGACTCTGGAGTGACTTGCATCATTGTTCTGCCCTTGGTGGTGGCCGAGAGGGAGGGGGCTCTCAGCATTTGCTGGGTGAGGAGGTTAGGAGAAGGTGGTCCCTAAAGCCTGGCCCTGGCTGGACTGGTCATCTGCTGGGGGCGGCCCCTGCCAGGCCAGCGAGGCCATCTACATTGGAGGGTTTGACAGGGCGCCCCTTTTCTCCGCCTCTCCCCTCAGAAGCTGTTGTACAAGCTGCTGAGTTTTGCAAACACCCTGAGCGATATTTTTATTTATTTATTTATTTATTTTTGGCTGCGCTGGGTCTTTGTTGCTGCGTGTGGGCTTTCTCTAGTTGTGGCGAGTGGGGGGGGTCTACTCTTCGTTGAGATGCGCGGGCTTCTCAGTGCGGTGGCTTCTCTTGTTGCGGAACACGGGCTCAGCAGTTGTGGCTTGTGGGTTCTAGAGCGCAGGCTCAGTACTTGTGGCGCACGGGCTTAGTTGCTCTGCGGCATGTGGGATCTTCCCGGACCAGGGCTCGAACCTGTGTCCCCTGCGTTGGCAGGCGGATTCTTAACCATTGCGCCACCAGGGAAGCCCCTGAGCGGTATTTTGCACCTCCCCACTCACTGCAGGCTGGTGTTGAGCCGTGAAGCTCAGTAGTCCAGGGGCTGTCTCTTTACCTAAACACAGTGGGATCAGTCAGAGAGAAACAGGCCGGTACAAGACAAGCTGTTGCCCCTCAGAGGAAGGGTAGACGAGACGACAGCCTTGAAGAAGGAGGGAGAGGCGTGAGGACCTCCTGACTGCGGGCCAGGCTATGTGCCTCCCATTGGCACCCCGCACCTGTTTGCAGCAGGTCGGGGACAGCCCTTCCTCCCAGACAGACCTGTGTCCTGTTCCACTTTCTTTTTATTGCTTAACCATTTCACTCCCTGTCCCTCACAAAATTACAGATGCTGGAGAGCAGAGACGAGGCCCTCCAGGGTGCTCTCCTTTCACCTGTGAGGGCCCATTCTTAGGCAGGTCTCCCACACAAGGTGGGAGAACAGAACCAATGGCCGCAAAAGCAGTTTCCTGCTCAGCAGGACCCCCACCAAGGTGGGGTCTCTCTTCTGAACAGCAGGCCTGGGGCTGGTTCTCATAGGACAAACGTGATTGGTGGAGAGGTGAACATGCGGCCTGTGTGTGTCCAGTGAGGACTCACCTGGGCCTTTTGGAATGTGCCCACTGGCCAGGAATGGAGCGAGGTGGGTGTTTCCAGGGAAGCGGACGGAGGTCCTGGGAAGGGGCAGTGGAAGCAGCAGGCCCTGAGCGTCCAGCCCCCAGCTCTGCAGCCCGTCACCCACCTCCTCCCACTGGTTCAGGCGCTGCCTTTACCACACGCCACGTTTGCCTCATCGGGAACTGCCCCTGGCCTCTCTCCTGCTCCCCTGATTTATTCGCGCCAAACTAGTCTCATACAATCTCTTTTTAGCGCCCTCCCATAGTGGGTGAGGCCTCCCGTCCCCTACTGACCTGTCACCTTCCTTTCCAGAACTTTCCTGGCTACTCTTAGATTATCTTTTTTTCCATTTGAATTTTAGAGTCAGGCTGTCTACCCCCAAGTGGTCTGACATTTTACCGGGACAAATGCATAGACGAGGAGCAGCCCTCCGCGTCCGCGTGCCTCTGTCTGGAAGGGCCCTGCTTGCCCCTCCTTCCCCTCTGTCCTTCCTGTGGCTACACTTGCAGTGCTTCCTGGGCGTCCTGCACAGGGCTTAGCAGACTCCCTTCTCTTTGCTTGTTGCCGGGGGTCGGCTGCTCCCCTGTTCCCAGAAGTTGGGGGTGCAGTGCAGGAAAGGGGTACAGGCTGAGCTCCCATCCGTGCCGTGAGCCTCGGCAAGAGAAGGCAGACCCCGGGAGTCAGGCGTTGCCCTGGTACCCCACAATCCGGGTTCGGTCTCAGTCTCCAGGCTGGAGGGGCGGGGGAGGCCGAGAGAAGACACACCCCTCCGGAAGCCCACGCCGGCCCGAGCCTCGGCCCCAGGCCTCTCTTGGGGGCGCCTGCAGTGCCGGGGCCCCTCTCCCCACTCCAGAACCTCAGGATCAGGGCCTGGACTTCTCCCAGCTGGGGGATCCGCTGGGGGCCTGGGCCCTGGTCCACTGCTCGCGGCCCCCAGAGGTGGCTGTTTTTGCTGTCTGTGCTCATCGAAGTATGGTATTTCAAATGTTTTGACATTTAAAATCTGTGTTGAATACATTTGTTTTGCTTAAATTATGCCCGGCTGTGGTGACTCACGGGAATTGGTTTGTTTCCTGGGCCCAGGCCCAGCATCCCCGTGCACCCCAGCCCAGCCCCCGGCCCAGAGCTGCCCCTCGGCCGCACCAGCCCCTCATCGTCCTGCGGGAGGGCCTCCAGACCCCCACTTGAGCTCAGTGGACGCAGGAGAGAAGGGTGCCCGGGGGAGGCCACTCCCAAGCACCCAGTGGGTGACTAGTGACGGGCGCAGGGCTGGCAAGTGTGGAAAGGCCACCTGCCGAGGGCCCACGCGGCACCTGTCCGGCGTGTTTGTCCTCTAGTTTAGGGGAGTCTTTTTCAGAAGGAGCCAGAGGTGACCTCAGCCACCATCTCCTGGATGCCTAGAGTCCTCCCAAGCGGGACCCGGAGCACCGTGGGGCGGGCAGGACCTGCAGAGGCGTCGGCCAATGCCCCGAAGAGAGGGGCGTGTGAGCTGCCCTGCTCGGGACAGACGCCTGGCATCCGGGAGGCCCAGGAGGCGAACCCGTCGACCTTCTAGAGCCTCCAGCACCTCTTGGCTTCCTGCCGGCCGCGGCCGCATTCGCAGGACAGAGCTGGACGGTCCTCCCCCTGCTGAGACCGTCCTTGTCTACCATCGAGGAGGCCTCCACGCGGGACCCTCGGCTCTGCTCTCAGGGCTGTGGGCAAACCCGAGTGAGGAGACAGAGGGGGCAGCCCGGAGCCCGGGGCACCCCCATGCAGACCCCGGGAACCAGGTGGGGCCAGTGCAGGTGTCTCTCCAGGTGCAGCCATTTGCTCTTGGACTCTGAAGTCCATGTGAGCATTGGGGGCCGCGGCGGTTGGGTGGGGGGGATGGAGAAGAGGCACCGCCCCCTCACCAGGGCTCGCGAGTTCACACTTAGATGCTCGGGCGTTGGAACATGACGTCAGGACCCGCGTGCTCAAAAGACAGCGCCAAACGCGTTTTTACTCCAGAGGCTGTTACTCCGGGGCCCTAGGAGGTGATGCCGGATTCAGGACCAGCTCGGTGGGAGGCCTGTTCCCCGTCGCTGGTCAGGGCCACACGCGTCCACTGGCGGGCTTGCGTCCCTGTCAGGAACGGCAGTGGCAGCTCAGGGAGGCCACAGCTGCTTGGGCTGAGCAGGTGCCCGTGAAGGCGGGTCTCAGCCTGGTGTCGCCGAGGGGCCGGGCTCCAGCTCAAGTCCAGGTCCAGCCATTTCTGAGCTGGTGACTTTGGCAAGCCCCTCGGCACCCGGAGACTCGGTTTCCCCAGAGGCAGAGAAACGTGGAAGGTGGAAGTGCCAACGAGAAGCGCTTTTCAACGCGCTGAGAGGCAGTGGGGCGGGGGGCGGGTCTTCCCTTCGTGTCCTAACGTGAACTGCCCGTGTGCAGGACGAGGGACGCTGGGTGAGCCATCCTGGAGAGGAGTCAGGAGGGACCGCTTCCTTGTCCAGACCTGGGAACGCAGAGCCCCAGCCCCTCACCGCAGCCGGGATGCCCCAGGGTTTTACTCCACACTGTGTACAGCCTGGGGGCTCCCCAAGCTGATGGAGAGTCTGCAAACCTCCCCCGAGCCAGGGGTGTGGGAGCGGGCGGAGAGTCAGTCTGGGAACGGACAGACCGAGCACCGCCCACGCTCCA
Organism: Balaenoptera acutorostrata; assembly: GCF_949987535.1. NCBI lineage: Eukaryota > Metazoa > Chordata > Mammalia > Artiodactyla > Balaenopteridae > Balaenoptera > Balaenoptera acutorostrata. Next base: position 88,902,972 of record NC_080078.1, read on the forward strand.
ACCCCTAAACCTGGGCCAGTGGGCGGGGCGGGCACCAGGGCGCGTCCCATGCCCCGGTCTCACGGGCCGCCCCTCTCCATCTCTCGTAGATCAACACCTTCATGTCTTTCGTGTTCCCCATGGTGGTCATCTCCGTCCTGAACACCGTCATTGCCAACAAGCTGACCGTGATGGTCCGCCAGGCGGCCGAGCAGGGCCAGGTGTGCACAGTTGGGGACCAGCATAGCTCGTTCAGCATGTCCATCGAGCCCGGCCGGGTCCAGGCCCTGCGCCACGGCGTCCGGGTCTTACGTACGTAACCGCTGGGCCCTGCGAGGGGCGGGCGGCGGGCGGCCACCAGGGGCCAGGAAAGCAGCGAGCTCGGTACCACAAACAGAAGGTTTAGAGACCCGGGGAACGGAGCGCGTCCGGGCCGAGGCTCGGAGTGCCGGCTCCCCCTGGGGTCGGGGCTTCTCTTCACTCCGTCACTCATCCATCCATCCATCCACTGATTCAGCAAGCCTCCTGGCGCCGGCTCTGAGTTGGACAGTTTGCTCACAAAGCCAGGGCCGCGGAGTTGGGGTCCCCGTGCGCGCCGGGCAGTCGGGTGCCAGCTGGAGAGGCCGGAGGTGCAGTCCCTCTGCACACATTCTAGTAGGGGATCCTGAAGGCCTGAAGGATCCTGTGGGGTGGACCCTACGTTTCTGTGGGTTGTGAGGGTCCATCCTCCCTCTGTGTGTCCCCGGGCCTGGCCTGGGCCTGCAGGTGCATCATGAGGAGGGGTCCTCAAAACAACCTGCCCCCGCCCTGCTCTCCTGAGGCAGCCCCGGCCCCCCCCCCCGGTCCCCCAGAGCACCTACCCTGTGCTTCCCACCACCCCAGCATTCACCCTCCATCTCCCCCCATGCCCCGGGCTGCCTGCCCCTCACCTTCTGCAGCCACTGGTCTTGGAAGGAAAAGGTCCCCACAGCTCTGTCCAAAAGGAACGTGATGCAGGCCCCACATGGGATGTTAAATGGTCCAGTAACCACTTTTTTAAACAGTCAAAAGAAACAGGCAAAATTCATTTGGATCATTTATTACTCCAGTATTTCCAAAATAGTATCATGTCTGCATCCATCCACATCATGTGATTGACGGGAGAGTGACTCGGGTGTGCTCTGCACTTGGGCCGGCTCGGCTCCCCACAGCCGCGGGTCAAGTGACCGACAGGCAGTGTCCAGTGGGCAGGGCCGCAGCATTTGCTTCTGCTGTGTGCGGGCAGGCTTTCTGGAACAGCCCAGTGCCACCAACCCCTGCTGCCAGCAGGCAGCACCTTCGTTGGGACCTCCCCGGCCCAGGGTCTCCACAAGCCCCCCAGGGTGGGTCTCCTGGGCCCATGGGGTCAGGGCAGCAGCCCTGGAGCAGGGACCCCAAACCCAGGACCTCCCACAGATCCCCCCATGTCGCCAAGAAGATGACGCACATCTCAGGGACCACCCTTCTCTCTGCCCCGGGACAGCACATTTGGCCCGAAGTTTTACCAAGTGGTTGGGTGCTTTCTTTTTCGTTGTGGTAGAATATACAGAGCATAAAATTTACCATCTTGACCATTTCTAAGTGCACAGTTGAGCAGCAGTGTAGATGCCCGTGTTGCTGTGGGGCTATCACCACCAACCCCCCTACCTTGTAAAACTGAAACTCTTCCCATTAAACACCAAGTCCCCACCCCCTCCCCCAGCCCCTGACAACCACCTTCTACTTTCTGTCTCTGTGAATTTGACTCCTCCAGGGACCTCCTTTAGGTGGAATCATACAGTATTGGGGTTTTTTGTGATTGGTTTATTCATATGGTGTCATGTCTTCAAGGTTCATCTATGTTGTAGCCTGTGTCAGAATGTCCTTCCTTTCTAGGGCTGAATAATATTCTGTTGTACGGATGGACCATATTTTGTTTATCCGTCATCCATTGATTTCAGCTACTCTGAATAGTAGTGCTGCTATGAGCTACTGGTATCTGTTTGAGCTCCTGCTTCCAATTCTTTGGGGGCATATACCCAGGAGTAGAATTTTAATTTATTGAATTAAAAAATATTTTTAAACAGCCAAACTGTTTTCTAAAGTGGCTGCACCATTTTACATTCCCACCAACAGTGCACAAATGTTCCAGTTTCTCCATATCCTCCCCCAAATTACTCTTTTCTGTGTTTTTCTGTTATGGTAGCTATCCTATTGGGTATGAGGTGGTATCCTATTGCAGTTTTGATTTGCATTTCCCTAGTGATCAGTGATGTTAAGCATCTTTTCATGTACTTATTGGCCATTTGTATCTCTTCTTCGGAGAAATGTCTATTCAAGTCCTCTGCATGCTTTTGTATTGGGTTGTTTGATTTTTGTTGTTGAGTTTTCTATATACCCAGGATATTAATCCCTTAACAGATATGTGATGCAAATATGTTCTCCCATTCTGTAGGTTGCCTTTTCACTCTGTCAATTGTGACCTTTAATACACAGTTATTTATTTTTATATAGTCCAAATTATTTATTTTTTCCTTTGTTGTCTTTTCAAATTCAATGTTGTGAAATTTTTGTCCTATATTTTCTTCTAAGAATTTTATACCTTAGCTTTTATGTTTAGATCTTTGATCCATTTTGAGTTAATTTTTGCAGATGTTGTGAGGTAAGGGGACAGCTTCATTCTTTTGCATGTAGGGATCCAGTTTTCCCAGAACATTTGTTGAAAAAACAGCCCTTTTCCCTTTGATCTTGGTGCCCTGTAGAAAGTCATTTGACCATATATGGGAGGGCTTATTTCTGGGTCCTCTGTTCTAGTCCATGGGTCTGTACATCTGTCCTCATGCCGATACCACTCTGTTTGGATGACTGTAGCTTTGTGGTAGGTTTTGAAGTCAGGAAGGGTGAGTCCTCCAGCTTTGCTCTTCTTTCTCGAGATTGCCTTGGCTGTCCAGCATCCCTTGAGATTCCCAATGAATTCTTCTATTTCTGCAAAAAATGTCATCAGGATTTCCACAGAAATTCCACTGAATCTCTAGATCACTTTGGGCAGCACTGTCATCTTAACACTATTAGCTATTTCAGTCCACGAACACGGGACATCTCCCTCCACCCCCCTGAGGCCCGTATCCCTCTGTGTCTCAGGTGCCGTGGTCATCGCCTTCGTGGTCTGCTGGCTGCCCTACCATGTGCGACGCCTCATGTTCTGCTACATTTCGGATGAGCAGTGGACCCCGTGAGTACGGGAGGCTGGGGCCAAGAGGGTGAGGCTTGGGCTGGGGGCATGCTCCCCAAAACAGTTGGATGTAGGGGTTGGGGGCACTGAGAGGGGCAGCTCAGGGTGGGCGGGGGCGGTCAGCGTCCCCCAAAAGGCCCTCAGGTGTGGCTGTGATAGGGCAGGGAAGGCAGAGGCCATAGAGGGACAGACACCCTGGAAGCCGCTTCATAAAAGGAAAGTAAGTCCTAAGACAGTCAGTACAAGACAGTTTTGGGGGCGTCTGGAGAGCGACAGGAAGGGCTGGCGCTGCCAGCTGTGGGAGGAGTGATGGCGACTGTCGGGGCCCCCAGACCACCCCCAGCCTGGAGGAGTTGCCAGGAGGACCCCTGGGACTCTGAGAGCATCACACCCGCACTATGACGTATGGACACCGGCCTGGCCAGCTGGCCTCCCCACGACGGTAGCCTCAGCCCCACTGCGTGAGCTCCTCTGCATAGCAGGGCTGCCAGGTCCCAGGGTCGTGGGCTCTTCCAAGTGACGGGGAGCCACTAGGGAGGGCAAATCTAGAAAGGATGAGGAGAAGGTACAGGGAGCGGAACACAACCCAAAGTAAAGGGTTTCTGAAACTCAGGGCTGCCTGGTGGTGAATGAGCTGCCAGATGAGGGAGTGAGATCCCTGTGCACGGAGGCAAGCAAGTCGAGGTGAGGTGCACAGCTGTCTGGGAGGTGCGGAGGGGGCTCCTGGCCTGGCTGTTCCGTTGAGGCCAGGCCCCGGCCACGTCCTGCGGCCCTGGGTGGGGCTGGGATTCTGCACAAGGAAGGGCAGGCCAGCTGGGCTGCAGGGAGAGGTGGAGACTGCGGCCAAGGGTGTCTGCACAGCTGGCCTCGGGAGGGCGGCCGCAGCTCAGCTCGGCAGTTCAGCTGACCGGTGCCAGGCGGGAGTGTGCTCAGAACTTCCAACCTCTCAAGAGAAACCAGAGCCCTGGAATTTATTATGAAATATCCCCACTTCAAAAGATGTCCAAGTAGTCTGCAATGACCGTCCCAGGCCCCCGCGTCCGCCACGGGCTGCGCCGTGCGGCCTGTGTCTGGCCCGCCAGCCTGAGCGTCCTCTCCCACCCCAGGTTCCTGTATGACTTCTACCACTACTTCTACATGCTGACCAACGCCCTCTTCTACGTCAGCTCCACCGTCAACCCCGTCCTGTACAACCTCGTCTCCGCCAACTTCCGCCAGACCTTCCTGGCCACGCTGGCCTGCCTCTGTCCCCTGTGGGGCCACAGGAGGAGGAGGCCGGCCTTCTCGAGGAAGGCCAGCAGCGTGTCCGGCAGCCACACCTTCTCCAGCAATGTCACCCGGGAGACGCTGTACTAGGCCCGGGCGGGGCCAGGCGGGGGGCCGGGAGGGGTCACGGAGGGGCTGCCACTCGGCCTCCACCCCTGTGCACCCAGCGCCTGGGAGCTGGACGGGGGTCGGCCCTGGGCCCGCTCCGTGGCATCCGAGGCCCAGGACCCAGCACCCACACCCAGAGGCTCCATTTCTTTTCGGCTTCTCCTCTCTCACCCTCCCCACCGCCCCCCTCCTCTTTGAAAGCCAGAAAGAGAGACTGATCCTCTCCCAGATCCAAAAAGGGCCTTTAATGAGGAGAAATTAGTGTTGGGTGAAAGGTGGTCTTTTTTGTTCTCGGACTAATGGATGTTGAGGGAGAAAGACATGAAGGGAGTAGGTTGGGGCCGGAGGGTGGTGACCCCGAGAGCTGGCGCTGGGAGGAGCCCAGCTGGCAGGACCACCGCTGTCCTGGCACCGCCGAGAGGGCCTCCGGGCAGCTCAGGACCGGGTCAGCCCCTTGTGCAGCAGGCATTCGACCCACCACCTTTCCAAGGGCGAATCCCAGGAAACTTTGATGTCACAAGAGGTCAATGAAGGGATCAGCCTGGCATCCCTCAGCCCTGGCACCCACCCCCCCCCCCCGCCTGTCCTCCCCAGGCCAAGGTGGCAAAGCTCTGCAGGGACACCACAGGGCAGCTCAGCCTCGCAGTTCTCCATCCTGGCTCTGCGGACACGAGGCCAGGTCAGCAGGGTCCCAGGATAGGGACGTCCTCACACGCTCTCACTCCCGCTGTCCAGCTGAGCTCCTGCAGCCCAGCTCCGAGCTGCTTCAGGGTGGACGCCCCAAGGCAGAGGGGAGTCGGCCAGGTCTCCGAAAGAGGCAGCGCTGGGGTCTGGGCCACAGGTGAGGAGGAGGAGCCGTGGGTACAGGCAGCGCACTGGCCGGCAGCCAGGCGGAGGCCCAGACTTGTTTGTCACGGCCAGCAGGCAGGCCTGGCCCCAGCTCAGGCGCCCAGAAAGGCAGGCGCCTCCTTGGACTCTGGGATCCGGTCTCCAGACAGGATGGCCCGGCCCCAGGAAGGTGCCCTGAGCCAGGGGAAGGCGGGTCCCAGGGGAGCTGCCCTGGACCAGCCGGGACCACGAGTGGCCAGGGGCCCAGAAGTGAAGCACAGGCCTTTTAAAGCAGGTCCTCCCTGGGCCTGGGAGCACATCTGCCCAGAACAGAGACAGTCAGACAGACAGACAGACAGGCAGACCACCTGCCTGGGCGGCACTGACTCAGGATCAGGAGACTTGCTCCTGGTCTGGAGTTAGCCGGGACTCAGTCTCCCCATCCTCAAAAACGACGAGTCGGATACTACGATATCCACGGCCACTTCAGATCTGGGCTCTGCTATGAATCGGGGTATTATATACTTGAGCCCCACAAAATCCTCCCCCAAGCTGTTCACCAAGAAGAGGCCTGCGGGCAGGCCCACAGCTAGTCCCCAGGCCAGGCAGCCCTCCCGTGACCCAGTGGCCACCGGTGCAGGGGACGAGGCCAGCCCGGAGCTCCCACACGGGCATCTGCTCTGGGCAGGGGGCACAGGAGTCCAGCAGATGGGCCCGAGGTCAGCGCAGCCCCCAGCCCTGCTTAGCGAGTGGGCATCAGAGTTCAGCAAAGACTGAGTCTGGGCTCAGGCGTCGGCTTCAGGACGAGGACCTGGACTCTTTGTGACACGTCCTCAGATCCTCCCTGGCCTCCCTGGGCCCCAGACACACCACGATTCCCCCGAGCCCCGGGTTCCCCATCTGAGAAGTGGGCGTGGTCATCCCACCCCCTCGGCCAGGGCTGGATGTGATGGCCCTGGAGGACCCAGCCCAGAGCGGACAGAAGGGACGGTCCCCTGAGGTGGGGGCAGAGTGGACGTGGGATGAGATGCCCACCGCCCAGACCCTGCTGGGGGCAGACGGGCAGGGTCTGCCGCTGAGCCCGAGTCCACTTTACTGTCTGCCCACTTCACGTGCCCTGCCAGACACCCCTCCTGACCGCCCCAGCTCCCGGCCCGTCACCGTGGGACCCCAGAGGCCAGCTCTGTGTGCCGCGTGTGTCTGCTCTCAGAGCCAAGTGCCCGCGTGGCTGGGCACAGTGATGGTGAAACCCTGTGGTGTGCGTTGACCCCCACCACCCCACACGTCCTGCAGTGACAGGGACATCCCCCGACTCCCTCGATAAAGGAATGAAGGAGGCTGTGGACCCGTGACGCACTCCCACGCGGAAGGGCCGGCGGGCCCGCCTGCAGCCGCTGGCTCGCTCGCTCATTCATGAGAAGGTCACTGACGCGGCAGATGGCCCCCGACGGGGCCCTTTTACTGAAAACACATGCGCTTGGTCTCTGAGAGCCCGGAGTCGGGAGACCTGGGTCCACGGTGGCTGTGTGGTGACGCCCTGCCCCTCAGTGTCCTGATCTGTGGCCAGGGCACAGGTGAGGCCCAACGAAGCGCGGCGTGGGGTCCTGTGACTGTTTGCCCCTGGTCTCCACGGCCCTTCCGACCAGCCCGGGGAACCGAGGGGACAAAGCAGCCCCTCCCTGGGGGCCGGCGGGTGGGGAGCCAGGACAGGGGGGGCGCTCAGCCTGCCTGCAGGCACAGCCACCCTGTCTGGAGCCCCCCGGCAGCAGGGGGACCTTCTGCAGCGGGGTGTCCCCTCCTCCCCTTTCCTCTTCCCCTGCTCTGCCTTCATCTCCCCGCAGCAGGATCCCCGGAGGCCCGCAGCCTGGGGGACAAGAAGGAAAGCATCTTTCCAGATTGCAGACCCTCTGGCCTCCCCCTTGAGTCTCCTCGGCAGTCTTCCCCACGCTCCCCTTCATTCATTCATTCACCTGCCAGGTGCCCCTCGAGGCCTGGCTTCCTCAAAGCCACCCCATTCTGATTGGCACAGGGCTGCTCAAGGCCTCTGTGCTTTTGACTCACCCGCCCTATCAGCAGGGAAGTCTCAGAACTCCCACTGACTCTGAGGAGTAAAGGATTCACTGGCAAGCTCCAATAGGTGCGCTGACATTTTATAAGAATAGCCAAAGGAATGAAACTCCAACAGTGAATTTCAGGCCAGCCATGGAGAGAGACATTTTGGGGACAATGGCAGGCAGTCCCAAACCCTAGCTGCACCTCAATGCCACTGTCCCATGGGGCCAGAGCTCTGGACGAGCCCCTCCCCACCTCCTGCAGGTTTGCTGAGCTCCGGTCCCTGTTCCAGCACAGGGACAAGAGAGGAATCCACTCTCCTATAGGAAGGCACCGCTGGCCCCATCACTGTCGCTAGGCAACAGGAGGAGGGCTTGGGAGAGAATTCCATACATTTTAAATACATTTGAAGAAAGAAAAAAAACAGCCAGTGGCTGGCTGCTGGGGCCTGAGTATGGGGATAGCTGCCCCCCATCCAACTCCTCCCCCGCCTCCACCCTCCCTCCCACCCCCTCCTGCCTCCCACTTGCCCCCCACTGCTTCCCGCAATTATGATTTGAATTCCAATTTTTATCAGAACACCATGGAAACCCCACCCAGGCTGAACTGATGAAGGAGAGAATGGGACAAGGGGAAGGCCAGGAGCCAGTTGGGGAAGGAGGAGAGGCAGAATGAGGGGCCTTGAGGGGTTGTCCCTCCACCCGGGAGGGTCCCCGCAGCACACACGCGTGCACCCGCACCATGCACACACGTGCTCGCACACACGCCCAGTGTGCACTGGCCTCCCACCCCCAGGCCTCATTCCTCGGCTCTGAGGTCGCCAGTTCTCAGCCTGCGGTGCAGCTTGGGGGTGGGGGTGGCTAATGCCTGGACGCTGCCCTCCTGACCATCTGGGCCCCCATCCCACCTCCCCTCCTCTTGCTCTCGGAACCCCCGGGGACCCCCAGCGAAGCTAGAAGGGAACTTCGAGGGAGTCGCCTGCCACAGTCAAGGACGCCCCGGGAGGCAGTGGGAGCGCGCGTCCAGCCAGCTCCCAGCACCTGCGCGGGCCCCAGTGGCGCCACAGCTCCAGAACTCCCAGCTCGCCTACGCGTCTCCCTACCCACGTCTTCACTCCTCGAGGAATGTGAGCTCAGCCTCCAGGGAGAGAACTGGACCCGGATAGAGCGGGAGTGAGGCCCGAGGGGCGGGCTGGGCTGGACCCAGTCCCCCCACCCGGAGCCCCCGCCTGTCTAGCTTGCTGTGCGCACATTAACTTTCAAGATGCAAAACCTTTATCTTTTATGATAAAAGCAATTCATTCTCTTGTGAAAAACTGAAATAACATGAAAGAGGACAAAGTACAGAGTGAAGTCTCTGCTTAGTGCCACCTGGAGGTAATCAGGCTGGCAGATGGGCGAGCACAACGCCCGGGGCTATGGGCACTGCCAGCCGCTGCGGACAAAAGTGCCAGTCCTTGAATGGAGCGCACACTGCCACGTGCGCGCGCACACACACACACTCATATACACACATGCGCACACACATACACATACATGCACACACACGTGCACGTGCACACACACATGCACACTCACATATGCACATGCACGCACCTACACGCATGCACACACATGCACACATACACACGCATGCGTGCACACGCACACATGCATGCATGCACATACATACACACATGCACGTGCACACACACACACAGCTGCAGCCATATCAGTGCACACAGCGCTCCCCCCTTCCTTTGTGTGCACCCAAAAAGCCATTTTTTTAGACACAAAGTTAAAATAAATTTCTGACATTCAGATGTTTCCAAAAGCAAATTTTCCTGTGCAAGTGAGAGGTCCCCGAGTGTCCAAGCAGAGGACATGCCATATCCCAACAGGCCTCAGCTGACCCCATGGGAGCCCAGAGATGGGGATGGCCCTTCAGGGGTGTCTTGGGGGATGGGACGGGGAGCGCTTTATACCCCTCCCCCCTTTCCTTATCGGACTGTCACTGGATGCAGCCCAGGGGAGGCTGAGGGGACAGCAATGAGGGCAGGGACAGGAAAGGGGGACAGGAAGTGGGGAACGGCAGGGAAGGGACACGAAACACCCGGCTGCCCTCTCTCGGGTTGTGCGACCTCGCAGGAGTCGCTGGGCCCCTCCATGCCTTGGTTTCCGTGTCTGTTCCACAGGGAGGGGGGTGGTTCCTTTAACTGATGAGGAAACTGAGGCTCAGAGAGGGTCTCTGCCCATGTCACCTGGGGTCCACAGCAAGGCAGAGGGCACTCAGGTCTCCCAGCTCCGGCCGGGCCCTCCCTCCACCGGGACAGCCTCTCCCCACCCCGCCTCTGGCCGCAGGTCCACAGCCCCCGGGCAGCAGCTCCGCCCTCATCAGTCCACCTGCCCCACACCAGGGGTCACCGCACTGTCCCCTATTCCTCCAAATGCGCTGTTCCTGGACAGCTAATGAGCACACAGGTTACAGCCTCTGCCACCCAGCGTCGTCTGAGGAGCCTGATGGACACGTGAAACCTCATTTCAAAACCACCTGCGCCACCCTTGGTGCCTCAGCAGGAACAGGGAGGGGGCGCCCGAGAGACCATCAAATTGCCCTCCCCCACCCTCCCAGGTACTTGGGGCATCCCCGCCCCCCCAGGCCCATGGTAGCTCTAATCCAGCGAGGCTGCTTGGAGGAGGCTGCAAGGGGGGCAGCCCTGGCTACACTCCCCCAGAGCCCACCGAGTGGCTGGAGATTCCCGTGGGCAGATTTACCTGAGCCCCTCCTGAGTGCCAGGCCCGGGCTGTTCGGGGACCCAGTGGTGAGCAGGGCAGGACCCTGGGCCTGGGCAGCGGGGGCACAGATGAGAATGAGGAAAACAGACAAGGAGGTGAGAATCGTGGGGTGGGCTCTCAGGGAGCAAACAGAGAGAGTGGCTGGGAGGGGCACGCTCCCTCGGGGGCTGGGATGGTGACACCTGTGTGGCCAGAGCAGGAGAGCCAAGGGTAGAAGGGGGACAGGTGGGCAGGGCTGGATGGCAGGGCTGGCTTTATTCTGAGCTCCTTGAGGACACGCGGGTAGGGGGTGGCATTACAGATATTACAGGAGTCGGCCCAGCCCAGCGATGGGAGCCTGGTGTCCACAGAGTGCCGGGCCAGCAGGGCGGCCAGCACTGCAGGCTGTCTGTCCACATTAGTCACTTCTCTTGGGCCCAGATTACCCTTAATCACTCAGTTCCTTCTCCGGCAGTCAGGCTCCTCATCATTCGTCTGCATTAGAAAGGGACGCTTCCAGAAGGACCTCAGGAGGCAGAGCCCCGCCTCCTGTCTGATGGCGCGGACCCCTACCTGAGGTGACCCCAGGGCTGAAGGGGCCTGGAGCTGCCCACACAGTCCCCCCACGTCCGACGACGGTCCCCTGGGGTTCCCACCGGTCCCCACAGCCCAGCCCACCAGTCTGCACCTGTTTCCATCACTCGACACATTTAATGAGCACCTACTGTATGCACCCAGCCGGGAGGGAGCAGCTCGTTGGGGGTTCGGGGTGGGAGGCCTCCTTGGCCTCAGTTCAGGCCCCTCTCAGGGCAGCACCCCCCCCCCCAGCACCAGGCTGTCTGGTTCTCGGACCCCCTGTACTGGGGCTCCAGTAGGGAGCCTGGGAAGCTGCATTTACCCAGAAGTTATGGGGTCCGGCCTGGGATGGACTGGCCCCTTCTGAGCCTCCCAGCAGCGCCAGGAGATGCCCCTGCATTGTCCCTAGTTTACTGACGGGGGAAGGGCCTGGGGAAAGGCCTGTGTCCCTGAGCAGCGTGTCCCCCAGCCCCTGCCCGCCGCTGGTGTGGGAATCCAGCCTCAGTGCGGATGAGTAGGGAAGGAATTTTAAGGCCCACCTTCCACCCAGGGGTCCCTGGGGTCCTGAACCCCCTTCCCCCACCCAACCCCAGCCAGAGCAGCCCTGGCCTCAGTCCTCGGGGCCCCAAGAAGCCAGAGAGGCAGGTTCTTACATGGCCAGGTGGCATCTGTGGCCAGGAGGGTGAATGTGACGGGCCCTGCCCACATCCGAGGCCTGTCCCTGCCTGGCCTAGGATGCCCTGTTTCCAAAACCTGCCGTGGCACCCGCCCCGTCCACTCCCCCTCTGAGTGGCAGCCTGTCTGCAGCCCCCATGTGCCCCACTTGCCCTTAAGTGTGTCCTAGGCCCTGCTCACAACCACAGCAGTGAGACCAATGGTTGGACTCTCCAGCGCGCCCTGCAATTTCGTCCTTGCCGCGGCTCCAGATGAAGGAACTGTCAGCACAGCCATTTCACGGGGCACCAAGCCTCCAGGGCATCGGACAGTCTGGCTGGGATCACCCGGCCTGGAGAAGCGGCAGGCTGGGGCCCGGAGCCAGGACCCCCCTGTGCCCCGAGCGCCCCCGTGTGCTCAGCGCAGGCCCGTGGGTGCTACAGCAGGGCTGGCTGGACACCTCCCTGCTGGCCCCTGTATGGGTAAACAGACATTGAAAAAGAAGAAAAGAATTCTTCCTGGTGCAAAAAGTCCTCTCCCCTTTTTCTGCAAGTGTTTATTTTAGAGAGCTTTTGATAGCACCTCCCTGTGAGAGAAAAATACATCTCCTTAAAAGCTAAATAAGCCTCGTGCCAGCTTCCAGCCCAGGCCTGTGCTTCTCAGGGGGCTGGCAGCCATCGCTCCCTGACACGCAGTCACGAAGGAGATGGCGTCCCTCTCCCAGCCCCTGCGGGAGCAGGAGCCTGACCCCAACTACCTCCTGTCATAGAGACGTGAGAGGCTTACTTTTCCTTTGGATAGAGCCTATTAGCTCACACAGACGGTCACCCCCATTACCGGGTGGATTTAGGATGAACTGTATGTGACAATGGTGCTGTCAAGCCCTGCGACTTGAGGACCAGCAGCTGTTCACCTAGAACACGTGTGGTCAGCGGGTGTGTCTTCTTGGCTCTAGAAGAGGCATGATCGCACCTCTCAGCAGGTGACCTGTGACGCACGTCACATACTGCTTTATGCTCTTTCGGTAATGAGACTCTTTTCTTTCTCCTCTACCTCTGGGGAGAGGTTTCCCGATCGGCAGGTTTCACTCCTAGTTCTATTTCCCCGGAACCCCAACCCCGTGTGACTTGGAGTGCCACCAAGTGCCCGGCGTGATGTCCCCCTCACATTACCTAGCGGTTTTCCGTTTGAAGCTGCTTGACTCTTTCATATGCCCATAGATGCGGCTTCTTGAAAAGGAGCACACGTGCCCTGAGAGTGGAATGTGCGGTACAGAGATGCTGGCGCTCCTGAAAAGAAAAGGCAAACCCGCCCGGCTCCCACCCACCCAGGAGGCACTCAACTCAGCTCCCCAGATGCCCCGCCTGCCGCCTCCCGGGCAGAGGGAGGTGCCAGCCGGCTGAGCGGGCATGTAACCGCTTTCCCATCCATCCGGAAAGCCAACCCCACACGTAATTCAAGGACAGCCTTGCTGCTGGCCCCCAAAAACACCAGGCTGAGCTCGGGGTTCTGTAAAGGCAAGCGTCTGTCGGTGACTTTGAATGACTTTCCACTAATTACCTGCCAGGGAGCCCAAAATAACTCCCCAGTGTGCAAGCCTCGGGGTGAGCCCTGACTGAGACCTGATTCTACATCTCGTCTTTTCATTGTTTTTTATTTTATTTTTATTTTTTAAAACATTTTTTATTTCTTTAACGTTGTATCTATTTTATTTATTTTTGGCTGCGTTGGGTCTTTGTTGCTACGTGTGGGCTTTCTCTACTTATGGGGAGCAGGGGCTACTCTTCGTTGCGGTGCACGGGCTTCTCATTGCAGTGGCTTCTCTTGCTGTGGAGCACGGGCTCTAGGCGCGCGGGCTTCAGTAGTTGTGGTGCACAGGCTTAGTTGCTCCGCGGCATGTGGGATCTTCCCGGACCAGGGCTCAAACCTGTGTCCCCTGCATTGGCAGGCAGATTCTTAACCACTGCACCACCAGGAAGCCCCACTGTTTGTTTTTAAAATATACCTTTTTCATACATATAGATACAATTTTTCAAATAGATGATATATACACACCGTGCAGCACGAAAAGAGGTGCAAAGCTGATGCCGAGAAACATCACCATCCCGTCCCTCCCACACCATCCCGTCCCTCCCACACCGCCCCTCTGGTCCTCCCCAGAGGCAGCCCCCGCAGGGAAGTGGGTGACCGGGTGGCCCTTCTTGAGCACCCAGCCCCCCGCCTCTGACCAGCGATGGAACCTTCCATGTCCGGCTCACATACAGACCTGCCTCGCCCCTGGAGCCATGTCACGGGCAGAGGGACTTGGCAGATGTGATTAAGGTGTGGGGAGAGCCTCCTGGGTTCCCAGGTGGGCCCATTGTGGCCGCGTGAGCCCGGCCCGGACAAATGGGCAGCGGCTCCGTCCTGGAGCCTCCCGGTTGGAGCTCAGTGGGTGACACTGTCATTTCAGCCTGCGGACCAAGCAGAGGGCCCAGCTGAGCCTTGCAGCTGTCTGCCCTGCAGAATGTCAAGCGGTAAATTGTGCTGTTTGGCGCTGCTACACTGTGGTCATTTATTGCGGCTGTCACTGGGGAATCAGAGAATTGATAGCGTCCCCCTGTGCGCTTTGCTGCAGCACACTTACCAGCTCCCTGTGCGTGCAAACCTACATTCTGTTTGGTCTTTTGCTGTGAAGAAACTTTTGCAGTAAGTATCCTTGCACGCTGTCTGGTGCACATGCTGTGCAGGTCAACCTGCTCGTGAGCCCTGAGTTAACCCTCTCCTGTGGGCCCTGCAGAGGTTGCGTTGACACATGGCCACCATCCCAGCCACCCCGGGGCCCTCCCCGCAGGGGCCGCCTGATGCTGGGTGCTGTGTGGCTGTCACCTGCTTCGTCCTGAGCTGGTGGTATCCTGGATCTGAGTCGGGGGCCGTGAGGGAGGCGGGACAGGGGCTCTGGCTCCCTGTCTGCAAGGAGGGGACAGCTCCATACTCCCAAAAAAACAAGACCCTGCTCTCCACGGCGCTCCGAACGCTGTTCCTGACGGCTGGAGGGCAGGACGGGCCTGGGACAGCATAGTGAGCAGCAAGGGGACAGCAGGGGCAGGACACGGCCACGCACTCCTGCCCAGTTAGGCCCCCAACTGGGACCCATGTCTCGCCGGCCCCTCCCTCCCGCTACTGGTGCCAGGGCCGCCGGTGCTCACCTGCTCGGGTGGCCATCCCTGCGAGCCTTTCCTGGAAAGGACCTTCGTGACCCCCAGGGTCCAGCTGTGACACAGGCTCGGTCCAGGGGTCACCGGAAGGTTTGTGCTCAGATGGGCTGAATATTCTGGTCTGTTTCTTGCTCAAGGCTGGGAGAAACGGTTTGCTTTGCAGGAAAATGCTCCAGGCGATTTCATGACACATGGAGACTCCTCCGGCGGGTACGACAGGACCCTGAGTCCTGGTACCGAGCAGGTTGTGTCAAAAGCGCAGGGGAAATAGTTTGGTCCAACCTCCTGGCTTGGCCTGTGTGTCCATCATGCTGTGAGGTTGGATTCCTTCATTCCTGCCCAATTTGGCCCCTGGTGGAGCCTCAGACCCCACAGAGGCAGCCGTTCCCAAATCCACGAGCAGGTAGAGAAAGGAAAGAGAAGGCTGTGGGAAAGCAAGTGTCGATTCTTATGGGAAACAGTTCTCAGTGGCCAAGAGTCGGGGTGGTTGGGAAAACAGTGATACACAGAGAGATTATTAGCACCCCTTGCCATCACACTGTGGTGAGGGGGGCAAATTGTGCCAACCTGGACGGTACAATTCTGAGGGAGAGACAGTTCTCAGATATGCACAAAGATGAGCCCTGCGACAGATGGGAAGAAGAACCCCCCACGAGCACCATGTGGCCTCCAGGTTATGCGGCCGCTTGCAAGCGGCAGAGCCCACACGCCTCCACCCTGTTCTGCTTTTCTCCACTGTGGATGCCTTGATTTGTTCTCTTATCAACTACTCCCATCTCTCAAACATGAGGAATCGTGCAGTGTTCACACCTCAGTGCCTGACACATAGATAGTGGGCGCCCAGCAAATGTCTGTGGGATGGGTAATGGGTGAGTGGATGAGTGGGTGGATGGATGGATGGGTGTGTAGATGGATGGATGTGTAGATGGATGGAGGGATGTGTGGACGGATGGTGGATAGGTGGATGGATGGGTGGATAGATGTATAGATGGATGGATGGATGGATGGAAGGATGGATGGAGGGATGTGTGGACGAATGGTGGATAGATGGATGGATGGATGGATGGATGGATGGATGGAAGGATGGATGGAGGGATGTGTGGACGAATGGTGGATAGATGGATGGATGGATGGATGGTAAAGGAAGGAGACATGCAGTACACCACAGGAAGATGCCATGTTCTTTTTGTTGATCATTTTGTCCCTCTCTCTGCTGAGAGGCAACATGAGGAAACTCCTTGCCTGTAGAGCCAAAATAGCTGCTAATAACAAGGCTAATGCCTGTTGAACTTTGCCTAGGAAATTTCTATTTGGAAATGAAGATTCTGACAGGTTCAGCGTCTCGGTTGTGGAAACAGACTGCACAGCTGTGCCCACCCAGAGGACTAGAAGGGATTTGGTGCCCGAGTGCACACCTCACAATTAGAACTTTCTGCCAGCTGCTTCCGGTGGGGGGAGACAATGCCTGTGGCCACAGAACGTCACTCACAGGCTGAGCCCCAGGACCCGTGCAGAACCCTGTGACAGGGACCCCAAATGGGCCCAGCCTGGAGGCTGGAGACCCAAACACTCCCCACCACCCCTCTGCCTGCTGCTTCTAGATGGTTCCTCCCCCACTCACGGGCTTCCCATGGGAGGGGACTCCCTGCCACCAGCCACCCTGGCGTGGGGAGTGTGTGCACCTCGGGGCCATGACGGGGGAGAGGGAGGGTTGGTTTTTATAATAATCATCTTCATCAACATAGAGACAGTGTTTATATTCTTCAATTTTTTTATGATGAAAAATGTCAAACCTACAGAAAAGCTGAGAGAGTATACAGTGGGCACCTGGCCACCCACCAGCAGGATTCAACAATCGCGAAGGAAAAAATTCTACATTTCCTTTTAAGTTTGCCAGGAGGTCCGAGATTAGGACACAGCCAGGACAGCAGGAGGGAAACCTGGGCCTGGGGAGGGGTGGGGGACCGGGGGGGGGGGGGGGGTGGAATGCGGGTGGGGCAGGGGAAGCGGGGATGGAGTGGGGGTGGAATGGGGGTGAGTGGGGGTGCGACGGGGTGGGCGGCAGCCCCCCAGCATCCCGGCCAGAGGACCAGGTGAGGAGGCAGGAGGGGTGGGGCAGCTCCCCATCCACTGGGACTACCCCCGGTTCTGGGCAGCAGGTGGACCCCAGGGGGGCCTCCTCCCCTCTATGGCTTCTCTGGGGAAGCTCCTGGCCAGGAAACGGAGGCTCCTCCCCTGCAGCCCCCAGGGGGCCTCGGCCAGAGGGTGAGTCTGTTGATGACTTTGCGAGTCAGTTGTGATGTGTCAGATTCTCGGGAAAGTATGATAAACGCTGTGATCTCTCCCCAGAGATGTCAGCATCTCGTGTGTGCACGCTGGCTGTCATGACGAGGGAAGGGGCCAGGCATCCTCGCGCACCGGGTATTTTGGGAACAGGGAGGGGATCCCGAGGGTAACAGAGCGCCGAGGCCACGAACGCAGCTGGCCAGGGATGGGCTTCTTCCACGGGGAACCCCTCCCCGCCCCCCGCCCCGGTGCACCCAGGGAACTAGAAGAGGCTCCTTTGGGCTTTGGACCCAGGGACCACTGTGGAAGCTTCTGTCTCCAGGCTCCGACTGCCGTGGCTCCGCTGAGACGTGGGCCCTGCCTGCCAAGCCTCCCCGGGGGAAATGCCCAGCAGCTTCACCGAGCCCTCAGCCAATAGCACAGCTGGCCTTGCTTCTAGGGATCCAGACGAGAAAGTAGATTCTCCTTAATTATCTGGACATTTCAGACAAAGGCCATGCCCCCATTCCCGGCACCTCCCCGGCGAGGACTGTCATCCAGAAGAGCAGGGCTGGGGCCAGGCTGGCTCCAGTGCCCGACAGACAGGAAACAGCCCACGTCACCGTGGAGGGGACAGGCGCACAGCCCTCCGCCCTGCCTGGGACCCAGGGGGCCCAGCACAGCGCTTGGCCTTGACTGCTGCCCAATCCTCAGACCCTGAGCCTCAGGTGGAAGATGGGAAGGGTCTTTAACAGGTGGCACGGCCCAGCTTGGGCAGACCAATGCCAAGAGGCACTGGGCTCTGAGCCCAGCACTCGCCTCAGTCCCAGGAAGGGCCAACACCGCCATCTGTTCTGAATTAACCCGGGTCCGCACGAGCGGCCGCCCTGCCCCAGCCTCACGCGGACCTCAGAGATTAACCAAGGAGGAGCGCGTGGCCCGGGCCCCACGTGGACGTCCCCGACGAGGCCAGGCAAGGGGCCCGGGACCCAGTGACAGAGCTGGAGCTCAGGCGGGGGCGCTCTCAGACGGGGGCTGCGTAGGAGGGCTTGTCGGGTCCCATCCTGGGCTCCGCCGAGCCATCCCGCTTCCCCGGCCCCACGAGCCAGCAGGAAGGCAGCTGGGAGACAGTCTCACGGGGTGCAGTGAGCTCCAGCAGCCATGTCCCTCCCTAGCAGCCCTTCAGGCTTCCTCGAGGGCTGCCGTCCCACCCCCTGAGGCCCATCCAGCTGGTGACAGTCAGTGCAGCACACCCCTTCCCAGCACGTGGGCCTGGACTGCAGGAACAGAGTTGGAGAGCAGGGGACCCCACTTGCCCCAGCGCCCCCATTGCCTGTCAGCTCTGCGAGCCAGCCAGGGTCCCTTCTGCTGCTCGCCACTCCAGACCCCCCAACACAGAAATGAGGGAGAACACTCTGGAAGGAAGGAAGGCCCTCCAGCCGAGGCCGGGTGTGAGCTCTCATGCTGAGGATTTTCAAAGCCAAGACTGCCGTCTTTGCGAACTTATGGTCAAAACCTGCCCGCTGGGGCCATCCTGCATCGGGCCTCCTCAGATGCACCCGCCCGTCCTGGGCAAGAGCTGCCCTGGCAGGTGCCGGTGGGAGCTGAGCGCCCAGAGGCGGGCAAGGGTCACAGCCAGGACCCCCGGTGAGCCAG
Organism: Balaenoptera acutorostrata; assembly: GCF_949987535.1. Taxonomy (NCBI): domain Eukaryota; kingdom Metazoa; phylum Chordata; class Mammalia; order Artiodactyla; family Balaenopteridae; genus Balaenoptera; species Balaenoptera acutorostrata. The sequence goes on from NC_080078.1 coordinate 88,921,535, forward strand.
ATAACGTGTGACTGTTTCAGGACCACTCCTGCCAGACGCTCTGTCCCCGGACAGACCACGTTCACGGCCAGGACCGTGATGGCTCCTGGGGGGGCTGGGGGGGACAGGGGCCCAGCATCACACGGGGGGTTCTGGTACGGCCAGGAGCCATGGGGGTCCTCAGCTGCACCCAGGCCAAGCCTCGGGGGTCCCTCCCCTCCTACGTAAAACCAAGGGGCGGGTGGGTCTTCATGACTGCGTTTCCTCCAACCAATGCTGAAACCAGGACCTGCCTCTACATGAGTTCCCAGGATTCCGGAGTGGCCCCTACCCCAGCAGGCCCCCCACCCCATCTTTGGGGCTATAACTGGTCCAAGTGGTCCTGTCAGAGATACCCCAGTGCTCACGGGAGACCCCTGGTGACCCCATGAGATCCTTCTGAGGGGTCAGCCCTGAAAGCCCTTTTCATTTCCCCTCTGCCTTCCCCACCACCGCCTCACGCTGACCACCTCCATCTGTGGACTTAACATGAAATGGAAATGATTTCATTTTACAAAGCAAGTTTGGGGAATTATTTTAATCAGAAAGCCTTGCTCTGGAGTACCTAGAAAGGCCAGGATTTGGGAATCGATCATGTATGAAATTATACAATGCTATTTTTTAAAACAAAACAAAACTCACTGTTGCGGTAGGTTTCCTTCACGTTATCTTTTTTCCTCTCCATCTCTATATATTTTTTAACTTTTTAACTTGAAATAATTTCAAGCTCAAGTTGCATGACTCATACAAGAGCATCTTGGCCCACCCCTCCCCCACCTCCAGACACACCAGGTCGCTGCATCTGCCCGAGTTTGCTTTTCAACCCTTGTCTCTCTATGGATCCTCTTCTGGACCATATGAGATCATTGCCTTGGTGGATTTTATTTTTTTTAATAGAAGTAAAAAGAGAGTTGGTGCGAGACACTTTGGACAGCACAGCGGGTACAGAGCGGAGGGTCAAAAGGTGACAGCTGGGCAACTGTGAGCCCAGTGGTCACTTCTCTGTCCCCCTGCGTTGTGTCCATATTTGAGCTGCAGTTTGTACCCACCTGAGGCCCATACTGACGACGCTCAAAGCCCACGCCTTCCCTCCTCAGAGAGGACAGAAACCACGCCGAGGCCCAGATGCTGGACGAGGCCCAGATGCTGGACGAGGCCCAGATGCTGTGGACGAGGCCCAGATGCTGTGGACCCCGACTTCGGAAAGCGCGAGGCGGAAGGGATTTTAATTCAGGATGATTTCTCTCGCCTGTGAAAAGAATCGTTCCTTTTACAAAGAGAGTGTTAGCCAGTCTCCACGTTGACCCAAAGAATCATTTCCTTTTCTTGTTTCTGCTCAAGAAAGCAGAGCTGGCCTTTGGCAGCTGAATTAACGGGGAAAGAGTATCTTTTTAAATGCATTCCGCCTGGCTCGTCCCGCTGAAACTGCATTGAGAGCTGAGATGATTGGTCACCCAGGCACAGCCTCCACGCATCTCACGACCGTCACATGGTCGTCCTGCGGCGTCTCTGAAGTCCTAATTGTCCCAGGGCTTCTGGAGAGCCAAGGAGATGAGAGTAACAATGGAAAATGATGCATGACTCGCCGTCAGCTGGCTGCATAAAAGCCTCATTAAGAAAAACAGAACGGGGCGTGGGGGGAGCAGGAGTTGGCTGAGTCACCTTGGGGACAGAGGTCTTCAAAGCTGACATCAGTAAGAAGCCAGCCCCTGGAGATCAAGGGTCTGCTCCTTGCCCCCCACCCCGCCCCGGAGGTGAGGCCACACCACATGGAGAAGCTGAGAAGAAGATCCATTGTGCACGGTCACAACCCGGAGCTGCTTTCCCTCCTGTGTGTGGCAGGGCCCCTTCCCCACACCTCGAACCGCCTCCACAGCCCTCAGAGGTGGTCCCCTCCCCCGGAAGGGCACCCCTGCAACGGGGTCCCCAGGCTCCCTGGGGCCACAGGAGGAGGGGGGGAGGGAAGGGGAAAATGAGTGCTGTCCTGTGGCACCCCACCCTCAGGGGAGGTGAGAGGGTGGGGCTTGGTGCTCCAGGGTCACACGAGCAGAGCACTCAGCCTGGCCCCCCACCTTGCATAGGGGACCACTTACCCAGCCTGCCTCAGTTTCCCCACCACAAAGGAGATCACGACGGCCACTGCCCGGGAGACCCCCCACTCATTTCCCGTCGGCTCACTCCCTGCTGTCACAGGTGAGGCCACCGGCTCCCACAGCTGCCACTTGTCAGCTGGACAAAGACCTTCCAGCAGGGCCTCGCTCTGATGACAAAGGGCTGTGACCCAGGGCTCGGGAGGCCACACTTCCCAGGACAGGCAGGAAATGAGAGGTCACTTCCCCCAAGAGATTGGAAAATAAAAAGACGATAAAAAGCAGCTCAGCCCGGCCCCCACCCCCTTCGAGGCCACTGGAGGGGAGCGTGGGAGGTGGTCAGGCGGCATCTCCCACCTCGGTCCCCCCGAGACCCCTGGAGGGGAGCTGCGTGCACGTGCGCGTGTGTGGGGAGACCCTGCACTGCTGACAAGTCCCAGGTGACGCCGAGGCCGCCGGCAAGAGGCCGACCGAGCAGCCCGGGTCTATCGGAACTCCCTCCCTCCTTCCCCAGGCCCAGGGATTTGAGGTGCACACGCGGCAGAATTCCACGCGGCTTTCCATCGCACAAACGTACAGAGAATCCCTCCGTCAAGGCAGGAGGCTGTGCACCCCTCCCTGGGGGCCCTCTGCACCCGTAGCACCAGTGCCCCGCAGCCATCAGAGCCTGCGTCCCTCAGCCCCTCCACACATCCTAACGAGCCCCCGCGGTGACGGCGCCGCCCTGTCCCTCTCTCTGCAGCTCGCTTCAGCGGGAGCCGGACGGAACACTGTGGACCTGGCGGCCGCCACGTTTCAAGACAAATCAAGCTGCTGACCGGAAGGTAATTCAGTCAAAAGCTGTGAGGAGTCACAGGTAAAATACAGGACGCCCAGTTAACTTTGAACTTTAAATAAACAGTGGATAATTTTGGATGTAAGTCTATCCTATGCAATATTTGGGGCACACTTAGACTGCAGAATTATTCATTGTTCATCTGAAATTCAAATTTAACTGAGCATCCCCTATTTTTACATGTGAAATCTAGCAACCCCAAAAGGAAGCTCAGCACCCCACCAGTCAGGAGTGCCCAGCAGCTGAGCCTGCCCCCCCGGGGCTCCCCACCTCCCCTGGGCCCCATGGGTGACGTGGTGGGGATGGTAACAGTACGAGGGCAGGGGCTGAGCACAGAGCCTCCCCCAGCGGGTGGGACAAATGTCCCTGCGGTCATCACAGCGATTCCTCATGTGCCCGGCCTGCAGAATTGGACTTCTTTTTCAAAACACCCTAACGGGCTTCCCTGGTGACGCAGTGGTTAAGAATCCTCCTGCCAATGCAGGGGACACAGGTTCGATCCCTGGTCCGGGAAGATCCCACATGCCACGGAGCAACTAAGCCCGTGCGCCACAACTACTGAGCCTGCGCTCTAGAACCTGCGAGCCACAACTACTGAAGCCCGCACGCCACAACTACTGAAGCCTGTGTGCCTAGAGCCCGTGCTCCGCAGCAAGAGAAGCCACCGCAATGAGAAGCCCGCGCACCGCAACGAAGAGTAGCCCCCGCTCTCCGCAGCTAGAGAAAGCCTGCATACAGCAACAAAGACCCAACGCAGCCAAATAAATAAATAAATAAATAAAAAAAAAAAAAAAAAAGAAACACCCTAACTGGCACCCTTGGGGTGGGCCTGGTCCCAGGGAACAGGAAATGCCTTCACTAGGCTCCTGCCTGCAGGTTTCTGAGACAGGAGCCCTGGTTTGGGTCCAAACAGTGGGTGGGAAACTCCCCCTAGAGGTGTGATGTGGGGCTGCAAGCTGAGGCTGGTTCCTCACCTTCCGGGCACAGAGGTGACAGAGCTGTCTTCCCAGTCCAGAGATTGGGACGAGGCCCGAGGACGGCCGTGGGCAAGCAGGACCCCCAGCCAGCGCCCAGCTCTTCCACCCCCATTAGCGTACCCTCCCAGGTCTCCGCGTGGGCACCAGACGGGAGCAGAGGAGCCCCTCTTGTCTGGGAGTCAGGAGAGGCCCCTGGGGTGGCGTCCTTGGACCTGAGAGCTGAAGTCTGGGCAGGAGAGAGACAGGCAAAGGTAAGGGAGGTATCCGTGGCCCCAGGGGGCTGGAGGGTGGCTTGCAAGAGGGAGCCCAGGTGAGAGCACATGGGGACCAGAGCAGAGCAGGCCTCCTGGGCTGGGAGGGAGGGGGGTCATAGCTGGGTGGCTTCTAGAGGTCAGTTCCTGGCCCTGTCCTTGACTGTGGGACCATGGTGAGGTTGCTTACGTACAAGCCTCGTGGCACGTGCGCAGGCGGGGCTGTGGGTGGTGAGCGCAGGTGGGGCTCAGGGCAGAGCCCAGGTTTCTGCTGAGCCTGCATCTCAGTGTGGAGCCCTGGGGTTCTGCTCTCCTCAGGGCCCCTCACCCCGGCGCCCGCCCGCTGGTTCTTCACAGCCCTCTTCTTTTCCGGACAAGGAATAGGCCATCTTCTCTCAATAAGTAGACAATTTCACATACAAATATCATACAAATATACAAATACAAATACATACAAATGTATTTGTATACATACAAATACAAATATGCATACAAATGTCAAATCATTATGCTGTACACCTGAAACCTAATAGAATGTTATACGTCAATCCTACCTCATAAAAAGTAATTAGCTTTATCATTTGTTAATGATTGCAAGTAGTATGTCGCAGGTTAGATTTTTTCATTTAATTTTTTGAATGGGCAACTCACTTCATGTGGTTCAAAAAGCCCCGTGTACAAAAGGACACACGGGATAGGGTCTCCCCGTACCCCTGCCCCATCTGCCCAGCACCTCCCCCCTCCAGGGGCCACTATTATTTGTCTCTTACCTCCCATGATAGATAGATAGGTAAATAGATAGATAGATAGATAGATAGATAGATAGATAGATAGATGATAGACACATAGATACATAGATAGAAAATAGATGGATAGATGCATAGGTAGGTAGAAAATAGATGGATAGATACATAGATATATAGATGACAGATAGATGGATACACAGACAGGTAAATAGATGGAAAGGTAGATAGACAGATAGATAGATGGAAAGGTAGAAAAGATAGATGATAGATGGATAGATAGATGGATAGATGCATAGATAGATACACAGATAAATAGATGGAAAGGTAGATAGATAGATAAATAGATAGATAGATAGATAGATGATAGATAGATAGATAGATAGATAGAAAATAGATGGATAGATACATAGATAGATGACAGATAGATGGATACACAGACAGATAGATAAATGGATGGAAAGGTAGATAGATAGATGGATAGACAGGTAGATGGAAAGGTAGAAAAGATAGATGATAGATGGATAGATAGATAAATGATAGATGGATAGATAGATGATAGATGGAAAGGTAGATAGATGGTAGGCTGATTTCTTTTCAAAGTTTGTTTTTTAATACAAAGCACTCTTTGTTCTTTATACATTATCTATGGGTTCTATTGATATTTCTCTCCCAGGACTTACTGCCCTTAGGCTTCCTCCTCACCACACATACGCACACACTCACACACACCTCCCCCACGTATCTCGTGTCGACTTCCCCTCTCGCCACCAGCCTCTCCCAGCGCTCCCTCCCTCGGCCCGTGTGTAGCCCCCAGGGTGTGCCCACCCACCCTTCCTCATCTTACACGGGAAGGGCAGTGAAGCCACACAGCCCCTCACACGCACGGGCGCAGGGACTTTGGCATGACGCTTGTCACGTGACCCTACTTGCTCTTTGCAGGCGGAATCCGCTGTCGGATGGAGAGGGAACTCAACATCATTTTCTTTAACTTATTTATTTTTTATTGAAGTATAGTTGATGTACAATATTACATGTTATAGGTGTACAATATAGTGATTTACAATTTTTAACGTTTATACTCCATTTATAGTTTTTATAAAATATTAGCTATATTCCCCGTGTTGTACAATATATCCTTGTAGTTTATTTTATATCTAATAGTTCATACCTCTTAATTCCCTGCCCCTATATTGACCCTCCTCCCTTCCCTCTCCCCACTGGTAACCACTAGTTTGTTCTCTATATCTGTGAGTCTGCTTCTTTTTTGTTATATTCACTAGTTTAATTTTTTAGATTCGACATATAAGTGATAACATACAGTATTTGTCTTTCTCTGTCTGACTTATTTCACTTAGCAGAATATCCTCCAGGCCCATCCATGTTGCTGCAAATAGCAAAATTTCGTTCTTTTTTGTAGCTGAGTAGTATTCCAGTGTGTGTGTGTGTGTGTGTGTGTGTGTGTGTGTGTGTACACCACATCTTCTTTATGCATTCATCTGTTGATGGACACAGGGTGCTTCCGTATCTTGGCAATTGTAAATAATGCTGCTATGAACACTGGGGTGCACGTACCTTTTTGAATTCGTGTTTTTGTTTCTGGTTTTCAGATATATACCCAGGAGTGGGATTGCTGGGTTATATGGTAGTTCTATTTTCAGTTTTTTGAGAAACCTCCATACTGGACAATGGCTAGACCAATTTACATCCCCACCTACAGAGTACGAAGGTTCCCTTTTCTCCACATCCTTAACAACATTTGTTATTTGTGTTCTTTTTTGATGATAGCCATTCTGACAGGTGTGAAGTGATATCTCATTGTGGTTTTGATTTGCATTTCCCAGACGATTAGCAATGTAGAGCATCTTTTCATGTGCCTGTTGGCCATCTGCATTTTTCTCTTTGGAAAAATGTCTATTCAGTTCTTCTGCCCATTTTTTAATCTGGTTGTTTGTTTTTTTGGTGTTGAGTTGTATGAGCTGTTCATATATGTTGGATATTAACTCCTATCAGTCATATCATTTGCAAATATTTTTTCCCATTCAGTAGATTGTCTTTTTGTTTTGTCGATGGGTTCCTTTGCTGTGCAAAACTTTTAAGTTTAATAAGTCCCATTTATTTATTTTTGCCTTTATTTCCTTTCCTTTAGGAGACAGATTTAAAAAAATATTGCTATGATTTATGTAAAAAAGTGTTCTGCCTATGTTTTCCTCTAGGAGTTCTATGGTTTCTGGTCTTACATTTAGGTCTTTAATCCATTTTGAGTTTATGTTTTTGTATATGGTGTGAGAAAATTTTATAAATGTATTCTTTTACATGTAGCTGTCCATTTCCCCAGCACCACTTATTGAAGAGACTGTCTTTTCTCCATTGTATATTCTTGCCTCCTTTGTTGTAGATAATTGCCCACAGGTGTGTGGGTTTATTTCTGGCTTTCTGCCCACACTGACCCATGTGTCTGTTTTTGTGCCCGTGCCATACTGTTTTGATGACTGTAGTTTCATAGTATAGTCTGAAGTCAAGGAGCATGGTTCCTCCAGATCTGTTCTTCTTTCTCAAGACTGTTTTTGGCTATTCAGGGTCTTTGTGTTTCCATACAAATTTTAAAGTTATTTGTTCTGGTTCTGTGAAAAATAACATTGGTAGTTCGATCCAATGTCTTCTTTATTGGGGGAGGAGCTGCCCATCCCCCACCCCTCCCAGGGCCCTGGAGGTCTAGTTGCCCAGAACGTCCAGGGGAAGCCCTTGGTCTTAGCCGGCCCCTGCAGTGCGTGTCCAGGGCTCTGAGCACCCAGAGTGTGTCCAGGGGTGGTGTCTGAGCCATGCCAGGATCCAGGGACCCCTGTGCACTGAGATCAGGAGTGTGGGGCTCAGAGTCAGGTTCCTGGTTGCACCTGTGGCCTCTCTCTGGGAAGGCTTCGAGTAAGAAAGATGTGGAGAAGACGGTTTCCTTTTGCCCAAATCGTCCAACCTGTCTTTCTGCATCGAGTCTGATTGCCAGGGACGCATTCCAGAATCTGCCTAGAACGAAAGGAACCAGGTGTCTGTGGACCACAGCAGCTGGCCGAACACGGTTCAGGTGCAGTGGCCACCACAGAGGACCAAGACACAGGCCGGCCCCCAGAACCTCCAGGGCAGTGGGGAAAATAATCCTGCACAGCTGACTCCAGGCAGGGCCGAAGAGACTGCAGGAGAGGGGCACAAACCAGCCAAGGCAGTCGGGGGGGCGGGGGGGCGGTTCCTGGGGGAGGAGGCACTCCAGATTGAAGAAGGCAGGGATGGGGCAGGGGATGAAAAGAGGGCGAATGTGGTGGAGGAGCAGGGACACGACGAGTCGCGGAACAGTAGGGAGATAAACGGTGAGGGCCACTGTCTGTTAGCACTTCCTGTGTGACAGAGCCCGTGTTAAGTGGCTTTGGGCCCTGCTTCATTCCCACCTCGCAGCAACCCCCTGAGGGGAGCCCCACCTGTGCGTCAGAGAGAGGAGAGGAGCACAGGCCCAGCTAGAATCACAACGTCCAGCCACATCGTGGCTCCCAGGACGGCTGGTGGCCCTGGGCCATTGTGGAATCCTCTATGGGCCACGTCTCCCCACTTTGCGGGGGCCGGCATCGCCAGCAGCGCCCTTCACGGATGGGAAGCCAAGACTCAGGCTCTGAGTCCCCGGGCTGTCCCAGGGGGTGAGGCTGGCCAGAGTGGCTCCAAATGTTTGCTAAGAAGCCCGAGCGTGTGCCCGGGTCGCCCAAGCAGAAACCAGCCCCCATCAGCACCCCGGGGGAAGGCGCCGTCGTCGCCCCCTTTGCACGGAGGAGGACACTGCGGCCTGGAGAGGCTCAGCGCCTTGCCGGCTTACACGGCTGGCAGGCCGCAGAGCCGGAAGGGGACCCGGAAGCCCGACGAAGAGTCTCCACTCAGCGTCAGGCGAAGAGCGTTCCTCGCCTAGAGCACCCTCCCCGGGCACCGCGGTGGACGTGACCTGGTGGGGAGGGGGCGGGGAGAAGCCCGAGGTGGGCGGGGATGGGGCGGGGCGGAGCCGGCAGCCTTGATTGGGTGCTGCTTTGAGCTTGTCACGGGACTGCCCCCAGGCCGACGCCCCGCTTGGCCCCGCCCTCGGACCAGACTCCGCCCAGTCCCAGGCCCTGCCCCTCCGCGGCCAGGGTTCACCTCCCAGGGCTCACCTGCCGACCACTCTAGAGGCCAGGGTCGGGGAGGATGGGCCCGGATGCCCCTGCCCCGGTGCGCAGGAGCCCCTCTGCGGCGCTCAGGCCAGGGGCAGTGGAAGCTCTTGGAGCCCACACTCGCAGGCATTGTAGGTTTCCTGCTGCTTTTCTTCTTAGGTGCTTTACTGAGGTGTAACTTGAAATTTCTCCATTTAAAGCGTACAGTTCAGCGGGGTTTACCCCGAGCTGTGCAGATATCGCCACAACCTAATTTAGGGCGTTTCCATCCCTCTCCCCAAACCCACTCCTTCCAGTGATCCGCACTCTGACGGCGCTCCGCCGCGGGACCGGGCCGCCAGGGGGCGCCGCGATCCAGCCCTCAGCTGCGCCTGCGCAGGCGCCGCGCGCGAGCCCGAGAGCGAACCCACCGAGCGCGCGCCCGCCCCGTGGAGTGCGCCTGCGCGGAGCCCGTGGCCGCGCCAGCTCCCGCCGGGGGCTCGTCGCTGGGCGGCCGGGCCATGGGGGAGGCTGAGGTGGGCGGCGGCGGCGCGGCGGGCGACAAGGGGCCGGGGGAGGCGGCCACCAGCCCTGCCGAGGAGACTGTGGTGTGGAGCCCCGAGGTGGAGGTGTGCCTTTTCCACGCCATGCTGGGCCACAAGCCCGTCGGTGAGCGGAGCGCCGCGCCGAGGCCGCGCACCCGCGTGGGGGCGGGGCGGCGGGCAACGGCCGGGGGCGCGCGCGGGGCGGACGGGGCGGGGCCTCCTGTGCCTGCACCCCCGCCGACCCTGCCCCCACCTGCGCACCCCACCCCTGCCCTCCCCTGCACGCCGCCCCCTCCCGCAGCCCCCGCTCATGCCCCCGCTGCCCCTTCTATACCTTAACCCCGCCCGACTCTGCGCGCCCCTGCGCCCAGCTACCCCGGCCCCTCTTTGCTCCTTCCCCGCTGACCCCTGCCCTTTCCTCTCCCCCCTACCCCCCACCCCTGCTCCCCTAACCCCCACCCCCTCCAACCACTGCCCCTCTCGCCCCCTTGCCCCCCACCTCTCCTCCCCACCCTACCTGCTGGCCCGCCCCTCCCCACAAGCTGACCCCTTCCTTCTGCAGGTGTGAACCGGCACTTCCACATGATCTGTATCCGAGACAAATTCAGCCAGAACATCGGGCGGCAGGTCCCCTCCAAGGTCATCTGGGACCACCTGAGCACCATGTATGACATGCAGGCACTGGTGAGCAGGCCCCCACCCTCCCCAGCCCTCCCAGGGCCAAAGCCCCTCCCTCCCCCAGGCAGAGCTGGGGGCAGGGCGCCCCTCCATGCCTTCTCCCTGGGTCCTTGCCGGGCCCTGGCCTCAGGGACCTTGATGTCTGGGATGTCCCACAGGGGACCAGTTGTTGAACAAGATGGCTCTCAGTAGTTTTACGAAAAACACAAGCCTAACGACGGTAGCTAGTTATTGCCTGGAAGCTACCTTAGGTGGGGGGTTGGGGGGTGGTCGGTTAAGATCTCGCCAGGAGATAACTAGGGAGCTGAAGCTCATGGGAGGGGCTTTTAGGCCGTTGTCAGTCTTGTGGAAAGTCTCCGAGTGCTCTAGGCAGAGAGGTGACCGGGTCTGAGTCCTATTAAGATGAATATGGTGGTTTCTGTGAGAACCAGGCAGGCAGGGGCCCAGGCCTCATGGAACCCCCAGCTGGCCGTGTCTGAGGGGGAAAAGGTTAGCTAGGTAACCAGGATGGCAGAAAAGACAGGTGGGCATTCCCGGAAGAAGAATGGCAGGCGTCAAGGCCCTGTGGCAGCAGGCATTGGTGCGTCAGGGGACGCAGAGGAGGCCGGGGTGTCTGGAGAATGAGTGGGAGTGGGGATGTCAGGTGATCAGCAGGGTGGGAGACCGTGCTGGGGTTAGGCAAGGCTCTGCCTCTCCTCGGGACTTGGGGCTGCCCCGGCCGCCCAGCTGAGACCTGCTGCGCATCTGTGAGGTGGAGAGCGGGCCTTCTTGTGTCCATAAACCGCGCTGCCGCTCCCTCCCTGTTGGTCTTGGGCAAGCCGTTTGCGCCTCGTCAATCTCCCATAGAAAGGGGAACTGACAGCTGGGCCCTGGATCTGACCCTGGAAACTCGAGGACAAGCCGCTAAACTAAAGCAGGCCCTGCAGAGGGGCCGTGCCCACCAGCTGGGGCCCCGCTCCCCGAGAATTCCTGCGTCCAGAGGCTTGACAGGGCTCCCATGCTTGTCATGTTGGGGGTCACCTGACCCCCAGGAACTTCCTGCACCCCGACTCCAGGCTGGCGGCCAGGAGCTAGACACAGAGATGAGTGTGGCAGGGCCCCTGTCCTGGGGGGCCCTGGTGCAGTAGGAGACAGTTGGCTCTTGGGCGCAGGCACTGGCTCCAAGGTCCCGTGGCTGTGACGCCCAGCACAGGGCCCGCGTGACACTGTGGGGGGCCACCCAGGGGTCTCAGCCCAGGACAGGTGGCCCCTCTCTCCTCACTTTCTTAGACCCCAGCACCGCCATGGAGCTGATGCCTCGGTCACCTGGGGCCTTGTAAATATGAGTCTGTGGACCGCACCCCACAAGGTGACCGTGAGCCCAGGCGCCCTCGGGGTTTGCGAAGCTCCCGGATGTTGGTTGTGGCACGTTTACATGCTGACCACCTGGCTTGTCAGCACAGCTCCCAGGTTGGGGACTGGAGGCCCTGTCTCCTGAAGCCCCTCCCGACCTAGAGACCCTTCCCACCAGCTCACCTTTCTCCTCGTCCGGCGGTCCGTGTTTCCGGGGTCTCTGTCCCTCTGGCATGTGTGTGACTTCCCTCCATTTTGCTTTGCTTACCTGGTTTCTACGGGGGTGGCTCTCCCTGCCTCCCTGGCTCCTTCCCCCCGGAGATGGGACCCAGGCACCATGGCCTTTCCTCACGGCTGCCGCAGGCCCTGAAGGCGCTCTCCTGGAGGGGAGCCCGTGCAGCCGGGCCAGGCCGGCATGACAGCGCTGCCTGATTCTGCCCCCGGAGGCGTGCCAAGGCGTGCCAGCCGGCGGAGCTGCCCCGGCATCATCTCAGGTGACGCTAAACCCTTATTCTTCCCATCGTGATGCCTGCCTGTGGCTCGCACTGTAGTTTTGCCTCGTCTGGGTCTCTGTGACAAGCCAGCCCCTCGTAGACTGCACAGGAGAAAGAAGAAAGGTCTCAGCCCTGCGTCTGCCCACTGCAGCCCCCAAGACAGTCACGTGTGTTCATTGGTCGCTCCTGAGTTGTCTCTTACATATCTTTAGTCACATTTTCTTTTGAACGTGACTTTTAAAATCACATTTTCTTCTTTGTTTCTTAAAAAAACCCAAAATGCCCTGTTTGCCATCAGCACGAGTCTGAGATTCTCCCATTCCCAAATCCAGAGAGGAACTTCGTCCTTCCAGACGAAATCATTCAAGAAGTCCGAGAAGGTGAGACTCGGGCGAGAGCAGATTTGGGAACTAGGAAAGGCCGAGGGCGGTGGTGTCAGGGTGAAGGTAACGAGCCTCGGGGAGTGAGCGTCACTGGCGGGTGATGCTGGGCCCTCTTGGAGGGGGAGGTCTGGGGGCCCCCGGGACGGGGGGAGGACTTCCTGAAGGACATACGCGCCTCCTGAGTCAGGAGGAGCCCCTGGCCTGAGCTGCTGCAGGTCGGGTGGGGCTGCGGCGCCCACCGCCCCAGGCTCTAGGTCACCGTCGGCCGTCTCCCCCCAGGAAAAGTGGTCATTGAGGAGGAAACGAACGAGGAAATGAAGGAAGACGTGGACCCCCACAATGTGGCCGATGATGGTAAGTATGGAGCTCGCCCGCCCCTCCTGGGGCCCTAGGGGCACAGCACCCCAGCTTGGCAAGGCCTCCCTGTCGCGGGCAGCCAGGGCCTGGCACCTGGCTCAGCAGCTGAGAAGGCCGCTTCCGTCTGCTCAGGCAGAGCCTCCCACGCTGGGAGGTCACGCACGGGGCCAGCACGGGGCGGGGAGGGGGGCACGGGGCAGCCTGGCCCCGGGCCCGGTCAGTGGTCACGGGGTGCAGGAGGGTGTCCGACTGAAGTAGAACGGGTGGCGGCCGTCTCAGTGCAGGGCGAACCCTGAGGAGCAAAGACGGGCACGGCTGGGCCTCGCTCCCCCAAGGGGCAGGCCACATGGGCACCCCCAGTTCGGGAGGAGCCTTTTGGGGGTCAGTGTCATGTATGTAGGTGTAGATTTCTTAAACTGAACAGGAAGATGAAATAAAATTTTGGATATTCTGTTTTCAGCCAAATGATTTTGTCTCCCAGTTTTTTCATCTTCAGGAAGCTTGGGGAAAGCAACAGAAAAGTCCAGCAAAGACAAAGACAAGAGCAACTCAGACTTGGGGTCCAAAGAGGGGCCGGACAAGCGGAAGCGCAGCCGGGTCACCGACAAAGTCCTGACCGCCAACAGCAACCCCTCCAGCCCCAGCGCGGCCAAGCGGCGCCGGACGTAGACGCTCACAGCAGGTGGGCACCGTGGTCACCAGGCGGTCGGCGGGTCATATGCCACCGGGCCTGCTGCCTGCCCTCAGGTGCCAGAGGCTCCCGCGGTGCCACTCAGAGCGCCTGGGCTCAGATGGCCCCTGACGACCGGAACAGGACCCCTTCAGATGCTGAGACCCGAGAGGTGTGAGCCCCGGCCACGTCCGCTCTGGACACTCGTGGCTTCGTGACGACGGCCGAGCTGTGCCAGTGGCTAAGCGTTGGCACGGGCCTGCGGACCAGGCTGCATGGGCAGAGAGCGGGGCACAGCCAGCAATAACACACCGACCCCCCTCTCTGCTCTGAGGAGCCCCGGTCTTCCCATTTGTCCATCTGTCCTTCTGTCTACCGCTCTCACCTGACTGCGGCCTCAGGAGAGCGTCAGGCCGCCGGCGCCGGCCCCTCCACCACCCGAGAGACTGAGAACTGGGTATTTTGCCTCATTCACTTGTACTGTAACGATGTATATAATTTGGTTGGTATTTCACTATTTAATTTTTAAGAAGCCTATTTTACTAGTGTTTTATATGAAAAACAATACTGCAGAAGTTAAACCTGTGTTGTATTTTTTCTGAGATGTTTTGTTTTACGGTAACAGACTACTGAGATACTTTTTGCTCAGTTTTTATATGCCGATACAGAGAATTTGTAGCGGTTATTTTTGTATTCTCAAGTAACTCGCAAACAGACCAAATGAGCATGTGGAGGGAGGCAGGACGTGGGGCTGACCCGCCACAGCCTGGGCCCCGGGCTGACCGAGGTACACTTGTGTTTGACTGAGGGACATTAAAACACAAAAAAGCAACCTGGAGTTGTGTGGTTTTGATACCAAAGTAAGTTAACTTCTCCTACAATAGGAAGTTGTATCTTTTCAAGATTTATAACTGAAGCTAACTTTAATGTACTGGATCACTTGATACAATGAATATACAACCTAGTAACAACAGGTTCCAGAGTGGCTACTTTGTTGCATGTAAGCAACCCTTCAAATGCAGAATGTCAAGAGAGCAAAGCAGCCGGAGCTGGTGCCTCCTTCCCAAGAACAAACGAACGTGATGGTGAGAATTCCAGCCGAGCTTGTGTTGAGAGGCGCAGCCGGGCCTCCCGAGTGACGGCGAAGGTGCTCGCCCTCATCTTGACAAACCACAAGGACATTGAATGCCACCCATCCCCCACCATCAGGAGCAGGAGGTCAGAACTGGCTGAACCCACGAGGCCAGGCCAGGAGCTCCATGGGCTGAGGTCACCTGGCGCGGGGTCGGAGGCCGGCACCCACTTCCCTGGCAGGGCCGACGCTGTCCGGCAGTGTCTTGTGTCAGGTTGAGTGTCCTGGATCGGGTCTGCCGACCCTGAGCAGCCCTGGCCTTCCAGCCCGACTGCCCTGTGCGGGAAGCTGGGGCAGAAGCTTGCACCCCACAGTCAGACCTGCTGCATGGGGGGCCCCCGTGGGGTAAGTCTCCAGCAGAAGATCACACCCTCGGAGGTAACCTCCTGCCACGGGGAGGGGAATCTAGATGGAGCCCAGGTGCAGTTGGGTGTGACTGGCACTTGTAAAGCGGAAGCTGGGCAGCATCTGAGAACAAGCCTTGCGTGGCAGCAGGCAGCCGTGGGAAGGCTGTGCTCTGAGCGCCGCAGGCTGGGGCCACGGCCCTGTCTCCGCTGCATGCTTGTCTGTTCTCTGGGGCAGAGGTGGGGAGCCTGCCCGCCCACGTGCTCTCAGAGCTGCCCAGCCCTGGAGGGCACCCCAGCACCCATCAGTGCCCCCATCAGAGGCTGGAAGTCACAGCCAGGGTCTCCGAGGCCAGCTGCAAGTCAGCTAAGAAGGCCAGGCCCGTGGCCGCAGCCTGTGGTGGGCCAGCCCCACCCGATGCCTGGCAGCTCTTCTATCGCCTGCTCCTCGGGACACCTGCCCAGGCCATCGGCGGCAGATGATTTGCAGAAATGCCCAGAGCTCCATACCTTTGGTGGAGTCACCACTGTCCTTTTAGAAAGTCGTACAGGCAAGACGGTACCCAGAGAGGTAACAGATTGGTGAGCCTGCAAGAAATTGGCACCAGCACCAAAAAAGGTCTTTAGCTGTGCCCACGGCCAAGATTGGCAGGTTCTGTTCAGCTCTGGGTCGTCCCCAGCTGCACAGCTTGAAGACTGTCACGTCCCCTGAGGCCTGCTAGCTGACTTGCAGGGCTGGGCGAGGTCAGCATCCCCAGGGGCTGGGCTGGGCCTCAGTCTGTGTTGAACAGCCCTGAGGATGATCCCCGGTCATTTCTGCCTCCAGGTGTTTGGGTCTTTGCCTGGTGCCCCCTCGTAAGTGCAGGCAGCCCCTGTGCTTTCTTATAACCATTATAATGCAGCAAAGGGGACAAGAGGGCAGACCCATGAGGACACTGCACTATGGGACTCTCTACTGGGGAGAGACTTTCCCGCTGGCCTTGAAGAAGAAAACTGCCCAGTTGTGAACCTTTGGAGGGGACACAGGGATCTCTGCCCTACTGCCCAGGAAGATGGCTTCTACCAACCATCTGAGGGGGCTTGAAAGCAGTTCAGTCCCCAAAGGAAATCTGATGAGACTGCTGCCCCAGCCGCCACCTGGAGGGCATCCTGGGGGGACACCTGGGGGACAACTTCCAGGGGGTGTCCTCCTGGGGGCATCCTTGCGGGGGGACATCCTCCACACACTCGTACGGGGTGGGGGACATGCTGTGGACAACTGCCAGGGGGGCCACCCTTCGGGGGACATCCTGCCTCAGGTCATCCTGAGAGGGCACGATGGTGGAGAGAGGTATCCTCCAAGGGGAATGTTCTGGAGGGGAAGGGACATTCTGGGGGGTGCTCTGGGGGACAGGGACCCTCTGGAAACATCCTCAGAGGAGAGGGCATCCTGGGCTACATTCTTCTGAGGAGGGCATGGGGGCGGGGCTTCTTCCAGGGGATGGTTCTGGACTTCTAGGAGGTAAGCATCCTCCAAGGAAAAGATCTCCAGGGTGGGGATCTCAGGGTGGAGGGGAACATTCCCGGACAGTGGAAGAGAGACTTTTCAGGTTGGTGGGTTGGGAAGGCAAGCATCCTCCAGGGAAACATCTTTTTGGGGGACATTTTCCCAGGGGAAAGGGATATTCTGGGCGGATCCTGAGCGGGTGTCCTCGTGGAGCATCCTCCAGGGGGCCTCTCCAGGGAGAAACCACCAAGGTGGGCATGGGTGGCGGGCAGCCTCACGGGGTAAGGGGGCGAGCGTCCTCCGGAGGGGCTTTCTCGGGGTGATGGGCCTCCTCCAGGGGGACATCCTTCAGGGGGCCTCCTGGGGATGGGCCTCCTGCGGGCGGGGCGGACGGAGTCGGCAGCCCCGGGCCCGCCCCCCGGCACGCCCCCGGCACGCCCCCCGGCACGCCCCCGCGCTTCCTCCCTCTATCACTTTCGCTTCCGCCGGAGCGGGTCCCGCCGCCGCCGGAGTATGGAGGACCCGGACTGCGACTCGACCTGGGAGGAGGACGAGGAGGAGGACGGCGAGGGCCCGAGGGCCGGGGCCGACGAGGATGGCGAGGCCGGCGCTCCGGGGGACGTGGAGGCCGAGGCGGACCCGCGGCCCAGCGCGTTCCAGGTGCCGCCCCCGCGCGCTGGGTACCCGGCGCCCCTGGGGAGGCCGCGTTGGAATAGGGGGCAAGGCCCGGCTCCTGGAAAATCGTTACCCCCCGACCCCGGGGCCGGGTGTGGAGGCCCCTCCCGGAGACCCGGCTTGGGGCCCGGCTCCCCATCTCCAGCGGTTGCCCTCTTCCCGGCCCTGTCCTCCTCCTCCCCCATCGTGATCCCCAGGACACCCTGAGATCCGCCCGACCCCCTCCCCCGCACCCCCCGCCCCCGCACCAGGGCACCTTGCAGGGAATCCAGGGCCACCCTCAGACCCGTGTCCCCAGGACCAGATCTGCGTAAGGACACCTCCTCAAGGGGGTGGCCTCGCACATCCTGGACTCCTCTCTGTCCTGCCCCAGCCTCAGGCCCTGGCTCTGTCCTCTGAAGAGGCCCCAGCCCTCAGTGCTGGCCCCCTCCACTGCTCCTCTCGGCCTCCTGGAGCTCCCTCCTGCACCCTGGCGCCCCTCAGGGGGCACCTCACCCTGCCCCGCTGTCCAGGACTCCAGCTTCCCTCAGGCTCCAGAGCCCCCAGCCTGCCCCACCCCCACTGATCCTCAGCGCGGCACCCACCCACTCTGGCTGGGGCTGACCTCACGTCGTCTTGGAGGTGGCCTTGGAGGCTACATGTGTGTGGCGTGCCTGCGCCAGGGTGGCCGGCTGTGCCCACCGGTTACTCGTTGTCACCACTGGTTACTTGTCATAACCATGGTTACTCATCATTACCAGCGGTTACTTGCTAGCGCTTGCCGGGTGTCACATTCCCGGAGTGGGTGCAGCTGGGGTTCCGGGTAAGAGGGAAGGCCCCAAGTGGTAGCTGTCACCATGTGTCCCCCTCACTTTGGGATGAGGGCGTCCTGGCACCATGTCTAGGGAGTCTTGAATTCCAGCCTGTGTGGTGTCGGGGATGGATTCTCCCTGTAGCAGATGAGAGCTCTGGTTTTTCAGGTTTCTCTCTGTGTCTTGGAGTGGTCAGTCAGCGAGAGGGACCCCAAGGGGCTCCTGGGCCTGGCTGGAAGGCCGGCGGCCTCGGCACTTCTCTAGTGTTTCAGGGAGATAGGCTGGGTAGTGGTCAGGGTCACAGGAGTCACAGGGCAGGAATCTGGCTCTTTCCGCAGGCAGATGCCCACTGGGCATGGTGCAGCTTAGGTGAGAGGACACTGTCACCACCATAGTTCCATGGGCCACGCTCCTAAAGCAGTGCTCTGGCACCTTGACCTCCCTGTGAGATGCCCACAATCCTCTGACCTCTTTCCTGTCTCCTTCCTGCTATGGCTTCTGTCCCTCTACAAAGTCCCTATCCCCTCTCCCGCAGGGGCCCCCATGGTCCTCCCTGGCTGCCCCACACTGGGTCCCAGCATGGCTTTTTGGTGCTTCGTCCTGGGCTCTGTCATTTGTGCATCTGTGGGGCTGGCCCTGCTCTGAGCTGTGCACGTGACCAGCATCGGTCAGGACCCATTCTCTTGAGATGACCCAGGGAGGCAGACAAATGGAAACTGATGGAGGGGCGGGGCCAGCTTCTGCTGAGTTTCAGTTTCATCTGCTGTCCATTGGCCAAACTGGCATCTGGCTAAGAAGCCCACCAGGGGAAGCATCTGGGGCCCCTCCTGGCAAGGCCACTACCCTTAGGGACACAGCCCCTTAGGTGACAACTTAGAGCACAGTGCAAGGAGGAAGTGCTGGGAAAGGCGGGGTTCCCAGGGCAAGGTCCTGGGGTGTGATCCAAGCAGGGTAGCCAGCAAACATGGGAGGAGAAAGTGAAGCTAGAGTTAGGGGGGCTCCACCCCAAGAATGCACATTGGCCTGGGGTTCCTGAGGGCTGGAGCGAGCAGCAGGGGGCCAGCCTCACTCCAGCTACTCCGACCCCCTCTGATTTTGCTGACAGCTAGCCCAGGTCCTTGCTGCCGTCACCAGGATGGGGGCTCCATGGGGTGGGCCCTGCTTGCTGGCTGCCTTGAGGAGTGGGGAGGGTCTCCTTGGGGGGGTCTCATCCAGTCTCCTCTCTTTCCAGCTCAAGGTGACAGGGTCCCGAAACTGGCGAGCAGTGCGGGACACACGCAGGTACCGGCACCACTACCCGGTAGGTAGCTGCCTGCAGCGCCCTTGCCCCCTGCAGCCCACCCAGGACCAAATCCTCCTCCCGGAGGAGGCCAGCTGGACAGTGTCCCATCAGCCCTTCTCAGACAATGTCCCACGTCCTGCCGGACACCCCAGCTGGGCCTGCTGTTCCTTCGCCTAATCATGGGGTGACAGCACGGCGCCCTAACTCCCATCTCAGTGCCGTTACCTTTAAAACACGTGACGGCGCCAGCTGGCAGCTCGTCCACAGGAGGCCCAGCACCGCTAGCCCATCTCACAGCCTCCTTTCCCTCAGCCCCGGCTGCCTGCACCCAAGAGTCTCAGGCAATCCCTGGGCTGTCTTTGGGGTGCAGATGAAGGGGACCTCCCAGCCCTGGCCCACGTTGGTGAGGGGAAGGTCGTTGCTGGTGGTCAGAGGTGGCTGCTGTCCCCCAAGTGTGGAGGCTGGTCCTCACCTGTGGGGTGGGGGGCCCAGACTTGGCACTTGGGGTCTTCACCAGCCTTCAGGATGTCTGGAGGTTCACGGGCCAAGAGCAGACACCCCCTCCCTCCCACCCACCCATCCCAGGAATGCTTTAGTGTGAGGGGCCCTTGGAGGCAGCCTGTTTTGGTGATGTCCTGACTGGCACCTTTCTCTGGCTCCTCAGGATTTGGTGGAAGGAGATGGCAATGGTGACATGCCCAACCTGAGTTTCTACAAAAACGAGATTCGGTTCCTGCCTAACGGTGTGTACCTGCTCGGCTGCTGGCAGCTCCAGCCTCGGGGGGCTCCCTTCTCCCCTCTGCCTGTCTGGTCTGCTGGGACCTGGTCTGGACACGTGGCTTTCAGATAGCCCCACGGTGCCCCCTGGAAGCTGCTGAGGGGCTGCCAGGGCCCCAACTCTTGGCCTGGATCCACTGGCGAACATGCTCCGAAGGGCCAGGCAATGAACGTTGGTGGCTTTGCAGGCCGCACCGTCTCTGTCCGACTACCCGACTCTCCCTCTATAGTGGGAAGGCAGCATGTGTAAGCTAACAGGAAAGAACAGTTTTTACGTTTTTAAATGGTTGGGGAAGATTTAAGATATAATAACATTTTGTTACATGTGAAAATCATATGAGATTCAGATTTCAGTGTCCGTAGTGAGGTTTCCTTGGAACCCACCCATGGCCTTGCACGTACGTGTTGTCTGTGGTGGCTTTCCTGCCACGGCACAGGCCGGTGGCCGCACAGCCCCAAGTGTTCCCCTCCTGGCCCTTTGCAGAAACGGGGGCTGCCCTGCGGGAGACCGGGCTGCAGGGTGGGGCTTGGCTGCAGGTTCTGTTTGAGGGCAGAATTCTGGCCAGCAGCCTGTGCTTTGTGGGGTATGGCGAGGCCCCCCCTTCTGCAAAGACAGGTGCAGGTTTGGGACCACTTGTCCTTCCCCGATGGGGCCTGCCCACTCAGGTCTGCCCTCCATCAGCAATAAGGGTCCGCTTTCCAGGTGGCAGAGTGGCAGTCGGCCAATGTGGGGTTAAAATCACACGAGCTGTGCACAACCTGAAGCTGCCAGGCCCCGAGGTCCTCACGAAAGGGGCAGCGGGCGGTGGGGGGAGGGGCTCTCGGGAGCCCTGGCTGACTTGTCCCCGTGGGGCTCCCAGGCTGTTTCATTGAGGACATTCTTCAGAACTGGAAGGAAGAGTACGACCTCCTGGAGGACAATCACTCCTACATCCAGTGGTGAGTGGGCAGGGCGGGGCCGAGGTTGTGGGGCGGGGCTCCGGAGGAGCGGCTTGAGGCCCCGCCCAGGCTGGAGCCTGGCTCCGCCTCTCCCAGGCACAGCGCTTACTGAGCAGGTGCACTGCCCTCAGCGCCCAGTGCCTGGCACTGCGGGCGGGACCAGCTAAGGGGAGACCGGGTCCTGCAGTCTGGGTTCTTCTGGGTTCTCCAGCTGTAAACAGCCTCTGCCCCTGGGAGCTGACACCGGTCTTGGGGGACAGGAAAAGCAGCAAACCAGCTGGCTGGAGGCCCCACGAGCCTGTCCGCGGAGCCCCTCTGCCGCGGGGGCGGGTTCTAACGGTGCCTTGAGGCGCCCCTGGATGCTGCCCCACAAACGCAGTGTCCTTTAAGGACAGCTCGCAGGGAGCCAACCTGGGGCACAGGGTTTCCCGGGGAATAATTCCACAGCGTTAATGACGGGAGGAACAGAAGAACGTGAAAATGAAAAGGAATGGAGGGCTTCCTGGGGGGTGGCTGGCAGGTGCCCTTGCTGCCGAGTGGGCGGGCTGGGACTTCTGTAGGTGGGTCTGTCCTGGGCCCTCATCCTGGGCACCCTCCCTGGAGCTCTCCCACCCTTGCCCCTTGGCTTTACTGACTGAGAACCCGTGGCACGTGTGGTCCAGCCAGCCCCCGGAGGCAAGCGGAGAGCCGCCCCAGGCTACCCAGCCAACGCGTGCCAAGTGGCTGGTGGCCCGCGTCTCCACTGACGGGGCCTATGCCATCTCTTCCTTCACAGGCTGTTTCCCCTGCGGGAGCCAGGAGTGAACTGTCACGCCAAGCCCCTCACGCTCCAAGAGGTCCAGGTGAGCTCTAAAGGCCAGGGGAGGGGCCTGGCTGGCCACAGGGGTTCGCGTTCCCCTTCAGGAGCTGCTGGGGGTACAGGAGCTAGAGGAGCCCCTCCCCCCCAGCCGTGTAATTATCTTCCCTCCCAAGTGGTCCTCGCCTCTGCCCCCAGTGCTCCTTGCAGGCTTCCAGAGAAATCCGCCTGTGAGGATTGCTCACATCCAGGGGTCCAGGGCAGGGGCCACGAGCAGAGGCAGAGTGACCGGGCTCTGCCTTGGGCAGCCCTGGTTTGGGCTGGATTGGGGCTGCCCTGGATGGTCGGGAGGGGGCTCCAGGAACCAAGGAGCCCGCGAGAGAGGCCAAGCAGGTGCACCGAGGAGACAGGGTGGGTGCTTGCTGCCCCGTGTCCAGCCCTGGAGTCCCTGAGGTCCCCTCTCAGGTCAGGGAGTTCCTCTTGGGGCCACGGCAGCACCTCAGGCCTCGGAGAGACCTTGCGGCAGCTCTGCATGAAGAGAGTATCCCTGGACTTCTGCACCCTGGCGCTTCACCCTAAGGGGCTGAGCCGAAGCCCCCGGATGAATCGGGGACCGAGGGAGGCGTGCGGCCCCACAACTGCATTGGCGCCACCCTGAGCTCCCTGCTGCTCTCCGGGGGCGTTTTCCAGGCGTTTAAAAGCTCCACAGAGGTCAGGAAGCGGTTGGTCCAGGCCTACGAGCTCATGCTGGGCTTCTTCGGAATCCAGCTCAAGGACCGAGACACGGGCCGGGTGTGCCGAGCACAGAACTACCAGAAGCGCTTCCAGAACCTCAACTGGTGAGGACGCCCCTCAGCCCGGGCCCAGCAGCTCGGGGGTCCGCACGGCCGGTCTCAGGTGGGGAGGAGCACCTCTGGGGAGGAGGCCTGCAGGGCCGGTGCCGGAGGCTCTGGGCCTCCTCCTTGCTTGCAGAGCGCGGGTGGACCCCGCCTGATAGGGGTGTGAGAGCTAAAGAAAGCCGCGCGAGTCCACAGGCTTCTTGGCTGTGCCCTCCTGCCCACGTGGGCATGGGTCAGGTTGTCAGGGGGGCTGCATCACCTTCACAGCGTCCCTGAGCCTTGCACCCGCTGGGAGTGGCAGGCACGCCCCCCTCTCCCGCCTTGGGAAACGCTGGGCTTGGGGGAGGCACAGAGCGCGACTCTGCTGATGGTACAACCACGCTTGCCCGTGGGTAACTGAGGCCCCCGCCTCTGCAGGGTCCCCACCTGGTCCTCTTCCAGCTGAGGTGGGGGTGGGTGTTCCATGGGACCAAGGGGACAGTCACCCTTCTAGAGGATGCATCCCAGTCCCTCACCTACATGATCCAGGCTCACAGGCCGTCTTCTCAGGGACCAGGGCCCTGCAGGGGGAGCAGGTGGGGACGGGGACGGGCCTGTGGGCCGCAGTGTCTCTGCTGGTGGACATCAGGCCCTTGGGGTGGGGGGAAGGGTGGGCTTTGGCTGAGCGCCGCCCACCCCCGCGTAGCCCTGCCAGCGCCCCCTGTCCCCTCCAGGCACAGCCACAACAACCTCCGCATCACCCGCATCCTCAAGTCTCTGGGGGAGCTGGGCCTGGAGCACTACCAGGCGCCCCTGGCCCGCTTCTTCCTGGAGGAGACGCTGGTGCGCCGGCAGCTGCCGGGCGTCCGGCACAGCGCCCTGGATTACTTTGTGTTCACTGTGCGGTGCCGACACCAGCGCCGTGAGCTGCTGTACTTCGCCTGGGAGCACTTCCGGCCCCGCTACAGGTTCGTCTGGGGGCCCCACGACAAGCTGCAGAAGTTCAGGCCGTGCTCTCCTCCCTGCTCGCCCCGGCCGGCCCGCCCAAGGCAGGCCGACGGGGAGGAGAGCCCTGGGGACCCCCTCCTTGAGGCCGGAGCCCAGGGGCAGACCTGCGGGCCATGGAGGCATGAGGAGGGGGACCCGGTGGCCCAGGGTCCCCAGCCTCCCGGCACAGAGCCCCAGGACACCGGAGCCTTGGAGAAGGACCAGGGAGATGAGGCGGGCGAGGAGCAGGGGCCAGAGTCTCCAAACCCCAAGGAGAGCAAGAAGAGGAAGTTGGAGGCGAATCTGCGGGAGCGGGCCCCAGGGGAGCCGGGCCCGAGCGCCTCGGAGGTGGAGAAGATCGCCCTGAACTTGGAGGGCTGTGCCCTCAGCCAGGGCAGCCTCGGGGCGGAGACCCAGGAAGTGGGCAGCCAAGCCCCGGAGGAGGCCGAGCAGCCCTGCCCCCAGCCCCTGGAGGCCAAGGTGGCTGATGAGGTGAGGAAGCGAAGGAAGACGGACCAGGGTGCCAGGGACGGCGCTGGGGTGGCAGCAGGTGATGGCACCCTGGCGCTGGCCACCACCCAGCCCCCTGCCCCTTCAGGGTGCCCAGTGGCTGAAGAGGGTGAAAATGGGGTCAAAGAAGAAGCAGATGGCCAGGCAGGGCCGGAGCGGGGTGCCCCCGGGAGCCCAGCCACTGCAGGACCCGAGGTGGATGAGAGGGCTGAGAGGGCAGAGCCCACGGAGGCAGGGCCCTCTGTCCAGCCCGGAGAGCCTTAGGGAAGGGGACGCCCGGGGCCCTGCCCTGCCCTGCCGCAGGCCTGGGAGCCGTGTCGCCAGCTGTTCTCAGCGCCCAGCTCTGCGGGCCTCTCCCTGCTGGTCACTGCAGCCGCTACTGCAACTGCTGGCAGGGCAGGTCCCGCCCTTGGGGGAGGCCAGGGCTTCAGCACCCTTCTTTCCTCGACCTCACTTCCCGCCTCTTTCGTCCTCTGTGCCGCTGCCCGCCCCCCACCTCTGTAACTTGGCTCCTCATGGCCTGGCGGGTGGGAGGGGGGATCATTTTCTTAGTCTGGCGCAGAGGCCTTTTCTGAATAAACTCATTTGACTTTGAGTGTTTGGGCGTCGACGGTGGCCCTGTGGGTGGCCGGGGCAGGGGAGGGGCTGGTCTCATGAGTGATGCTGGCTGGGCACCCTCTGGGTGCACGTGGCCCGGCTGTGGCACCGCTTTGCCCGTGGGAGTGCCTGGGGTGCAGCGGCGGTGCAGGCCTCCTGGGCACCCTGACCCCACAGCCTCCCAGAGCCTCTGGGGCTGGACAGCTGGTCCCTCGGCTGCCTTTTGTCACCGGTCCAGGAACGTGGGAGCAGTGTGCAGTGCGCCCTGATTCGGGGCTCCGTGATGTGCCTCGGGGAGCAGGCCCAGGGGTGCGCTCTGCGGCTCTGTCCCCTCTGTCCCCTCTGTCCCCTCTGTCCCCTCTGTCCCCTCGCTGGCAGCCACAGCCGCCCCTCACCCCATCGGCCCTCCGACCCGGCGTGGGAACGGAGTGCCTCCCTCCCTCGGCAGCCCCCACCCCGCAGGGCATGCTGGCCCTGAACCTGGCTTTGCCCCCCGTGCCAGGACCGCTGCCTCCCTTTCCACATCAGCACCAAGGATGAGGAGACTCGGAAGTGATGGAGGTCACCCTGGGGGGAGGGGGAGGGAGTTAGGGGCTGGGACCTGGGTCCCGTTTTCATGCTCCCCACAGCTCCTGTGGGGAGGGGGATGGACAAACTGGAAGCCACTCGCTGGGGTGGGTGTGGGGCATAGTGTCATCAGGTCCTCGTCCAGGCCGTTATGGGGCTCAGGTTCAGATGGAGAAGCTTGGAGTGTGAAGTGAGAAGTGGACCCCACTGGAGCAACCCTTGGGGGGCGGATGTCTGTGCCCAGCAGTGGGGCCTGGGGACGGGAGGGCAGGCAGCTCGGGCCCACCTGACCCGCAAGCTTCGGGGAGAGTGATGGCCCGAAACAGGTGGGCAGTGACACCGGACTCTGACAGGTGGATGTGGCCAGCCCTGTGGCCTTCCCCAGGCCACTGTGGCTATCTGGGCTTCGAGGCAGGGGCTGCTCTCCAGGGGGAGGGTATTTCCTGGCAGCAGGTGGGAGGGTCTGCACAGAGCTGGGAGTGGGTTTGTAAGGCACGGGGAGTGGGATTCCAGGCACTAGTTCTCCCCTGACTTCCCAGCCAGGCTTCCTCTGAGTCTGGTCCAGCAGGAGCCCTCTGGCGCCGTCAGGCAGGCGAGCGCAGGAAGGAGAGGGCGCCGGGCAGGAGGTGCCTTGGAGGTAGGGGTGGGGTGAAGCTGCTTGCCTCACACCCAGCCCCACCCTGCATCTCTGAGGATGTCCTAAGATGACTCTGAGTTGGCTGGAAGGCTGGAACTTTGGAGATTCTCTTGGCCCTTCCTGATAGAATTCACCCTCCCTTTGGAGGGTGCGGCCAAGCCTGATGAGCAGCCCACAGCTGAACCCGACAGGGAAGGGAGGTTTTTAACTGTTTCAGTTTGCCTTGCTGCAGGCTCCCTCCTGGGCTAATTCCCGTCATCTCAAAAGTCCTGAGTTCTCACCTGCAGAAATGAAGCTCATCCTAAAGCAGCATTTCCCAGGGAATTCTAAAGACTCAGACACCTGAGGCAGGGCTGGGATTCTGAGCATTCAGTGAGCTCTGTAGGTGACCTGGATGTTTGAGTGTCCCCTGGGGGGGGGGGGGTCATTGTGTCCTCCTGGCCCCAGGTGCTGCCCTGTACCCTGCTGTCCCCATGTGCTCCCGGGGTGAAGCAGAGCGTGCCAAACTGGCAACCCCTGAGCTGCCAAGGCTTGTGAGAAACGGGAACAGCCAACACCAGCCTCAGGGCTCCTGTTCATCACGCTTTTGCTCGGGCCTCAGGATCACGGTGGGCCTTCCTTCCTCTCTGCAGGACCCCCACTTGGCTCTTGGTGGGGGTGTGCCGGGTGAGAGTCCGGCCTTTGCCTGTGCTGGTTCACATGGATGGACCACTCAGTACAGTTAAAGTTTGGGGAGAGGGCCCTGGGGGCGGCGTTGCAGCCTAGCAGGCATGGCCCTGGAGTCTATTCTGCCCACGGCAGGGCCCTGGAGTGGGAACCGGGGCCGTGGTGGGCCCTGTCTGACCCCTGGCACAGGCGTGCTCACCCTCTCTGGGGGTCTTCCTGGGCCTTGGGCAGCCTGGGTCCCTCTCAGGACCCTGCGGAGGAGTATGGGACTCACCCATCCCGCTGACAGGACTAGGACTGCCCCTTCTCCAAAGGAGCCCTTCAACATGGGACCCTCCCTCTCCACACCCTGGTTGAGGACCAAGGGGAGAAAAGAGCCTCTTTCTTTCTTGCTAAAAGGTGTATGTGTGAAACTCACCAGTCCCAGGATAATTTTAACTCAGAGGCTGGCCAAAAAAATGCCACTGGGTTTCTTTTTTTCCCCTGACTGGCTCGGCAGGGAGGCGCAGGGCAGCGCAGAAGCCCCCGCCCACCCAGGTGGGCCCAGCTGAATGGGGGGCTTGTGTGAGGGCCAGTGGGGCGGGAACTGGCGTCCAGCCCACCACCAGCCCCGCCCGCCGAGCCGAGCTCAGGCCACTGCCACCCCGCCGGCTCCGCTCAGAGCGTGTGTGCAGCCATGGCCGGAGCCCCCGCCCTGGCCCTGCTCCTGCTTGGGCAGCTGCTGGCCGCCACCGTGACCGTGACCGAGGCGCAGGTGAGCGCGGGACCCCGGTGCACTGGGTTCGCCTTGGAAGGCGGCCGGGGTGGGGGTCCGTGGCTCTGAGGTCGGCGTTGAGCTGCACAGCCAGGGAATAAGCTCCCCGCCTGGCCCCGGGGTCAGCGAGGGAGCCGGGAAGCCCGGGGCCCCTGGGGACGGCGGGCACAGTCTTGTCGCCCCATAGCTTCCTCGCCGTCGCCCGGCTAGCCTCCACGGACGCCGGGACACCTCGGAGATGCACGCAGGGGCTGCCCCTCCTCACCAGGCAGGGTCCGGTGCCAGCGCTGCGTCTCCACCAGAGGGACACAATGTGGCCTTTGTTCCTTGCGGGGCTCAGCCCCGACGCAGCCCCTCCTGCCCAGGCGAGGAGGCGGGGGGTACTGCCAAGGCCCGAGGGTCTGAGGGGAGCCGGGGTGCGGGCCCCTGGACGGGCCCTAGCTCTTCTCCAGACTGGCAGGAGGGGATGCTCTGTCAGGCTGACCCCAGGGCCAACCAGGGGGACCCCCCCCCCCAGCCAGTGGGAGAGGGTGGGGGTGCAGCTGCCTGATGACATTTCTCCATTTCAGAAAGTGGGACCTCGAGGCCCCCCCGGCCCCCGAGGGCCACCTGGGAAGCCAGGCAAGGACGGCATTGATGTGAGTGTGGGGGCAGGGATGGCCGGGGCGCTTCTGCAGGGTTCTCGCTCCCGCCCCAACCTCCCTGAGCCCCAGGCCTGATGGAGAGAAAACTAACTGCACCTCCCAGGGCTGGGGCGATGAGCCAGCACCCCGGTGGGATGTGAAACGGGACAAAGACGATCCTTGTTCCTTTTTGGGGCAGACCCCCCGGGGATTGCCTCCCCAGGACAGGCGGGGGGGCTCCGTGGTGCTCTTTGGGCTGGAAGTGTGGGCACTGGGTGTGTGTCTCTGGGTCCCCGGAGGGGCCTGCACTCCTCTTTTCTGGGGGTAAAGACTGTCCCCTGGGTGGGTCTCGTTGGCGGCTACTAGAGGCTGGAGCCAGCCTTGGAGGGCGCTGGGGGGCTGGCTCTGCCCCAGAAGTGGCATCCTCCAAGGGCGCCCCAGCCTAAGCGTGGCCTAAGCCGTGTGGGAGGCAGATGAGACCCTGAAGCCTGCCCCCAGGACCCGACGGGCTGAGAGCCCCTGACTCAGCCATGTCCGTGAGAGTCAGGGCCCTCCAGGCCTCTCCTCACCAGTACTGTTCCCCGGGTAGAACCTGCCTCCTTCTGAGTCCCCAGGGCCCTGCCTGGCCCTTGATGGTCCTGAGTCTCCCTCCCACCATCCCACCCACAGGGCCGTCGCTCAGTGTGGCTGTAATGGGCCCTGGACCCAGGTGGCCTCCCCTCCTGGTGGGGCTGGGCACTTGGTGCCCCAGGGCTCCCCAGTTGTCCCCTCTGGGGACGTTTCCACTTAAAACCTGGCCTGAAAGCCCCGGGTAGAAGATTTCAGAGCCAGTGGTCATCAGGGTGGAGAGGGTGCTGGGGTGCCTTCCCGGGCCTCTGTGTGTCTGGAGGCTGCCACCTCCAACCGGGTTTCTGGAGTTTCTCAGGCAGGCGGAGGGGTGGGGCTTCATGACGCCTCCCACCGTTTCTGGGGTGTCCCTGTGCCCTCAAAGTGGGCTCAAATCCCCAGTCTGTCCAGCTCACCCCTCTCCCCACCACCTGCCTCTGCACCTGGCCCTAGAGGGGAGGTGCCTACAGGTGTGGATGATGGGGTGAGGGGCTCCATCCTGCCTCCTGGGGCCTCCTCTGGGGCCCAGCTCTGCTCCCCTGGGCGGAGCTTCCAGAGGACACTTGGTCACATGTGGGCATCTCCCTCTCTGCAGGGAGAAGTTGGTCCTCCAGGTCTGCCCGGGCCCTTGGTGAGTGTCCTGGCTGCGGTGTGTGGGGGGGGGGGATGGGGGGGATGGGGGGAGGCGGCCTCCTTCTAGTCTGGAGGGGACAGGTGGGCCTAGAGCAGGGGGGTCATTGACACCCCTTCCCACCATGCTGGGCCCTGGGTTGCCAAAGGGCGGCCTTGGAGCAGGGGCAGAGCGGGAAGAGGTGGGAGGGGAGTGGGTGGGACTCAGTGAGTCTCCGGGCAGGGTCTGGCTTTGAAGCTTGCTTGGGTAAGTGCCCCGGCAGGTCAGGGAAGAGGTCCATACAGACCTGCACATCCAGCCCGTCAGAGGTCCCACAAGTGAGCCGGCCTGGAGCTCTTCAGGCCCTGGAATTGAGGGTTCTGGGCTCACAGAGGGGCCCATAGAGGGGCCCACAAAGGGGCCCGCTGGCCCTTAGCTGGGGAGGCCAAAGCGTCTGGATGAGTGTGCTGCAGATGTGACCGAAGAAGGGTAGAGGGGCAGCTGGAGGTGGAAGCCCTCCTGGGGCCAGCAAGGGGTGGGCAGGGCAGCAGGGAGGGCTGGGGCTCTGGTGGAGAGGGGCCCATCTAGGGCTGCTAGGTTGTGCCCCGCTGGAGGACACTTTTCTTCTTGGTGAAGGCCAAGGCTCTGGCTGGAGCTTCCCTCACGCCTCTGCCCTTTCTCCCCACAGGGACCGAAAGGGGCCCCGGGGAAGCCAGGGAAACCAGGAGAGGCCGGGCTGCCGGGACTGCCTGGTGTGGATGTGAGTGTGCCGGCCCCTCCTTCTCCTCCCACGAGCCCCCCACTCCCCTCCCAGCCTGGAGGCGTTCCATCCCAGCGCCCAGGAGTCAGATTTAATTGCTGTTTTCCTACTGGGCCAGCTCAAGCAGGAAAGCCAGGCCCAAGAGTGTCTCCGGATGTCCCCCGGCAGGGTCCCTTGGCCTCCATCCCATACCCGTTAGCGTCTGGCCCTGTCTGCCAGACGACAGCGGCAGCGCACAGGAGAGGTGAAAGTCCCGCCAGCTCTGGCTTCTCTGGGAACAAAGGCCCATTATCCAGACCCCTCCGAGCCCCAGGGTGCCTGCGTCAGGGGCTCCTCAGGAGCTCAAGGCCTGGCCCCAGGACCGGGGGCTTTGCACGCACGGGAGGGGATGTCAGAGGGGAACTCTCCTGCCCGCTGGGCTTGCCCACCCCAGCAGGTGCTCCAGCCGCGGGCTTCCCACCAGGTGGGCGGTGGGTGGGGCCAGAGGGGAAGGTGCCTGACCCGAGGGTCTTTCTGATCCCTCTTGACTGGCTTTAGTTAGGGCGGGGCCCATGCCTGCTTCTTCCCCCTGAGAGGGCACGTCCTTCCCACGTGACCCCTCCAGCCCTCCTTCCACCTCCTTCCCCAGGGTCTGACCGGGCAGGATGGACCCCCTGGACCCAAGGGCGCCCCCGGAGAACGGGTAAGGCAGGCACCGCGTCCAGTGGCTTCAGCTCAGGGGCGAGGTCCCAGCCAGGGGCAGCCAGACTGAGCACCACCTGTCCACAGGCTGTGGGTTCTGAGGGCAGCTGCTGTGACTGCACTGGCTGGGCCCCGCCCCTGCCGTGGGGTGGAAGGGGGGCTGGAGGGCATGAGGACACAGGGTGATGAGTGCCCCCCCCGCCCCCTCTGGTCAGAGCTGTCCCAGCCCTCAGACCGTGCTGGGGGGGCTGGTATGGCTGGGTCGTGACCGGCCCCACATGCCTTCCTCCTCCTCTGGTGAGCCGCTGCCCCCTCTCTGCGCCCACCCTAGGGGCCCACGGTCACCCAGCCTGTCCCCCGAGTCTGACCACTGTTCACTAAAACCCCCTTTCTGACCAACCAACTCCTCTCGTGGCTCCAGGTGCAAAGCTGAGACCAACACTCCCTCTCTGTCCCCCCTTCGAGAAGTGACTGTCCCCCAGCCCTGGGGTGCAGAGGGCAGGGGGGCTGTGATGGGGGGGGAGGGAACCAGGACGCAGCCCTGCCTTTGGGAACTGGGCTGTAGGAGTGTTCTGAGTGGGAAACAAGGAAGAGAGTCGCTGCCTGCAGCCGGCAGGTCCTTTGACGTTTCCAAGGACGTTGGGGGAGTGGGGGAAAGGGGGGGAAGGGAGGAGGGGGACTAGCTCCAGGCTTTCTGCAGGGAGCCTGGCGCACAGGAGGGGAGGGGCCTCCCAAAAAAGGACCTCATCCTTGGGATGCAAGGCAGCAGGAGGCCCAGGAGGGTGCTGGGTGGACAGGCAGGCCAGCTGCTGGAGGTTTGGGGTGCCCTACTGTGGACAAAGGAGGCCGGAGGGCTTCCTGGAGGAGCCGGGCATCAAGCTATTCCACGTGGCTCAGGTCACACCTGGCATGTGCCTTCCTGGTGGCCCGTCCTGCCTGCAGTAGTGCTGCCAGGAAGGGACCTTTCATGGCTTTTCCTCAGCAGGACTGTTGGTAAAGGACCAGTCCCAGGCCCCTGGGACATCAGAGGTCCCCCCACCCACTGTCGGTCTCCTATAAGACAAGAAACCCCTCCTCAGGGGAGATGGACTTGGGAGGGAAGGGAACAGATTTGCAAACAGAGGCAACGGTGCCTGGGCCCAGCCCACCCCTGACGCCCCCTTTCCTTCTGCAGGGAAGTCTGGGACCCCCAGGGCCACCTGGGCTGGGGGTGAGTACTGTCTTCTCCTCCTGGTGGGAGTTTGAAGGGCCCCAAAATGCCACGTCTGCTGCCCCTCTGCAGCTTCTCCTGGGGGCTGGTCCCTGGGCTGGGGTCCTAGGTGCTATCTGGGCTGTGCCCTCTCATCCCCAGCAACTCACCTGACCAGCTCAGGGGGATGGGGTGGGTGGTGGGCAACCTCCTCCCGTCCCCAGCAAGTTCTGACCCCATGCTTGGCATTGCAGGGCAAAGGCCTCCCTGGATCCCCCGTGAGTACTGATAACCCTCGTGCCCCACCCCCACCCCCCGAGCATGCCTGCCACACCCCGAGCCAACATGGCTACCAGGTCCCAAACCAGGGCTGGGGGCGGCGGGGGGGTGCTTCTGGGCAGGGGGAACAGCGAGCTGACCCCTCACACAGAGTCCCCATGCTTTAAGAGAGGGCAGGCTGGCCCTGTGTAGGGATATGGGAGCCCGGTCTGGACTCCCCTGGGGATCCTCAGAGCTCCTTGGGTGCAGACCCCCGTCTCTCACTTCTTACCTCCCCCAGGGAGAGGCAGGGGTGAGCGGTGTCCCAGGTGGAATCGGCCTCCGGGGCCCCCCGGTGAGTGGCTGCCAGGACTCCCCAAATGCAACCATGGGGGGGCCTCCCCGCTTTCCTTCCCTTTTCCCTCCCCCTTCACCGCCTCCCTGTGCCCCTCCTCTCTCCCTCCCCCTCGCCCTCTCTCGGTGGGCCTTCGTGGCTGACGTCCAGGACAGGGCAGAGCAGACCTCAGGACGCACAAGGCTGGGGTGGGGCAGGTGGGCAGCTCTGGGAGCACCCCCATAGGGGCATCTTCGGAGTAGGAGGCCCCTCTCTGGAAGTCGCTGGTCCCCTCACCTCAGGTGGGGGCTGGTCCTGCTCCGTCTAAGCCATAATCCCCCCACAGGGACCCTCTGGACTTCCAGGCCTCCCTGGCCCCCCGGGACCTCCCGGCCCCGCTGTGAGTACTGGGCGGGGTTCTAGAGCCTCTCAGGAGGAGCCCCAGGCATGATAACTGCTTGGTGGGCTTGCCTCCCCTGTCACCAGGGTGCCCGTCCTCAGGCCCCCCGTGCCCCCCGCCCCAGCACCCATGTCCACGTGGAGAGTCCTGGCCACACCCCAGACATGGGCCAAGTCCAGGCTGGAGCAGTGTGCGTCAGCTGACCCAGGGCTAGTGAGGCTCAGGCCTGGTGGCCACCCCGCCCCAAGGGCAGGTGGTTTCTGTCATTGTCACATGCCCTGCGGGGGGGGGACCAGCAGTACCTGGCACTGGCCAGGGGGGGATGAAGGGCCCCTGAGTCCCCTGGAGGTCTTGAGTGGGCGGGGGGAGGGAAGGGGGGGGCCATGTCAAAGCTGGCGTCTCTCTGTTCCAGGGTCGCCCAGGGGTCCTTCCCGAAGGCGCTACTGACCTTCAGGTGGGCACGTGTAGCCTTTGTGAAGCCCTTTGTCGGGGTGCCTGTCTTGGTGGGAGGGGCCCGTCTGGAGAGCACAGGAAGGCAGGGACGGGGGCCCCTAGGGACGGGTTCAGTGCCGGCGGCACCAGCTCTGGGTACGGCCCCCCCTGAGCTGCCCCTCCCCGCCCTCACCGGTCTAGCCCTGGCATGCGCAGCAGCACGAATTGAACTTAATTTAAGCAAAATCACGTGTGGACCCATCCCACTCCTTGGCACCGACAGGCTCCGGGTGCGGTCAACTGCGAGCTTGGCTGCCCTGGGGGCGCAGACAGAAGGTTTCCCCATCACAGAAGCTTCCAGACCAGAGTCTGGGACCCACTTTTGGTTGTTGAGCTTTGTCTCTCTTGTCAGAAGAAAAACAGTGGCTTTGGAGGCCTGGGGTTCGAGGGCTTCGCTTGCACAGCTGTTCGTGGGCCGGGCCAGCACCCGGCCTCCTCGGAGGAGCGGCTGGAAGTTATTAAAGGGAGAGCCTGGCCCAGCCCGCTTGCCCACTGGGGCCCCTGCTGCCCTTCTCTCCCCCACCCGTGTCCTGAGTGCTTGACGGTCGGTGTTCCTGAGGGAGGGTTTGGGGGTCTTCTGGAAAGAGGAGGACAGCTGGGGGAGGTGGATGTCACTGGCTCTGTGCCAGAGCAGCTGTGGAATGATCCAGACACCCCCATGCCGCCCCTGCGTTCGCCGAGCCCCCAGGCGCGGGGCATCCGGCCTGTGCCCGAGGACCACGTGTCCCTCCCTGAGGCGCCTCTGGCACCGAGGGGACCCCCGAGCAGAGCTGGCTGCAGAGCCGGGCGCGTGATGAAGGCCCCTTTGTGAAGCCAGCAGCCACCAGGCTGAATAGCTGCTTTGAACCTGCACTGGGGCTGAGACATCGGAGCCGGCTATGAGGAGGCGGCCGTGAGGGGCCGGCGGCCGTGAGGGGCCGGCGGCCGTGGTCTGGCTCTGCAGCCCCTCACCGCGCCCCACGGTGGCCCTGAATGAGGCCCTGTCTGGGCTCCCCAGGAGGCCCCCGTGTGGCCCGAGCTCCCCTTCACCCGCCCCAAATGGCCCATTTCCGGGCCCCTGGGTTCTGACCTCAGCGCTGCCCCTGTTTTACTCGGAGGGGTCTGACCATTCTGTTCCCCAACAGTGCCCGGCCATCTGCCCGCCAGGCCCCCCGGGGCCCCCAGGAATGCCAGGGTTCAAGGTGAGCGGCCACTGAGGGTTGACTCAGACCCCAGCTTACCTTCACACCCCGTAGGAGGCGGCGGGGCCCCCATGTGGGCGGAGGTCCGGGGGGAGGTGGGCGTCCAGAAAGCCTGCCCTGGTTGCAGGATTGTTGCGGGAAGCAAGGGGGGCTGGCCCCTGCCCTGCTGGGGGACCTTGCTCTGTCCCTGTCCCCCTTCACCCCAGTGACCCGCTGGGGACTGGGGGGGCACTGAGAGAGGGCGTGGGGGAAAGCTGGCCTCAGGCCCCCAACCCCCTTCCCTGGCCCAGCCCTGCTTCTCCCAACCGGGCCTCTGTTTCCCCAGCTGGGCTGGTGGGCCAGGCAGGCCTTAATTGGCTCAGGGCTGCTTGTGGGGTCTGCTACCGTCCACCCGCCGCTGTCTTTCAGGGACCCACCGGCCACAAAGGGGAGCAAGGAGAAGTCGGCAAGGATGGCGAGAAGGTGAAGGCGGCTGGCGGCTGGCGGCTGGGTGGCGCCCCGGGGGGTGGCGGGGAGGCACAGGCGCTTGGGGGCACGGGGGCTGGGACTCTGGCAGGGCTGGGGGTGCCTGGCTCTTAGAGCCGGGTGATTTGGGGCAGGGTCTCTGGACAGAACCCCCAACACCTGGCCTCACACGGAAGCTCCCTGAGCTTGGGCAGGCCCGCTGCGGGCTGGAGAAGGTGGGCCTCAGCCCAAAGTGGCCCCCCGTAGTCCCTGCCACCCTCCCCCCTGGCCACTGCCCTGGAGGGCATCTGCATCCTCCTGCACAGGCTGCGGGCGAGGCTGGGTGCCCTCCAGCGCGGTGCGAGCAGCCAGCCTGCCGCGTGAGCCGCAGAGGTGCTGGCCGCCGCCAGGAGGAGGTGTCGGGGGAGGACACGGTGTGACCTCTCTGGGCCTTGGGAGCTCAGCTGTGAAGTGGGGTGACGCCCCGCACGGCAAGGGCTCTGCTGGCGGGGTGGGGCAGTGGCCTCGGAGAGGTGCGGGGAGAGCTCAGGGCTGACGCCATCCACCTCTCCTGCAGGGTGACCCCGGCCCCCCTGGGCCCCCTGGCATCCCAGGCACCGTGGGGCTGCAGGTGAGTAAGGGGAGGTGTTGGACAGGTGAGGATGTGGGGTGGGGACAGTCCACCAACTCCCAGGACGGGAACCGGGTGTGGGTCCTGAGGCAGGGTTTTGGGGAATATACCAGACCCTTCAGCGGCTCCTGGGAGGTGTGGAATATACCAGAGCCCTTCAGCGGCTCCTGGGAGGTGTGCGGTCCGGGGGGCTGCCGGCCCAGGCCCTGCAGCTCCAGCTCTCTCCCTGCAGGGTGCACGGGGCCTACGAGGATTTCCAGGGCCACTTGGACCCCCTGGGGACCGGGTAAGTCCACTAGCCCCCCGCCGCCTGGCCCTTGAGGGGGGCTGGGGGGCCACCTCCAGACGTTAGATGGGCCCCTTGAGCACAGGTCCTCACCAGTGGCCACAGGTGGCCTGTGTGACCGCGGCCCTCTGGGCCTCCACTCACTGGATGGTTCCCAAAACCGGGGCCTGTGAAGGCTTTTGTGGCTTAGGGCCAAAGGGACTGGGAGAGGCAAGCAGGGGCCAGCAGGGGAGGCCTTGGCAAGTGGGGGAGGGGGAGGGGCTTGGGGACCACTGGGGGGCTGACGGGGGAGGGGCCTGCTGGGGGGCTTGGGCGGGGGGCTCCAGGCGGGCCCCTCCAGGTAGAGCCCGTGCTCTGGGGGATGCTGCCCAGGCCTCAGAGGAGAGGCTCAGGTGCCCCTTCTCCTCCACAGGGTCCCATCGGGTTCCGAGGGCCCCCCGGGATCCCAGGAGCCCCTGGGAAAGTGGTACGTGTGTCTGGGGGTGGGGGTGGTCCCGTGCAGGCCCAGGCTCTCTTCTCTCTTGCTCACTCAGACGCCTCCCCCAGCCCCACTGGGCTGCCCATCCCGTGGGCACACCTGGGGGGAATCACATGTGGCACACCTGGGCAGGTACCAGTGGACACACCTGGGGGGAGGGGGCGAGTCCAGAGTCAGCCTGTCCTTCGTGGGAGATTTGCGTTCTCTCTCTTTCCAGACATGAAGTGAGGTGTGGTGAGTGTCCCTCGGGCCTCTGTGACCCTCAGCATTGTCTTCCTGCTCTCCCACCTTCTTGAGTTAACTCTCTCCCTGTGCCCCCTTGTCATTGCAGGGTGACAGAGGCGAGAGGGGCCCAGAGGGGTTGCGCGGCCCCAAGGGCGATCTCGTAAGTGAGAGAACCTGTGTTCTCTGGGTCCTTCCTTGGGAGAACCTGATCCACGGGGCAGGGGGCGGGGGGTGGGGGGGATGGACGGTAAGTCCAGGGAGGCGAGGGGCAGCTGCCCTCTCCTGCGGGTAGTGGGGAGCCCCGGGACAGTGCCAAGCTGGGCCTGGGGGTCCCAGCCCTCCCCCTGCCCAGGCGGCTCCCCCAGGAGTCCCCCGGCCTTGTTGCCCCCGTGACTCCTTGAAGCTACTGTCACCTCACCACCTCCTCTCCAGAGCAGCAGGGCAGGGTCCAGAGGACCACACTTCTGAGCGCGAATCCTGGCCACTAACATCTGTCAAGAGGCCCTGGGCAGTGGGGCCCGACCTTGGGCCAAGGATGCCCAGCTGTGAGATGCAGTAACACAGAAAACGACTCTCGGGTTAAGCAGAACATAAGTGAAGCCGAGAGATAATTAAGCATCTCGCGAAATGAAGTGACCGTCTCCGAACCAATCCCGTCTTCCCCCGGCCTGAGCCCAGCGGCCGGAGGCCCAGAAGGCGGCCGTGTGATGCCGCAGCGTCCACAGGATCCTAAGATAGCGCCCGGGGTGACGGGCCTTTTCCCCTGGGGGTCGGGCCTGGCCTACACAGCTGTCGCCTGGCCCAAGCTCAATACCCGGAGTCTAGGAAGTGGTGTGCACGGCACGTCTAAGGCTCCCGGGCCTACCTCCCCCGCCCCCCTCCCCTGGACCTAGTGAGGTATGTGGGAGGAGCAGACCCCGCGGGCCTGACTGCGGTCCCTTGCGTGTCTTTCAGGGCAGGCCTGGTCCTAAAGGCGTCCCTGGCATGTCCGGGCTGGTTGGAGAGCCGGTGAGTGCCCATGGATGCCAGCCTAGGGGCGGAGGGGGCTCTGCCGGCCCCTTGCTCCCTGCCCTTTGCACCTGCTTCCCCGGAGAGTCATTCTCCTCCCACGGCCCTGGGCTATACTTGGGCCAGCTGCCCGGGCCACTGGCCCTCCCTTGTTTCACTCTGCTGTCGCCTTCTGGAAATGCCTAATTGTGGGTGAAGGGCCCGCACACTTGCGTTTGGCCGGAGGCCACAGAATCTTTTGCCGTCTAGACCACACAGAGGTAGAGGGTCTCAGGCTGAGCTCATGTGCATTCCAGGGGCACGTGAGGGCAGGTGGGGGAAAGGGTGGCACAGGTGGGGGGCATTCTGAGGGTCCTGAGCACTGGCCCTCCACACCTGTGCCCCCTCATCCCTGCTATGTGCCCGTGCTCAGCCCAGACCCCCACTTCCTCCTGGCTCCCTCCCCATCCTGGCCCTAGAGGATGGGCCCCTGGGAGGCCCCCTGGGGTAGCACAGCCCGGCAGTGGGAGGCTGAAGGAGGGGAGGGAGGGACTCCAGCTGTTCTCCTGCCACCTTCCCAGCACATGGCTGTGTCTGAGATTCCAAAATTAGTCAAGCCTGTGGGATTCAGCAGGCCTGAGCCCAAATCCTGGCTCCCAAGCCTCAGTTTCCCCGTCCGTAAAGTGGGCACAGCAGAACTTCCCTGGGGCGCGTGAAGAGTCTGGGTGGATGAGGGACGCAGGGGGGCAGCGTGTGGTCTGGGTGCATCCTCACCGCCCTCATCTGCACGATTGGAGAGCAGCACAGGTTATTACCTGCCCCCTGAGCCCAGGAGGGCAGACCTAGTGCAGGCGGCTGGGGAAGGGAGGGGCCTGGTGGGCGTGGTCTGGAGGGTGACCAGGCTGATTGCCCACTGGGCCTCACACCATCCGCTGTCCCCAGGGCATGCCGGGCAAGGATGGCCGGGACGGTGTGCTGGGACTTGATGGCGAGAAGGTTGGTACTGGCTAGCGGTCTGCAGGGGAGGAGGGGTCTGCAGGGAGTTCAGCCTCCAGGGCCTCAGCACCCCATGTCCCACCAAACTCCCACAGGGAGAAGCTGGTCGCAACGGTGCCCCAGGAGAGAAGGGTCCCAATGGGCTGCCGGTGAGTGCACGGGGCTCCTGCCATGGCCCCAGGGACAATGCCAGTGGTCATCTCCCGTGGGTTCCTGAGTGGGGGCGCCTGCAGGGGGCTGTGCATCAGGGCCGGGGAGGCTGCAGGAGCCCCTCACCCTCGGGGGGTGCTCTGCCTCTGGCCTTGTATGCTGACCTCTGACCTCTGACCTGCAGGGTCTCCCTGGACGAGCAGGGTCCAAGGGTGAGAAAGGAGAACTGGTATGTGGCTTCTTTCTTCTGGGGAGGGGAGGGGAGGGGAGGGAGGGGGAGGGGAGGGGAGGGGAGGGGAGGGAGGGGGAGGGGAGGGGAGGGGAAAGGAAGTAGGGAAGGGGGGAAATGGGGAAGGGGGTAGGCCGCAGCCTGGATCCTGGGCGGAGGGATGTGGGCAGAGCTCACGCACGGCTCACCCTTCCCCTGCAGGGCAGAGCTGGAGAGCTGGGTGAGGCTGGCCCCTCAGGAGAGCCCGGTGTCCCCGTGAGTATCTGCAGCCCTCACCCCCAACCCAAGTGTGTGCGGACCCTGCTAACACCCTCTGTCCCCCTCCCCGAGTGCAGGGAGACGCTGGTGTGTCCGGGGAGCGTGGCGAGGCTGGCCACAGGGGCTCAGCGGTGAGTCGGGGGACTGGAGTCTGGGGTGGGGGTGGGCACGGGGCCGCAGCCGAGTGGTCCCCTTTTCTGTGTGGGCTGCGGTGGCGTTGTGGATGCATGAATGGGCTGAGCCTGTGAAAGCTGGGACATGGTGGTGGCCAGGCTCGAGCTGTCCTGTCCTTGAGACCTCTGTGCCGAGGAAGCAAAGTCCCAGCACCCAGCCGGCCGAGGGAGCACCCCGCCTTGGGCCTGGGAGGTGTGGTGGAAGCAGCACCCCCCCAGCCCCACCACAGACCAAGATAATGAAGACATTGGCATCGGTGCCCCCCGCCAAGTCCGGCTGACGCACGGGGCCCGAGGGCATGCCTGACCTCTGCGACCCCCAGCTGCCCCCCAGGATCCCTCCCACCTCTTTCCCCAGCAACTGGGCCAGGTGGCTGGGGACCAGCTCCCGTGTCTGCCCAGCCCCCGCGGGGGAGGCGGAGCTGCACTCACACTGTCTGTCTGTCTTTCAGGGGGCTCTGGGCCCGCAAGGCCCCCCCGGAGCCCCTGGTGTCCGCGGTTACCAGGTGGGTGAGGTTTGCGCCCAGGGAGCCCAGGTGGGCCAGCCGGGCTGGGGAGGGGTCTCCACTGGGCTCCCTGTGGGTGCTGACGCGCTGGGTCCTTGTCTGTAGGGCCGGAAGGGCAGCATGGGAGACCCCGGCCTGCCCGGCCCCCAAGGCCTCCGAGGCGGCGTGGGCGACCGGGTAAGTGGCACCCCACCCACAGTCCCACGGGACACACAGGCGCCACGTCAGAGGCCCCCAGAGGCACCTCACACCGTAGGTGCGCAGTAGTCGGGCACTGTGGGTGTCCCTATTGTCCCATGATATTTGGGACACAGAGGGCCCCAGTCTGGGTGACCGGAGGTTGTGGGCTGTGTCCGGGCTCCGGCCTGGCCGCGCTACACCAGGTCCCAGGGGAACCTCAGGTGCCTTCCTTGGCCGTCCGCCCGCCCGCTGGCTGGCAGTGACAGGACCCAGGAGCTGCCATCTCTGGCGCCCCTTCATCCCGGGCCTGGTGGGCCACAGAAACCACGGCCTGGGGCTGGGACAGTGGGCCCTTCCTCAGCTTTCAGGCCAGAAATGCCAGGGGTCAGGGACATGCCAAGGGCACCAGGGCCTCCAAGAGGTAGAGAGAGAGGCCCTGGCACTGCGCCCGTCCCCGTGGGGGCCAGGGGCCGGTTACTGTATCGCCCCCCGGTCACCCTCGCCTGCACTTTGAGGTCACAGGGAAGTTTCACTCTCTGGACCCTTTGGGCGGGTTCTTCCTCATGCTGCTATCTGAGCAAATGGACAGTTTTTATTTTAACATTTTCGGGGTGATTCTGGCAGTTCCCAGACACGCCCCTAATCCCGCAGTCCCCTGGGAAGATGATCAATACAAGCTTTGGGCCCTGACTCGGCAGCTCGCGTCGGGAAGTTACCCTGGGATCGTGTGAGTGAAAATGCCACACGAGCCAAACTTTTTCCGGTGATGCCGAGCCCAGAGGCCTTGCCGTCCGGCAGCAGGGCCCGTGGAACAATCGCGCACCCCATGTGGGGCGAGGCTACGAGCCCCTAAAAAGATGAGGGCTCTACAGGAGGATCCCAGCACACTTAGGGGCCAGGATGCCGAACGTCTGGGAAGGAGGCTGTTTCCACAGCAGCCCGGGTGCCCCCCACTCGTCCTGGCTCCACAGCGGGTGCGGGTCGCCCAGGGATCCCTGTGGTTTCTTTAACGCTCAGCCTTTCTCTGCCCAGGGCCCGGGAGGAGCTGCAGGCCCAAAGGGCGACCAGGTGAGCGACCGGTGGTCAGGTCGGCTGTGGGCTGCCCGCTGTCTTCAGGGCTGGGGGGCATCCTCCTCATCTCTCTCATCTCCCTCCCTCTCCCGCCGCCCCCCCCCCCCACCAAGGCTGACAACTCTGGGCTCCCAGCCGGACCCGGGGCCAGTTGGCTCCTGGGTGCAACGGGGGCCGCCTGTGGCCTGGGTGGCTCCTCTGGGACCCTCAGAGTGGGGCGTGTTCCCTGCTGGCCATCTGGGTTCCAGGAGCAGATTAGAAAAGTGTTTGTTCTCCAGGCAGCACCTTCTCTCTGGAGGGCCCAGGGGCAAGGGGGGGCCGCAGCTCTGGAGGATCTAGAAGAGTCTAAACCCACCTGAGGCTCTGCTTACTGTCTGCTTGGCGCCTCGGCCTGGCCCTGGGTCTCGGGCACCGGCTCCCACCAAGGTTGGAGGATGGCGGCGTAGACAGTTCTGCAACTTTGAGCCGTGTCGTTTCAGGGCACCGCGGGCGCCGATGGCCTTCCTGGGGATAAAGGAGAACTGGTGAGCATGACTAAGTCGGCCTCACTTTTGACAACAGAACTCGCCACGTTCGGGGTCGGGGGTTGGGGAAGGGCAGCATCTGCAGGTCCAGGCTGGGGTGGGCCGAGCTGAGGACCGAGGCGCAGCTGAGGTCCTGGCTGCTGACCGGCCCCTAAGGCAGAAGGCGGCCCCAGGCCCAGCTGTGGGGTTTTCTACCCCCTCCCGTGCTCCATCTGCGCCTCCAGCATGAATTAGCCAGAGTTGAGACTGAGCTACAGAAAACTCTGCTTCCACAGAGGGAAAACTCGGGTTGAGTTTAGAATAAAACCCTGATGGAGGTCATCGACAGAGTCACACCTCGGGCGGTGACTGAAACGGAACAGTCGGGGGGTTTGGGGATAAAGATCTCCGTGGCTCCCACGTGGTGAGGGTCTCCAGTTGTGGGACCGAGCCCTTCTCTGAGTCTGGAGGAGACGGAAACAGCTCAGCCCCAGGGACCCTCGTCTCCAGCACAACCTTGTAGCCCAGAGCCAACTTTTCCCAGCTTGAGCCGAGGTGATCTCAGTTGTGTGCGCGAGTGTTGTTCATCTTGGTGAGTTCCTAGATGACCTTGACACACGGGACCCTGGGAATAGCCCCCCGACCTGCTCCACCTCTGCCTGCGAGGCGGGCAGTGCCCCTCACGCCGTGCTCTCAGCGACTTACCACTCAGGCTGTCTGAGCTGCAAAGCCTGGCCCCTCCACCTCCCTCCGGCTTCGAGGGGGGCCGCCAGCTGCGGCCTGAGCGGAGGGCGGCGGCATGGATGGATGGGCGGTCCCGGGCCGTCTGCCTCTGGCTGGGGCCCAATCCCCGTCCACGCCCTGCCAGGCAGCTTCCTGAGGTCACAGCTGGAGAAAGGGGAGCCTTAGGCCCAGAGACCCTCAGCTCCGCCAAATGTGTAACAATAAAGACGCAAGAGGGAGGGGATATGGGGATATATGTATATATATAACTGATTCACTTTGTTATAAAGCAGAAACTAACACACCATTGTAAAGCAATTATACTCCAATAAAGATGTTAAAAAAAATAAAAAATAAAGAATGGGAATAAAGTAAACATGGATGAGAAAAAGTACTATGCAGCTAATAACACTCTTTAGGGAAAACAAGTTTAAAAACATCAGTAGCTATAATACAATCTCAGCAATATAAAAAGAAACCTAGAATAAAAAGGAGTAACCACTGTGGCTATTGTGATGCCATCAAATAGCAACTTGCTTTGCTCTTCCGTCCCCAACTAATAACCGCTAGACTGGTTCCTGGGGAAATAATTCCCACCAACTAACAACACGCAAGTAATTAGAATGCACAACTTCCCTTCTGCTCTTTTGCAGGGTCCCAGTGGCCCTGTCGGACCCAAAGGAGAGGTGAGTGCCGGGCAGAGGTTGGCTCCTCGGGGCCCCCAGGCCAGCCCCGGGGCACTGACGGCCGTGCAGATCACAGAGGCCT
This sequence comes from Balaenoptera acutorostrata, assembly GCF_949987535.1. Classification (NCBI taxonomy): domain Eukaryota; kingdom Metazoa; phylum Chordata; class Mammalia; order Artiodactyla; family Balaenopteridae; genus Balaenoptera; species Balaenoptera acutorostrata. Next base: position 88,964,565 of record NC_080078.1, read on the forward strand.
GCTCTGGTCAGAAGTCAGGAAACTGCCGGCCCTTCTTCTTCTCCCAGAGGGAGAAGCCCATGCCCTGACCCACCCCCCCTTCCTGCTGTTTCCCTCTAGTCCGGCAGTCGAGGGGAGCTGGGTCCCAAGGGCATCCAGGGCCCCAACGGCACCAGCGGCGTAGACGGCGTCCCAGGCCACCCTGGCCCCATGGGCCTCCAGGGCGTGCGCGGCGTGCCTGGCATCACTGGGAAACCCGGAGTCCCGGTATGTGTCTCCTCTCTGGAGCCAGTGCTCATTGGTGTCGGGCTTTTCCTGGATTTAGATCAAGTCTCTTCTAGATGATCAAGGTTACTTTGCAGAGTGTGACAGTGGGGGTGCCTCAAGGAGATGCCAGCGTGCCCCCCAATACGATGATGGATTTCGGGGTGAATTTCAGGGGAAAGAGGCCAGCGAGCAGCACGTCAGGGAGCTGTGTGGGGGGATGGTCAGCGGTGAGTGCCCTCTGCCCTGTCCCATCCCGCCCGCGGCTCCGCCCCTGGGGCTGCAGCCTCTCCCACCCCCAGCCCCAGCCCCAGCCCCGCCCAGCCTCACCCTCCGCCACCTGCCGGCCGGCCCACCGCCCGCGGTCCTTGGGGTCTGCACCAGAGGGGGCCCCCTCCCCGCAGGGCTCACCGCGGTGCCTGGTGCACGGGGGATGGGCTAAATGTCTGCTGAATGAAGTGGCCACGAGGGTCAGACAATCGCGCCCTTCCAGCTCTGACAGACCAAGTGGGCATCTTTCAGCCTCTCCGGTTCATGAGCTCCCTTCTAGGGCTGTGATTCACTCTTGGGGTCACCGAGGACCATGACCACATTTATCACGTACCCAAAGCAGTTAAAGCCCTTTTCAATCAATGAACAAACTTCCTTTGAAAGGCAGTATATTCGCACTTTACGTAACACACTTCTGATGAACAGAACAGATGTCTGATCTTTGTTTTCCAAAAGAGCAAATCGCACAGCTAGCCGCGCACTTGAGGAAGCCCTTAGCACCGGGGTCCATCGGTCGGCCGGGTCCCGCCGGCCCCCCCGGCCCCCCGGGGCCCCCAGGCTCCATCGGTCACCCCGGGGCTCGAGGGCCCCCTGGATACCGCGGTCCCACCGGAGAGCTGGGAGACCCCGGACCCAGAGGTGAGTGCAGTGCACCCACCACGCGGCCACACGCCGGAGCCCCCAGCCATGAAATCTGCCCCCGCCACGCAGAGAGGCTCCCCTGGGGAGACAGGGTGGGGGAAGAGACCCAGAGGGGAAATGGGCCCAAAGTCATCTGGCCTTCAGCCAGGGTCCTTCCGGCCTTGCCGATCCGTGTCTGACACACACGTCTGAGCTGCCTGGGGGCGCCCCCTCCCCTCCCCTCCCCTCCCCTCCCTCTGGGTCCACGGGCTCATCTAGAAAAGCCCTGGGAGGTTGAGCCATTGCTAGAAGCCGCCTCGGATACAGCCCTTCATGCTTTCAGGCCCAGCTCGGTTAATTCCTTATTAAGCCCGCGGGTGTGATAACGTTTTTCAAAATGTGATGGTTTTCTCAAATACCATTAGAATAACATTTGGGGGAGGACGGTTGAGAAGAATGTGAGGAATGAACGAAAAGGAGCCCCATTTGTAAGCAACAGCACTTCCCTTAATGAAAACTGGCATGTGCGACCATTTCTGTGGCAAAAGGCAAAAATTAGAAATCAAAAATCCATTTTAAGGACTGTAAAGAACTAGGAATGAGTTGAAACGAGGTGAAAATCTTGATCCCACGCAGGGATGCCATCGTAGGGATGCTTGGTGCCCAGACAGGGAGCTGCTGGCCACTAACCTTTTCCAACAAGGCCTTTAACACTTAGTTCATTTTAAATTCTAACCGTTTGCCACTGCAGCCGGCCTGCCCCCAGGCAGCTAGCCTCACGGCCCCAATTCAGGATTTAAAGTTCGTGATTGCAATTTGTTCCAAACTTATTGACCAAATAATTTTCTGTTTCTGAAAAACAGCTTAAGAAAAAAGTTTCCAAGGGAAACTTAACTTCTGTGAGTTCCTTTTATCCTCTGTGAGGTTAAGTTAAAATACCTCAGCAGGTGAAAATGCTTCCAGAATTAGAGGTATCATTTCATTACTGTTAAGACGCTGGGAGATTGAATAGTTTCAACACTAGAGGGCACACGTGTCAAATGCACCTTCTCACCCCGTTCCAAGCTTACCATCAGACATCTCCCTGTTGTCTTGGAGACGTGTCTGAGTTCTGACCGTCCCTGGGCCGTCTGTGCCAGTACAGTCTGCGGGAGGGATGGTTGTCCTCAAAGACCAAACAAGGTTTTCTCCAAATAGGGATCTGAGTGCCTTTAAGACTTTTGAAAATAAAATTCAAAAATAGCATTGATCACTTTATGGGTTCTCAGAAAAACAGCACAGCAGAATTCAGGGGAGGCCGCCACACGGCGCGGGGTCAGCGTGTTCCCTGGGGCGCCTGCCTCGGGGTGGGGACGACCGAAGGTTATTGTTTGAATTAAACGAGAATATATACTGTAGTTCTTCAGGCAGAAGCCACTGTCACTGCTGGGCTTCCATCTCCCCCCGGGACACAACAGATCAGGGACCTGCTCTGGAGGCCGGGAAAGCCCAGGCCCCACGGGAGGCCCCGACTGCCCGGCCCTGGGCCTCCTGATCCTTTGTAGAAGGTGTGCTGCCCTCTGCGATGGGAAGAGGGACAAACACCAACGGAAAGAAAACTCGTGCCACTGCTTTTACCATCAGGCAGGACAGAGCGCGCCCAACAATGCTGCTTGGCTCCCTGAGCATCACTATGTTGACAAGAGGCTCAGTTTTCCGAGAATATCACTCAGGATAAGCTGTCTGCAGCCAGCATCACACAAAGCACAGGCCGACAAGCGGGCCCTCGTAGCGGGGCCTCAGCTCACCTCCCGGAGACCACAACCAGTTGGAGGCGGAGGAGTGGAGAACACAATTCAGGGGACATTTTAAAACACCTTAGATAATTTGTCAAAAATCATGTTGAACATAGGAATACAGGGTAAGCACTCAGCTGCTGAACAGGCATAAATACTGTGAACAAACCGGAAGTCCAGAAGCGCTGCTCTGAGGCTGGCGAGTCACGTGGGGGGCGCATTCTCTCAAATCCATCCATCCCGACACTTTGCTGTGTGTCCTTTTCTAAATGTGTTTTGATTCAGTAAAAAGCTTAGGAAGCAGGCACCCTACTCGTAAAAAGGCAGGATCACACATTCGCCGCAGCAGAAGTCTGTCTTTGAACCTGAATCAGGGCTTCTAAGCAAATGCATATGTCACTTGCCCTTGACAGGAAACCAGGGGGACAGAGGAGACAAAGGCTCAGCTGGCGAGGGCCTGGACGGGCCTGACGGAGACCAAGGGCTCCAAGGTATGAGGCCGCTGTCACTAACGTTACACGGGCACCTCTTCTGAGGGGATAACTTTTCTCCTGACAAGGCACCCGTAGAGGCCAGGTTAGGGACTGTTTTAACGACCCTTTAATCAGATCGCCCTGTGTCTGTTTTAGTTCAGGAGTTTCAGTTAAATTCTATTCAACTAAAGCCATCGAGTATCTATTTCCGTTAAATTCTAACAGAATTTCCTCTTAAGTGACCCACATGTACCCTGGATGTTGACACTTTTCATGTTGAATATAAATACTTTGCCGAGAGGGAGGAGGGCAGCCCCAGCCGCGTTCCATCCCGAGCCTTCTCGGGGGCTGTCCCGGGGCCACCGCATCTGCACACACGTCCCGGGAGCAAACACACACCTGTCGGCCCAGCTCCTTGCTCACTCCACCCCTCCCCGCACCCCCAGCTCCTGGTTTCTCCTCTGCTGACCTCCTCTGCCGTCCACCTGCCCAGGTGCCCACCACCTGGGGGGGGGGCGCTTTCTGTCTCACACCTAGTCCATCCCCATGGTAACCACCATCACCGTCAGCATCCCCCTCGCTCACCCCAGACCCGTGCCTCGCATGGCGCCAGCGGACTCTTCTCAAGTCCGAGCTGCCCTGCTGAGGATGGAACCCAGACTCCCGCGCCCTGGCCTCTGCCCCCGCTGTCCTCCGGCCTGAGCGCGCCTCCCCTGGGCCCCTCCCGGAGTTAAGAAATGAGCTACAGAAACACAAGACTTGGGTTGGCTGAACGGACACACCACTGATGTCCTCTCTCTGTGTCTCCACTCACCTTCCTGGTCTGTCTCAAGGACCACAAGGCGTGCCCGGTGTTAGCAAAGACGGCCGCGACGGGGCCCACGGAGAGCCTGGGCTCCCTGGCGATCCTGGCCTTCCCGGTGCTGTTGGCGCTCAGGGGACCCCCGGCATTTGCGACACCTCCGCCTGCCAAGGAGCCGTGATGGGAGTGGGCGGGGACAAATCAGGTCCCAGGAGCTCCTAAAACACAACTTCAGGAAGCGGGTGAGAAAGTGACGCCGACTGAGGCAGCCAGCTGTGCCAGGACCCCGCGGGGACCAGCAGCGTCCTGGCACCAACGGTTGGGCGCCGCCGTGCCGCCCAGCGAGGCCTGCCCCTCCTTGTCCTCAGCGGCAGCGACTGGACGCTTGGCCCCCGAGAGCATCCTCCATCGAGCTGCTGTCAGAGTGTTCTGTCTCCACGTGTATTTACAGTGGTCCATTCGGCTGTAACATCATACCTCAGACACAGGCCTATGTAATAAAATCGTCAACCCAACATTTCAGAGGGATCTAGGGTGTACATATAGAAAGTTTTGTACAATTTCACGAGAGAAAAAAATATTCAGCAACTTGTTTACATGGCATTTGTGTAAAGGCTAAGATATCGTTTCAGTAAAATGATATATGAAATCTTCAGATTAATGACTGGCCACAGTATTACAAAAAAAATAAAGAATTTAATGTACAGTATCCCTTCCATACAAAGGTCTCGTCTGATTTGCCTGCCTCCTTTGTGTATAAACGTTTAACTATCTCCCATTGACAGTATTTATTGAAAGTGACTGTATTGCACTAAAGTCTATTGGTATTATCTATTGTAATAAATAAAGCCACTCATTTGAAAAACTCAGTTCCAAACACTACAGTTTATTACACAGAAAGTAATGACTGTCAATATGAAAATGAGGGCATTGAAGCAATCTACCGTGACAATATTTCATTTATGGACAAAAGTACCTTTAAAGGAGATCTCTGGAAAATTTCTAGCAAAAAGGTTTAAAATAGGACTGCATTTTGCAATACAGTTCTATGCAGCTAGAAATCATTACAAGGGGAAGCGATAAACAAATGAAATAAAATGTCCAAACTACTTACAGTTAAGAACAATTTAACTTGTTCTGGTTGCTAAGGGGGCATATTTAAAATGTAAATAAAATAAGTAAAAAGCAATGTACCTTCTAAGACTAAAGAAATTACAAAGGATGTTAATTTTTTAAGTTATCATGTTAAGAAAACATGATGGAATCAGACAGATAATTGAAAAATTACTTACTAATTGTCAAGATGTCTTCATCCACAAATGGTCTAAGAGGACATTAATGGGTAAGCATTTTGTTTTAGATAAATAGTTTTACAAAATGTGCTTTCAAAGTCCCCACTGGAGTCCCATCAGCTGAATCAGGTCCCTTTAGAGTTAGACTATCAGAGCTGAGTTCCAGGGTCCTAGGAAATGTTTATGGGTCACGAAGGAACAGGCGTTTACTTCCCAGGCATCAGTGTTCACATCCAGTCACTTGATCTCCACAGCTGGGCTACTCTGTACTCTCCTGTGTGGGACCCGTCACCAAGGAGTCTGGTCTGGTCAACTTTAGCCTTCTGCCAGTTTTACCGCAAAATACACTCTCAAATTCCTAAAGTTGAGAAATGACCATTAATGTACCATATGCACAGACATGAAGACTGCTATCTTCAAAAACACAAAAGGTTGAAATTAAGAGCTAAACTACTTCAAAATATATAGTTAAGGTGTCACTCACAAACGTATGTCACATCCTGTAAGGGGATACAGATGATAAAAATGAGGATTCAAACATTTGTTTCAAATAGTTATCTTTACATGTATTTTTATTTAGTTTTCCAATAGATTCTCAAAATGCCTGACCATATTGTAAACCCTTCTGATATTTTTTTTAAAAGCAGACATATTTTTTTGTTATTTTCATTGTGGTAACACAGACATAAACTTTACCATTTTAACCATTTGTAAGTTTGCACTTCAGTGGCATTAAGTACGTTCACACTCTTGTGCACCCATCACCACCATCCATTTCCAGAACTTTCTACCACCCCACACAGACACTCTGTACCGTGACACACCCCTCCCGCCACGGGCATTTGCTGTCCCCCGCCCCCGCCCCACTGAATGCTCAGTGTTAGGCGTGGCAACGGGGCCAGACCAAGAGCTAACTCCCCGGCACCCTGCTGGCCGTGGGTCAAGTTCATGCCACTATGCCTCTAAACACTTTGTAAAAGGCCTCAATTTTAATGGTTGAGTCAGTCTCAAGCTCACAAAAAGAGAAGGCAGGTGCGAGCAGACAACCCAAAGCTCATCGGCCTCCAGGAAACAAATGACATGGGTCTGCAAGATGCAGAAGGTGGGACGTCCTGCAGGACGCAGCATTCACGTTACTGAACCCAGCTTGGGTCCGCTCGCCCACGTGCAGCATTACATGTCATGATTAGTTATACTCTGTGACAACTTCAGCAGAGAATTTTTTTCCATATAATGGAAATTTCGTGTAATTTAATATACTAAATAATCTTCATTAGTTTAATATTTCTCTCTGAGATGCCTCAGGAGCCCTTCAGAAAACTCAAAGTCAGCTAGAGAGGGAAACTTACAACCTGTTGTCAAAAGCAGCTCAATATTCCAGGAAAACTTTGCTTTCTTAACAGAGACAGAAAACCATATCCAGTCTTGCACCAGCTTACTTTTAATAGCGAAGTTCATTTAGTTAATTAAATTCAATCTAATATGAGCCCATCTTGACCCCATGCAAAACTCTTTCCTTAAGGTTCCTTTTCCACAAACCTCCCATCACTTTCTGTATCCATATTAGTTTGTCCCTTATTTTTTCTCTATCCAGAAACAACCAGCTCTGGGACAAAATATTCTCCCTTTTTTCCCTTAACAAAGATATTTCTATTCTTTTTTGGCTACACCACATGACATGCGGGATCTTAGTTCCCTGACCAGGGATCAAACTCTTGCCCCCTGCAGTGGAAGTGCGGAGTCTTAACCACTGGACCGCTGGGGAAGCACCTATCCCACTTTCTTTACACACTGAAATTCTTCCCTTATTACTTTTAGTAACTTAATTACATATGTATTACAATTTTTAATCCTTAAAAACTTTAATCTCTACTGAAAACCAAGAAGCAAGTAATTGAACTGTTCTTTATATCAGCATGTTTTGATTGGCAAACTTATGAACACATTCTATAACCTCTAAAAGCATACATTTTCCTATAATACAATTTTTCTCTTTAATGTGGTACAAGACATGTATCTAATAAGCCCAAACATCTTTAGTTTTTTTCTCTCTCATAAGAAGACAAGAGAAGGTAAACTCGGACTTCTCTAGCAATCAATGTTCCAGTATTTTATCTTAATGAAAAATGACTTAGACCTTTAATGAATTTCCATCATATAACTTAATTTAGCAAAACTAAAGTTTCAAGTTACCAAAAATCTGGAAAAACTAATACACGATTATTCCTAAAGAGCTCACCTGAAAGCTTTTATCCCATTTATCTCTATCACTTACGACAATATTATATACAGACGTCCATCCATCCATCCATCCAGAGATCTCATAGCTTATATTTCAATACAAAACTTATTAGTTTATAAATTTTATCCCATTTTCCCCCTCTATTGTAAAACAGCCCTAACTGCATAATAGTAGCATAATTTAAGGATCCATTAACAGGCAACTTCTTTCCTGAATCTATGGAGTATTATGGCCAGGCCATGTTACAAAGGAAAATCATTTTTTTACACTTTATTTGTTTGTGACTGAAAGTGGTCCAGTTCTAGAGAATGCACCCCAAGGGGCTGCATTCAGGAAATAAGCTTGAGTTCCCATACCAGCACACTTACACACAAGACAAATGCACACAAACACACACACACACACACACACACACACACACACAAAACAAAATCTAATTCCCGCAGGACAAAAACAAAGAGTGAAGTCCAACAATTCCCTCAAGTTCCCAAATGAGGGTTCCTGTTTTAATAACAAACAAAATGCAAATGAAAAGATAGGAAATCATGACCTCACGTGTCATGGCAACTCACCCAGCAAATGTAAAACTTTATAACAGTTGGAACAAGTTAAATTTACCTACTTGAGTTTTAAAAGGCTCTTTCCCCTTTTTTCCTTTTGATTTGAAGTTCTACTAATTAACCCAGGCTGAAGTCTCAGGCAATGTGGGTTGTGTTTGCATTTCAAAGACATGATAAGAGTTATGGCTTCAAGCTTTCTCCTAGTAATATTTTTGTTCTCTGAGGGTCAGAATTCTGAGAAAATATTTAAGCCAGCTTTCTCTAACTGCATAGGCAAAAAACAACCAGGTTTGGAATTTCAAAAGAGTTTCATCTTAACCAATTTTCTCCAGAGTCTGAAGAAAGTTGTGGCCATGTGGTGTTAGAAAAAACATTTTTCTTTTTATAGGAGCATAGCTGAACATATACCAGTTTGGTAAAATACACCCTAGACTACAAGACGGAACAGAGCTCTGATCACTCATTTCTTAATTATTCATGGCCGGTGTTGTCAAATATCAAGCCAACAAACAAACCAATGCAATGGAAAACAGTCTCTCAGGGTCGAAGTTCCCTAGTCCCAAAAAGGGAAATTCCCAACCAATGCCCCATCAGAGACAAAGCCAAATGACCAGGCTTCCCTGGTGGTGCAATGGTTAAGAATCTGCCTGCCAATACAAGGGACACGGGTTCGAGCCCTGGTCTGGGAAGATCCCACAGGCCGCGGAGCAGCTAAGCCCATGTGCCACAACTACTGAGCCTGCGCTCTAGAGCCCTCGAGCCACAACTACTGAAGCCCACGCGCCTAGAGCCCGAACTCCGCAACAAGAGAAGCCGCTGCAATGAGAAGCTCGCGCACTGCAAAGAAGAGTAGCCCTCACTCGCCACAACTAGAGAAAGCCACATGCAGCAACGAAGACCCAATGCAGCCAAAAATAAATAAATAAATTTATTTTTTTTAAAAAAAGCCAAATTACCAAGCCTTAGTCCAAAAGGGAAAATCCCAACCAATATTCTGCTATAGAAGTCAATGTGATAGGGAAGAATACTCTGGTGTCACCACACGTGAGCTCCATTACTTACCAAAGACATCTCAACCTGCCAATGCGAGTGCCTTGTTTCTTTTACCACAAAAATCAAAAGCGCTGTGGGCCAAGGATGGCTGGTTGGTAGCAAGGTCTTGGGGCTGCCCCTGAGACGAAGGTGCTCAGGCAGCTGCTGAACAAGATCCATCTCAGTCACAAAAACTGTCACCAAACCAAATCGGGTCCACTCACCCACACACAGTAAAGACACTCTACTGACACCAGGTTGTGGTGAAGGATAGTGCAACGTTTATTGCAGGCACCAAACAAGGAGTTCAGATTTTTGAGCATTAACACTGATCACTAGACAAGTCTAAATTCACCTCCTGTCTTCTTATGAGAGAGAAAAACAACTAAAGATGTTTGGGTTTATTAGACACACGTCTTGTACCACATTAAAGAGAAAAACTGTGCTATAGGAAAACGTATGTTTTTAGAGGTGTGTTCGTAAGTTTGCCAATCAAAACATGTTGATATAAAGAAAAGTTCAATTACTTGCTTCTTGGTTTTCAGTAGAGATTAAAGTTTTTAAGGGTTAAAAATTGTAATACATATGTAATTAAACTACTAAAAGTAATAAGGGAAGCATTTCAGTAAATGTAAGTGTAATGTAATGTAAGTGTAAAGAAAGTAGGATATACATTGTCAGTGAGAGAAGGTATAAAGAATGGAAATATCTTTGTTAAGGGAAAAAAGGGAGAATAATTTTGTTCCAGAGCTGGTTGTTTCTGGATGGGGAAAAAATAAGGGACAAACTAATATAGATACAGAAAGTGATGAAAGGTTTGTAGAAAAGGAATCTTAAGGAAAGAGTTTTGCATGGGGTCAAGATTGGCTCATATTAGATTGAATTTAATTAAGTAAATGAACTTTGCTATTAAAAGTAAGCTGGTGCAGACTGGAAGTGGTTTTCTCTCTCTGTTAAGAGAGCAAAGTTTTCCTGGAATATTGAGCTGCTTTTGACAACAAGTTGTAAGTTTCCTTCTCTAGCTGACTTTGAGTTTTCCAAAGGGCTCCTGAGGCATCTCAGAGAGAAATATTAAACTAATGAAGATTATTTAGTATATTAAATTACACAAAAAACATTATATGGAAAAAAATTCTCTGCTGAAGTTGTCACAGAGTATAACTAATCATGACATGTAATACTGTGCATGGGCAAGCAGACCCAAGTTCAGTTCGGTAACAATTTTTGGCACCCCAGATGGGCTGGAAATCCCATCTGGGTCACCAAAAATTGTTACTGAACTGAATTTGGGTCCACTCACCCACGCACAGTAAGGTCAATCTACTGACACTGGGTTGTGGTGAAAGAAAGTGCAGCATTTATTGCAGGTGCCAAACAAGAAGTTCAGGTCTTTTGAGCATTAGCTGCCCAGACTCCTTGTTTGGCACCTGCAACAAACGCTGCACTTTTCACCGCAATCGGTGTCAGCAAATTGGCTTTACTGTGCGCAGGCAAGTGGACCCAAATTTGGTTCAGTAACATTCAGCCTCATCAATAAAAAAACAGCAAGGAAAATAGGAAAGGGGAGCCATAACAGATTAAAAGATATTTAAGAGCTATGAACCCAATGCAGTGTTTGGATACTGATTTAAGTAAGTCAACAGTAAAAAGATAGTTGTGAGCCAAGCAGAGAAATCTGGACAGGGATGGAGATTAAGGAAGATGATGATGATGTGGTTGTGCTTTTAAACAGCCCTTTTCTTTTTAGAGATACATTTGTGAATGAAAATGATATGACATCTGGAAATGCTTTAAAATAATTCAGTGACGGTGGGAGGATGGGGATGTATAGGTGAAACAAAGTTATGCCTGAAGCTGAGTTATTGGACACGGAAGTTCATTGTTTTAGTCTCTCCGTTTTTGTGCATGTATACATTTCTGTAAGTTTTTTTTTTTTAAAGCATAGCATTCTTACACAATTAAGTCTAAGTTTATATATTTTTATTGTGGTAAAATATATATAACATAAAATTTGCCATTTTTTACCATTTGTAAGTGTACAATTCAGTGGCTTAAGTACAGTCACAATGTTGTGTAAACATCACCACTATCTATTTCCGGCACTTTCTCATCTCCCCAAACTGAAACTCTGTCCCTGTTAAACATGTACCCTCCCTCCATCTGCCTCCCCTAGTCTCTGGCACCCGCCATTCTACTTTTTGACTTTATGAATCTGATGACTCTAGGTACTTCATGTAAGTGGAATCATACAGTATTTGTCTTTTTGTGTCTGCCTTTACCCGGTCAGCATCCTGTTTTGGAGGTCCATCCATATTGTGAGGCATGTGTCAGAACTTCATTCCTTTTCATGGCTGAATAGTAATCCATTGGCTCTACAGACATTCTGCTTATCCATTCGTCTGTTGATTGGACTGTTTCCATCACTTGGATTGTTTCTACCTTTCGGTGACTGTGAATAATGCGGCTATGAACACTGGTATACAAATATCTGTTTAAGTCCCTGCTTTCTATTCTTTTGGGTAATTTCTATTCTTTTGGATCATATGGTAATTCTACGTTTAACTTTTTGAGGAACCACCAGCTGCACCATTTTACATTCCCACCAGCAATCCCAAGGGTTGCAATTTCTCCACATCCTCACCAACACTTGTTATTTTGTTTTGTAATAGCCACAGCTAATGGGTGTGAAATGGTATCTCACATCCATTAAAGTGCTCTTGATTTGCATTTCCCTGATCATTAGTGATGTTGAGCATCTTTTCATGTGCTTATTGGCCATTTGCTTATCTTCTGTGGAGAAATGTCTATTCAAGTCCTTTGCCCATTTTTGAATTGTGCTGTCTCCTTGTTGCTGGACTATAATAGGTTTATATTTAATTTGTGTCCAGGAAGGGAAGTATAAGCGCTCTCTCTGCTGCCACTGCTCTGACTTCTGAGTCATCTGGAATGGCTGGAGCACTCCACCTGTACACACGCTAAGTGGCATCCCAACCGAGGCCATCTGCCATTTGCAACAACTGCCTATGCTCAGAAGCTATATCTGCACATAAATACATTCTAATTTCCTTCCCAAAATTTAAAAGATTTTCAACGGGTCTTAATGCAATGTAAGATGAACCATGGTTTGATATATTGGTTTCTATATTCTGACACCCAAAGCCCAACTACAAAATATTTGCCTATATTTGAGAAGGTAGAATTTACCTTTGAGAATAACTAAATAGAAGTCAGAAGGAAGAAAATAATCATCTCTCAGATGTAAGAAAGTACTTCAAGAGATTTTCTAAACAATCATCATAAAATGAGGAGGATAGCCCTGGGCACCCGTCTTTATTTTGAATAGTTCTGCCAGCAGTGGGGTTAAGGTGTAGCTCAATCTAGACTCTCACAAGGTCCCTGGGACTCAGTTCATGGGCACTTGGGGTGACCGTGAAAGAGGGAGACAAGTGAACATCTCCCACCCTTGACTGCGTCAAAGGTAAGCTAGTAATTGTTACTCTGCTCTCTCAATTAGCGTCTATTTCAATGAAACTTAAGTGAAATAGCTGAGTTTTAAGGGATTTTTACAACTCATCAGACACCTTGAGATGACATCTAGTCAAAGTTGGATATTCACATTAGATTTGTAAATAGAAGAAGGCCAATAATAAAAACTATTTTTAGTAGGAAAAAGAAAGATCGTTCCAATTACATGTCAATAAATTATACCAGGAAGTAAGGAAGAGGAAGAAAACTGGTGTCATCTGTACAGAGAGACGAGAGAATTAAAGGCAAAGGGTTAATGAAACCAAGAGGGGTGACAAACCTCGGGGCCCAGGTGGGAGGGTGTGCCCCCGACACTCAGCCACGCTGAGCCCCACAGAGACGGGACAAGGCCAGTCGCGGTGGGAGATGCCACGGGGGCTCTCAGAACAACAGGTCTGACAGACACGAGAGGACAGGAAAGGCCTGAACCACAATTCATAACCTCAACCTAATAAACATACAGAATTCGCCAGAGAACGCACGTCCTTTCCAAATAAACACAGAATTTTTAAAAATTGATCACAAAAGAAGTCACAATGGAAGTCTCAACAAGTTTTTAAAAACTGCCATCTTCACTGATCAGAATGTGATAAATAAATGTGAGAAATAGATAAAATGCTGTTCTTAAAAAGAACAGTCTTATCTACAAAACAGAAACAGACTCACAGACATAGAGAACAGACTGGTGGTTGCCAAGGGGGTGGGGGATTGATGGAGTGGTAGCTTGGGATTAGCAGATGCAAACTACCATATATAGGATGGATAGACAACAAGGTCCTAACCCTATACAAGGTTACAGTTCCCTGTATAGCACGGGGAACTATATTCAATATCCTGTGATAAACCATAATGGAAAAGAATATGAAAAAGAATGTATGTAGATATATACCTGTGTGTGTATATATATATATATATATATATATATATATATATATATATATATTTATGTACAACTGAGTCACTTGGCTCTACAGCAGAAATTAACACAACATTGTAAATCAACTATACGTCAATAAAATAAATTTAAAATTAAAAGGACAGAGTTCCTACTGCACAGGAAAGGGAGAAGTAACAGTACAGCTGCACCTAATAACTGGGGCTGGTGTGCAAGGAAAAGTGGGTGCGGGGCGGCCCCCAGCCCAACTTCAGGTGGAGGAGGGAAGACAAAGCAGGGGGGCAGCGCCACCGTCCTGCCCAATGACTGTGATGGTGACAGGACAGAGGAGAGGGAAGCACAGAGAGACTGCCCCACAGCCCCAGAGCCTGGCTAGGGTTCAAGGTCACGACCCCAAAATGTCACCTCACAACAACTGTGTCACCAGTGATCCTGGATTGGTGCTGGACCGGGGAAAATGGTGTAGAGGATGTTATTGGGACAAGAGGCAAAATTTGAATTAGATAAGAGTATTACACCAAGGTTAAGTGTCCTGATTTTGGCCATTGTATTCTGGTTATGTAAGATAATGTAATATTCTTTAAAATCACAGACTGAAGTGTTTGGGTGAAGTGTTTGGGTATCAAGGGGTATGGTGCCCACAGTTTACCATCAAATGGTTTAGACTGTGTGAGACAGAACAAATGGGGCAAAATGTGAACAACTGAGGGTTCTGGGTGGGCACACAAGGAGCTCTTAGCACTCGTCTTGGAATTTTTCTGCAAGTTTAAAATTATATAAAAATTTTTAATTACCATAAATAAATACAACGAATCATCTAAATCCAGCGTTCTACAAGCACCTGTCTGGCCCGATCTCTTCAAAATCTCAGTGCCGTAATAGAAACTGTGGGGTAGGGAGGACTGCTATAGCTTAGAGACAGAAAAACGTCACTGAATGCAACGCAGAAGCATGGCTGGGTGCTGGTTTGGAAAAGAACGCAGCCATAAAAGTCACCTTTAGAACATCTGGGGGACATGGGAATACGGACTGGGTAGTAGATGGTATAAGAGAATGACTATCGACCTTGTGAGGTGTGAAAACGGCACTGGCGTTACGTGGGAGACGCAGGCGTAAATATTTAGAGGTGAAGGGTCATGACATCTGTCATTGTCTGAAATTGTGCTGTGCATGTGCGTTGTTAAACACGGTAAATGTTGATGGCTCAGACTAGGTGAGGGGAGGACAGGTGTTCAGTGAACTCCGTGCTCATTAGAAAAATAAAACAAAGGGAACCACCTGCTTGCAGACTCGTTTACCTTCTCAACTTCTCCACCTGATGCCTCCTGGGCACTGAAAACCTAGCCCGTCGGACACAGAACGTGGATTCCGCCCCACCCCATCCTGCTTCTCCACACGTCTTCCCGTCTCAGCAAACAGCGCCGCCCGCCCAGCTGCTCCAGCCAGACGCCCCACCGTGGTCCCCAATTCCTCTGCCCAGCAGCCCTACATCCAGCACCGCGGGCCCTGGCCAGTCTCAGCAGGGGCTGCGGCCTCTGACCAGGGTCTGTGTCTCCACTCCTGCCCACCCCCAACCTCTCCTCCTGGAGTCTCTTTGCAGTATGTCAACCAGACCCCACACCGGGATGGAGGTGGTCCATTCACCCTCGACCTGTTAGCCGCTTCCCTCCAGCCCACGGGGTCTCTGTCTTATTCAAGGTGCCCCCAGTGTCTGGGACAGAAGCCTGGTTACAGTCGGAACAGACCTGTGGGATGAGATGTGTACTGAAATAATTTAGGAAAATCACTGAAGACTTTTGTGTATCACATCTTTAAGAACAAAAATGTTCATGCAAGTAAGAGGGGGAAAGTCACTACGGAAACAGGAAGGACACAAGGGTTTAAGCTACCTACATTCTAATTCCCCCCCAAATTGCTACTGACATCACTTCAGCCTGTTTCTTGATGGGTCTTGTAATCCGACCCAGAAACGATCTACAAATTCAATGTAACTAAATTTCAGAAATATTCAGAAAGCCTAATACACATAAAAATTAATGTCCATAAGCTTTTAAACCTATTTAATCTTTGAGTATAGATAGTGACAGTTAAGTTTTTTTATTGTAAACACCTTCATCATATTTGAATGAATCATATAAATAATAATTCACCACTATTAGGTACACAGAGCCAACCACTAAATCATTTTTTAAAATATAAAAGCTTTATTTTATTACAATAGACCAAGTCTATCACTAAAAACTAATGTTAAAGAGTAACCACATTATAAATAACCATAAATGATCCAAGCAGCACAAACTTGACACAGGTATTGCTTTAAAAGGCAATTAAATATACAATGAAAATAAGGAACTTGATGAAATTACGAAACACACAAGGTGGAAATGCACATGGGCACAGAAAAGGGAAACGGAGAAGACAAACTCTTACACTCAGCCCAAGGGGCCTCATTCCAGGCAGCGTGGGGCGCTCGGCCAGCCGCTCCCTCAGGATCTAGATACGGAAGGTTCTTTTTAAAAAGGTTCCACGTTTATAGTGCCAACCTCAGCTCGGTTCTCTAATCAGGCTCGTGCTGCTGTCAACGGCAGCGACCACACGACAGCCGGGGCCAGCAGCAAAGCCAGGGTGCTCTTCGCTAAGGCCTCATCCCACGCGCCCTGATCCCCCGAGTTCTGAGGCCGGTACCTGGACCCAAGGTCCCCCCAAGGCAGAGCACAGAAGCCAATGCAGGGGATGTTCTCTCATCTGAACCCCCAAGAAGGGGGCAGGTGGGACCCTCACTCAACCAGCATCCGCTCCCACCGGGAGCCCAGCTGGCCTGCAGGGAATCAATGGCCCCTCGGCCCAAACAGACAGGGTCAAGGTCGAGCTGGCTGTACTAAGGAACTGAGATGCCCGAGCCCCCAAGTCGCCCCTGATCCCCCAGGCCGCAGCGTTTCTCTTCTCTGCCTTCTGAACGTGTTTGAAGTCCAGACTGTTTATTTGACATTTAATTGCCTCTTTTTTTTTCTATTTGTGCTTTATCCCTTTCACAACATCTTCTGAGGGGGGAAAAAAAAAATCATATCCTACAGGCAGGTCTCTGAAACCCCTTTAAGCCCCCAAACAATCCACTGCACAGGCGGGTGCCTAATTGCTGGCTGACCACACATCCAGGCTGCAGTTAGCACCTTGCTAAGTGAGGAGCGGGGCATTATTCACACCAGACTCAGCATCTGACATTTGGTTCCACGAAACAAAGGACAGTTTGGGACACCTTAGAGGAAAAAGGATAAAAAACAACACTGATACCTTTACAGGATTCTGGAAATCTCCTGGCCTAGATACTAACCTTTTTAAGAGAATCTCCATGTCTTTCCTGAATATATTTCAGGAACGCTGTGGTCCACTGCAGAGTCGTTGCCTTATCGGTCTCGGCGTTGCAGAACGGGACTAAAAGATTCAACTCATCACAACAAATGCGGATTCTGCGCCTACAGTCAAAACCCAAAGTAATCACATAGAGAAGCTGAAGCAGAACATAGGAATAAAGCAGGTGTCTGTGTGTCTTGAAGAATCAGCTCGCGGCCTGGCCACTGAGAGCGTACGAAGGGCAGCCCCCCACCTCGGGGCTCCCCTCTACAGCGGCCAGCCCCCCCTCAGCGGCCCACTAAGCCCAGTTGCGCTCCCTGGAAACTTTCCCGTTTACTTCTCCTGGGCCAGGAGCAAGGACCAGGTCCAAGTCTCTAGACCAAGGATGGACCCAAACCCCCTGAAATTGGAAGCAAAATTGTGTGTGTGTTTCTTCTGGGCAGGACATTCTTTCACTCACCTGCCCTCCAGGTGCCAAGGAAGTCACAGAAGCTAGGATTCACAGCTTTGATTCTCCAAGGGGCCCCAGTTCATAAAGGACCACAGACTACCAGCCTGTTAATATCCCCAAACCCGGTCTTTTTAGGGATGACTTACATCACAACTGGAGCCTTAGACCATTTTTAACTTTTACGTATTACATTCAGATAATACAGTCCTTGTTTCTATTTCCCCACCTGTACACTCAGAACTTTAGAGCAAACTTTGTAAGGTAACAAGAGCAGGAATTCACTAGATGCTCTGTAAGTGCAGGCACCGGGCCAGACGCTGCATTTCAGCTTGTTTAATTCTTGCGTCCCATCTACACAGTAGGTAATATCCCCATTTTATAGACGAGAGACTCAGATGGAGAGGTAAAGAATGTGTAGGAGGTTGTTAAACTAGGAAATGGCAGAGTAAGAATGAAAACTTTTACCGTCAACACATAGTACGTATAAGGCTTTTTTTCAGATGGTAGGTATTCAGTAAATGTTTATTAAATAAATATAAACAATGCCCGTTATAATTCACGGTGAGCTCAGTGATGCCCTTCACTTGGCGTGTGTGTGCAGACACATCCTTAGGAAAGGTATCTAGCTGCCTAGCTTTAATATATCCCTTTAAATAAATAAATTTCCACTGCTCAACACTGTAGGTTCAGAGATGAATATTTGTCTTGCTCAATGCTCTATTTCCTGAGCCTAAAACAGAAACTGGTACAAAGTACTCAATAAATGACTAAGTTAATTAATTATATGTTAGGGAATCATCCCGTACCCAGCTGCAACAGAAAAATTAACCATCTTTTGCTTCTACACAGAACAGCACAAATAAAATCCACAGATAGAACAGCTTACATAAGCTGTAACTTCCTCCTTCTTCAATATCCTTAAAAGGACCAAGCAAAACTGAGTAACCCAGCGTGCAGGCGGACTCCCTCCCAGGAAGGCTGCCCTGGCCAGCACCTGGGAACTTAGATTTCGAGGGGGTTCCCCCCACCATTGGTCACTGGCTTATGCTAAACACCAGCTTTCCTTCTGGGCGTCTGGGATTTGGCCGCATGCCAGGTAAGGAATGCCCCCCCCCCCCACGACCTGCCCCCAGTAGGATTCAGGGCCCCGAGTCTCTAAGGAGCTTTGCCGTCCGGGAACATGTCATCAGTGCTGGGGGGTGACAGGCATCCTGAGTGGTTCCACTGGGAAGTGTTCTGGGGAGCTGCCGCCTGGGGCCCCTAGACCTCTCCCCACGCGCCTCTGCTGACTTTGCTGGGTTCTTTGTCCAAAATAGGTCAAAGCCATGAGTCCTCCTAATGAATCATCAAACCTGGGGGTGGTCTTGGGTACCCCCATCCACCTAGCAAATCAAGGTGACCATTGACTCTTGCCAGCTTTCCCTCCCTTGAACACAGAAATGGCTACACCACTGCTTTCTACAAAAAGGTGCCTGTTACCACCACTGACTGTCATCAGCTTGGCGTCTAAGACAACTGTATACCACCGACTCCACGCATTACCTTCTATCTCTTTCCATGCGGTTGTGCCTCTCCCTGCGCTGGGACCTGCCCCCCTGGGGCCCGCTCTGGGTCTGCTCCCTGAGGGCGACCTGGGACGCCTCCACCGACTGCCAAGCGCCCTGCGCTGCCGTGGGGGCTTCACCCACATTCTGGAGCTCTCCAAGGGCTCTTCGTTCCATGCTTGTGTCCAACTGACGCATCCTACTCCGACTCTTCTTATTTATTGCTTGTTTACATAGCGCTTCTTCTTTGCAAAAGAAGGAAAAAGTGGTATTTTAATTTTTTTGTTCTTCTAAACTTACCCTCGTGAATGCTGAATATATTTTTTGGTATTTTCGATCCAAGATATAAACATGAATGGGTAAGGAGCACACAGAACTGAACAGGAAGCACTCCAAAATTCCATAGGAACGGTTGGCACAAGGCCCTAGGTTTCAAACTATAAAGCTGAACATAAACTAAATTAAAACACCCCAGGTATTATGTAATCAATACAGCTTGTCAAAAGTCCCCCTTTTAAATCAACAGACCTTTTAACTGTCATCTATGAATAAAAAAACCAAGAAGTTGTTTGATTTTTCTGATATTCAGAATGGGGAAAAAAAAAACAACCTAGAAACATTTTTTCCAAAAGATTTTCTTGATATGCAATTATTCTAATATGACAATTGATATTCTAACTGCAATGCTAAGAAGAGGACAAAACCTAAGTGGTTTAGGATTAGACATGCCCTCACCTTACAAGTGAGATTCCCCCAACAAAAGGAGTAATCACATCACAGCTTTGACCTGTGCTACAGAAATATGTCCAATTTCTATTAAAGTACAGCAGGCGTCTAATTAGTACCTGTGGTGATGTGCATTCCCGAGGTACCGTACAAAGCCAAACCCTCTACAGCGGAAGAATCACCTAACACAAATTTCAGAATGGTGATAACTTTTCAAAAGACATAGAGAGGAATTCACAAGTATTGGTAATATTTTGGTTCTTCAGCTGAGTAGTCAGTACAGGGACTATTTTAATATTAACCTTTATACCTTATAAATGTTAACGTATACTTTCACGAGCAATGTCATAAGAACAAGGGAAAATTAATCACTGGCGTGGGAGAAAGAAGGAGAGCTCCATCCCTACCCTGTCTTTATCAGCTCTTGAAAAGCTGAGTGTAAGCTGTGTTATTGTTGGATAACTCGAAAAAGAATGTTTTCCAGGAAAAACGGATTGAAGGTTAACGTCAGGGGTAAGCAAAGTTTGCCTTCAGAAGTTTCTTTATTTCTAAAACTTTCTGTATCACCTTATGGCCTCTTGCTCCCAATTCAATCCTTTGCCCATCTGCAGATCGTCCCCTAAAGCTCTGAGCGGATTTCAGACTCCTGCCTCACTCATGAAGTATGAAATAAGAGAAAAAAAAAAACCCCTAAAAGTGCTGTCAGTAACTTGAAGGTAACGAAAATGTACCTAAGTCTATCATTTTTCTGTTTAAGGAGGTTACTGTTAAGAAAAAGCAGCCCCTAAACTCAACGTCTCCAGGCCAAGTATAAATGTGATGTTCAAAATTCGCAAGGATGTTCAAAGTGAGGTGACTGGGCAGAGGGACGGAAGGATTCCTAAGATGCAAGCAGACTTCCCAGATCGTTTCATTTGTTTATAAACCACCTCTCTCCCCTCCCCAACCCATGGCCAAAAAAAAAAAGGGGCAAAGACATCAGGCAGGAGGAGAAAGCACCTGCCAGCTTCTGTTTTATCGCTTACCTCCTACTTTAATCCAAACTTGCTCAGGCAAAGCTTTGTTTCTACTACCCAAAGTCTGTTTAGTGGATTCAATTTCTTGCTGATAACAGAAAGAAAATGCTCTCGGCAATCCAATATCCTGATGCTTGGTAGCTTCAAGTACAGAACACGAGTTACTAGAACTCTGGAAAAATATGAAGCAACAGGAACTTTATCAACAGGTGACAATCTCCTTTCTACGCACAAATAAAATGCACTTTAATAGAAGTAACGTCAAAGCTATTCACATGAACTTGAAGAAGTTTAGGTGCACTAAGGATTTTTAAATATCCCCGAACCACATAAATACTCTCGATTTTAAAAAGTTATTGAGCTCAATGAAAGAAAAAAAAAATCCTTGGGACCTAACTAAAATACAATTTATCCATTTAATACAAAAGAGCAAAGCTTCGCAAATCATTTTCCCTACCTGTGTTTGTGAAAGATTAGAATTTCCACTAGTAGAGCAACTATTTGCAGTAAACAGAGGGTATGTAAATTGCAGAGCAGTAGTTGCTGCAGCAGTTTTATTTTTCACTAATGTTGTACATTTGTTTTGTTGCTGATGAAGAGGAACATTCATTAATTCAGATGGATGGCGAATAAGAGTTACCAAACTGCCAAGACAAAAGAAACCCAGAAACACATGAAGAGTATGTGGCAGGTAAGTTTCCTGAAACACCACAATCACTAACTATCACACTCTAATGGTTAACATTTGATTTTCTAGATAGGAACTCGAATCTGTTACCATGAATGCCCCCCATCATGGAAATCTCTACAAAACAATTATCAGCTAGTGTTGTAGGGGACAAGTTCAAACTTTCTTCCTCACACTGGAAGGTGTGGCTGTGTGTCATCTTTTAGTTACACCTCCCTTCCCATCACACTTCTGACACCAATCTCTGTTTTTTTGGCCATCCTCCAAAATCTGACGACTATGGGCAAAATGGGGAAAACTACAGGGTGGGGACAGACAGAAAGCTGAGGAGACACCCTAGCAGACAGGCTACTCCTCTCCGAGAGTTGTTGCTGCGAGATCACTTATGGGCTGGCAGTCTGGCTGAAGGATGAAGCTGCATTTTACACTCAAAGCCTCACAACATGACGTCTTTCCTCCCAGGGGATGCATCTGTGCAAGGAGAGGTCAGCCTCAACCTGAGTCAACAGAGGGAGAAGCAGAGGTCTCTCCTGACATTTAGGTGGGTGATTTGGGGGCAAAACCTTTGTTCCTCAAGAACACGTGTGCACTTATCTCATCTCTCTTCCACATGCAGACGCAGAGTGCACACCACAAAGGTAATGCTGCAGGGTGTGTACTTAACATCTGCTTGCTATGCTTGCGCAGAGCACACAAACTTTCAGCTCAGTCTCCAGACCCACTGAGGTCTGCTCCCTGTTAAGATGCAAGCTGCAGTGAGGCCGCTGGCCTCTGCACAGGACCCTGGTTTACACCCGGACCCAGGCTGGTGCCTCTCTGCAGAGGACCCTAGTTACACCCGAACCCAGGCTGGTGGTCTCTGCAGAGGACCCTGGGCTACACCCTGACCCAGCCGGGCCCGCTCCCTGGGGGATGCACCCACTTGTTGAGCGCCATGCCGGTCTCGGGGGGATCCGCGCCGCGCGGGGCTGGCGGGGGCTCGGCGGGGATGCTGTTGAAGCGGTCCTCCAGGCGGACGCGCACTGCCGATTTGGCCCGCGCCTCGGGAGCGCCCTCCACGTTCTCCTTGCCGGCGCCGTCGGGCGCCTTGGGCCGGGGTGCGCCGGAGCCCGGGCCGTCTGCGCCCGGCGTCTTCTCGGCGGCGGGGGGCGCGCCCGCCTCGCTCAGCAGCATCATGCGCAGCTCCTGGAAGTCGATGTGGCCCAGGCACTGGTTGGCGCCCGCGAAGCCGCCATCGGCCAGCGCAGGCGGGCACAGCACCGGGTACACGGGCTGCGCGCCCGCCGCCGCCGCGCCCCCCGCCGCCGCGAAGCCGCCCGCCGCCGCGCCCGGCGCCGCCGCCGCCAGGAAGGCCGAGTTGAGGCGCGTCTCGAGCTCGCCGTCGGCCGTCACCGCCTCCATGTGCGAGTAGAGGATTTGCTGCAGCTGCGTGTACTCGACCTCGGTCATCTCCACGAGGCTCAGGTCGGTGGTCGCGACGCTCAGCCCCGCCTCGCCCGGCGCCGCGTCCGCGCCCTCGGGGCCCGCCGGCCCGCCCGCCTGCGGCGGCTCCCGCTGCCCGGGGCCCGACATGCCGGCGCCAACGGCGTGGGGCGCGTGGGCGGGCCGGCAGGGCCAGGCCGGCCGGGCGGGCGGGAGCGCGGAAACCGCCGGCCGCAGCGCGCCTGCGCCGCCCGCCCACAACGGCAGCCCCTCCCCGGCGTGGCCCCGCCCCTGCCCGCGGCCCCGCCCCGCGGCCCGGCCGCACCAACCGCCCGCCCCGCCTCCGCCGCGGCGCCCCCTCCCGAGCTGCGCGCGCAGGTCGGGGGCGCGGGGGTCGGGCGGCGAGGCTGCGGGGCTCGGGGCGCGGGGCCAGGCCGTCCGAGTCCAGTGCCTGAGGGGCCAGACCACCCGGGTCGAGTGTCCGCGGGGCCGCCCGGGGCCTGGCCGGGTATCAGGGCGCATGCGAGAGGCGCCTCTCCAGGGAACGCTTCACCACGAGTCCACGTATCCACGGGGTGCCGTGCGGTCCCCCCCTTCTCGGGACACGAGGCCTGCAGTGCGCCCGCACAGTAGACAGGTGAGACAGCGGCCCCCAAATACAGGTGTGACAAGGCAGTGTGTACGTAGGTGAGAACTCAGGTAAATAAATACACGTGGTGCACGGTTCCTCCTAGAACCGGCAGGGCTCCTGTAATCAATGCATTCGACAACACTGGCCAATGATGAGCTAGAATGCACATGCCACGTGGGTTCAGCCTTTTAAAGTGTGCTCTTCAGTGGTAGTGTATTCACATCCCATCACCACAATCAGTTTTCGAACATTTTCATCACCCCAAAGAATCCCATACCCATTAGCACTCCCTACCCACTAACCTTCTTTCTGTCCCTATGGGTTTGCCAGCCCTGGGCATTTCCTATAAATGGTATCATAGAATAGGTGGTCTTTAGAAGAATTATTTTTGCAGGCTCAAAATAATTACTGTACCCACCTCTCACCCTTACCCCCATCTCAAACCAGTGGTTGTTTTCTGTATAGGAACCACGTGGTTTAAGGAAAGGCCTGTGATTTAGGCACAGTTTTCTTCCATCAGGCTCTGAATCTCTCATTCTGTCAGAGCTCAGACATCTATGGAGTGCTATTCATCTCTTTTGCAGTATCTTTTCTTTGAACAATATGAGATCATCCTGCACTTCCCTGGAGGTCCAGTGGTTAAGACTCCGTGCTTCCACTGCAGGGGGTGCAGGTTCAATCCCTGGTAGGGGAACAAAGATCCCACATGCCACGTGGCACAGCCAAAACACTTAAAAAGAAAAAAAGTTAAAAATATATATATATTTGCTTTTCTTTTTGTCCACTTAATATGTCCCCAGTAGGAAAATGATGGACCACTTACTCAATAAAAGGTATCAGGTGTGGGGAAAAAAAAAAGAGCACTTTTTCTCACACCTAACATAAAAATTAGTTTCAGATCATCGAAATACCTAAATTTAAAAAGAAAATTATACAACTACTAAATATATAGGATGATATCGATAAAATCTTTGAGAAGATTCTAAGCGTGACATCAACACAGACCGTAATGTGCACAGGCTTGCCCTGGGGATCTTGTTTAAAAGCAGATTCTAATTCAGCAGGCCTAGGTGGGATCCGGAATGCCACCTTTCCAAGGAGCCCCCAGCTGACGTACGTGCCGCTGATCAGTTGACCCCACTTTGAGCGGCAAAATCACGGAGTATGGTGAAATTTACAATGTTTAAAAAAGAAAATAAAATCAAGATTATATGCGACTTGGCTTTTCGCTTATTGGAAATAAAGACCATTGGCACCTACATTGTCCTTTGTGTTTCTTGATTTGGGCGGATTCCTTGCAGGTGACAGTTTTTGAGCCCTCTTTTATTAGACATGAAACGTGAGAATGATCTGGCTTTAGTGGGACTTATTTTATAAATAAAACGTGAAGAAAAATATAAAACATGTTTTTTTCAAAGTCTAAACGTGGCTCCAAGCGGTTCTGGTGTAGCCCTCCAGGGGTAGCCTTCCTTAGCTGAGGACCCTAGCTGAAGAGTCAGGGAGAGCCTGGCGGAGCAGGTCAGGGCGGGAGAAAGGCCCCACCTTGGCTCCCCTGAGCTAAGAACTAAACATGCAAAAAAATAAATAAATAAATAAATAAGTAAACAGCATCATGGACCGATGCGAAGGGCTGGTTTTCGAGAACAGGAGGAGCTCTCTGTGGACAGGCCATCGTGTAGGGGGAGACCCCCAGTGGGTGGCAAGGTCAGTCTAGTGACTCTGGACTAACGGCTGGAGACGCAGGCACAGCATCCATGTGAACCTCAAGTAATGCGGGCCAGCGTTGGACATGACACCGTTGTACAAATATATGGATTCGGTGAAACCAGCAGGGCTGGATAGCAAAACCAGACAGAGAATAGAGACATTACAGGAAAATAAAACTGCAAAGCAATATTGGGCATGAACAGATAGGCAGACATTCTTAACAAAAGCTTGGCAAATTGAATCCAACAAGATTTTTTAAAAAGAGTAACTCATCGTAACCAAGTGGTGTTTATTCCAGGGATGCAAGTTTTGTTTACATTTGAAAATCAACCAATGTAATTTACTATATTCATAGAGCAAAGTGAAAAACCATATGATTACCTCAAAAATGCAAAAAAATAAAATAAAAGTGGCTGGCAAATCTAACATCCATTCCCAGTAAAATTTCGGCAAATCAAGCACAGAGGGCAAGTTCCTCAACCTGATAAAGGGCGTATATGAAATTACCACACTTCACATCATACTTAAATAGCAAAAGACAGAATGCTTTCCCTCTCGATGAGGAAAAAGGAAAGATACCCACTGTCGCCACTTCTGTTCAGCCTTGTGCTGGAGGGTCTACTCAGCGTGACAGGGCAAGAGAAAGAAGAGCATGCAGGTGGGAAGACGAGAAGTGGAACTGTCTACTTCCTCCCTAGGCAGCACGATGACCTAGGGAGAAAATCCTACAGAACCTACAAAAAAGCCAGTGAGTTCAGCGAGCTCGGAGAACACGACGACATACTAATACCAGTCATGTTCCTATACCCTAGCGGTGGACATATGCAGACCCTGCAATTAAAGTACAATAGCGCCTACAATCACTCAAGCACACACCGAGCTGTGAGTTTAACAGAATACGTATAGGACATGCGTGTTGACTAGCATACAGGGTGGTTTCACTGCCCTAAAAATCCCCTGTGCTCTGCCTGCCCATCCCTCTGCCCCTTTGCCCCCTGGCAGCTACCGATCCTCTTACTGTCTCCATAGTTCTGCCTTTTCCAGAGCGTCATAGAGGTGGCATCATACAACCTTTTCTGATGGGCTCCTTTCACTTAGTTAAATGCATTTCAGGTTCCTCTGTGTCTTTTCACGGTTTGATAGCTCATTTCAGTTAGTGCTGAATAATATTCCACTGTCTGTGTGGGACACCGTTTATTTATCCATCACCTGCTGAAGGACATCTTGGTTGCTTCCAAGTTTCGGCAACTATGAATACAGCTGCTGTAAACATCCGTGTGCAGGCTTTTGTGTGGACATGAGTTTTCAGCTCCTTTGGGTAAGTACCAAGGAGTGTGCTCCTGGAGCGTGTGGTAAGAGGATGCTTAGTTTTGTAGGAAATAATCAAACCGTCTTCCGAAGTGGCTGCACCACTCTGAATTCCCACTGGCGTGAACGAGAGCTCCCGTCATTCCATATCCTCAGCCGTGTCTGGTGTTGTCAGCGTTGCATGCTTTGGGCAGTCTAAGAGGTGTGCTTGACGGCCTTCTGAAGACTCAGTTACTGTGCCAGCTAAGTGGCAACCCCACGCGGGGCAGGGTGGGGGCGATGTCCCCTGGGACACGGTCTGGCTCTGCAACCAGGGGTGCTCTCGCTCCAGGATTCCTGGATCTGGAATCAAGGGGTGCGAATGGGGCGGCCCCTCTCCCTATTACCTCTCCTGATGCCCCACAGAATCTGTGCTTCCTGTTCTGTGACTCTCGGTTCCAGAGGGCTCAGTCCCCAGGGGAAGAGAGTTTCCTCGCGGGGACGCAGTGAGGCTTCCTGGGGCCGTCGGTGGAGGCTGTGGCCTGGCCACTTGGGACTCCTCGGGCCCAAAGCAGGGGCGGCAGGGCCCGCCTCTCGCGGCTGAGGAGCTGGGAGCCCAGGTCCTCTTCGTCCTCCAAGCTGGTGGACAGCCACAGCGATGCCCTCGGGCCCGACGGCTGAGGCTCAGACCCGGCAGGAGCAAAGGTTTGTGTCACCCACCAGGCCACGAACCCCCAGCAGCTGCTCGAGGGCCCAGGGAGCGTGGACGGGGTCATGGAGGAGGGTCATGGTCGGTACCAGCGCCGCCGCTGCCACCAGGAGTGACAGCTGTGACAGCTGCGCCTCGTCCTGCTTTTGATGGAATCGTGCCTGCGTGTTTATCCACCACACGCTATGGTTTTCTCCTCCTTGCTCGTCCCTGATCACGTAGGATGCAACGAGAATGGCCGGCCTTATTCCCATAGTCTGCAAGACCGGGAAGCCCGCCCAGAAGTGATGGGAGGTCCGGTCCCCTCTCCTGGGGGCGGGGACAGTGGCGATGGGGGCGTCGTGTTGGGTGGGAGGTGAGTTTGTGCCTGTCTTCCTTTGGGAATTTGGCTCAAAGAGCGGCTGTAAGCAAGGCATGGAGGTGTGCGGGGGGCCGAGGTGATGGGCGGGGGGCGGCTAGCCGGGCCCCTTTTCTTAGAAGTCCCTCTGCTGCGTGTTCGCGGTTGAGGGGGTCAGCAGAGACAGTTCTGCACGAGATCTGGAGACCAGAAGAGAAGCAACAGCCGCACCGATTTTTCAACTCGGAGGGTCGATCTGGGGTCACGCACGTGGGGGTCGCCTTGTTGGGGGCAGTGTCCCCACTGGCCACACCGCCTCCCGGGGTCCGCTCAGCCTCTCTCGGGCCAGGTGTGCCTCTAACCTTTATGACAAAGTGCACCAGCTTCTCGGGCCGGATGTCCGCACCGTCCAGGCTGGAGGTAGAGAGAAACACGTGGGAGAGGCTAGTCCATCCTCATGGGGCCCGGCCTGGCCTCACCTCACCCTCCACACCCTCCCCTCTGCCCGTGCTTCCGTCCAGCTCTGGCCGCAGCAGCTCCCACAGCCGGGGCTAAGCCTGCAGACCAAGCCCTGACGCGTCCCCCCATCCCTGTCTCCCTCTTCTCTCCCTCCCGCCCTCTCTGTCTCTCTCTGACCCAGATAACGAAGAGACAGTGAAACCCACGGCAGGCACCGGCGTCTGTAAATCATTTGCTGCGCATCTTGTTATTGCTGTGATTTGTGAGTTTTGTTCGCCCCGTAAGGAGTAAAAGAATCGGAGAAACCTTTGTTAGAGATGTGATTTCAATCAGCGGCTTAGGAGAATTCGATTCAATACCTTTGTGACCGATTTCTAAATATTTGGAAAAATTGTTAAGTATTTAATTTGGTGTTTAAGTGTTTGATATTGTGTTTAAATATCTCTAAAAATATTGTTTAATAGATTTATAGGACTGAGAAATAGGACATTGAACAAAATACGAGTTTCCTTCTGCTTGATCGAAAGTTCCTCAGCTATTAAAGTATTGATTAATCACACACACACACACACACACACACACACACACACACACGCACGAACAGAAGGAAAGACAAACCAAAGGAAAGTTTAGGGCGACTGCTTTTGAACTTCCAAGGAAATTAACGTGAGTTTGAGCTCGCGGGGTCAAGAGATGAACACTCGTGACGAGGGGCAGGGCAGCAGGAGTCAGAGGCCAGCAGAGGCAGGGAAGGGCCAAGTCTTCAGTTAAAACTGCAAAATCACAACACATTAAAAGCAGCAAGTGGTGGACCCAGTGCTGGAGAGAATCGGGTCCGAATGCCCAGCAGGGTGGAGAGATTCCAGGACTGGCCTAGAAAAAGGCATGATGGAGCAGGACGCCAGAGCCAGGGATGCACAGGGCTGTCCTGACCGGGGGTGATAGCGTGGCCGAGAAAACCAGCGGCAGAGGGACCCGAGGCTGCTCCACGCGGCTCGTCTCCCTCCCTCTGCCCGCCTCCTCCCTCCCCACTCCTTGTTTTCTAAACAAAAGGAAAGTGCTCCTTTACGCCTTGATTACACGGGTGGGGATCTTTTCTGAAGACCAAGAGTGCGCCACTACAGATGAAAGGATGCACATCGTCCAGGGAGAGACGCGTGACCGCGGCCGGTTCGCCTTCCAGACTTGAGCTGCTTTCTTTTCGTTCCTGACATGTGTGTGCGTGTGTGCCAGTGTGTGCGTGCGTGTGTGCCAGTGTGTGCGCACGTGTGTGCATATCCGTGTGCGTGTGTGCGCGCGGGAGCTGGGGCTTATCCCTGGGAGCTGCCAGCCCAGCACTCGGTCTCCCTGTGCGTCTGGGTGTTGCTCACGGTCAAAGTCACAAGTGCAAACAGCCGTGCCTGCAGCGCTGCCATCGGACAGGACGCCCCTGTCCCCCAGATGCCTCCCTCGTGCTGCCCCTTAGAGCCCCCCACCCCACCCTGTCTGCAACCTGCCCCCTCCAGCATGTCCCTCAGGGGGTCCTGCGGCCAGTGGCCTTGGTCTGGGGCTTCTCTCACTGGATGCACTTCCCTCCTCCCCGTGGCTGGGCCACGATCCACCCCCGTGTTGACTGAAGGGCACCTGGGTGGTTTCCTGGTTTAGGCAACTGTGAATAAATCACTATAAGTATTTGGGTTCTCACCCCCTTGGGGTGACATTGCCCCCACTGATGACAAGTCACTGATTGGAAACCCGCAGCTCTTCTCCAGGGCGGGGCCACCTTCCCGCCCCGCCACCCCGCATCCTCGCCAGCACTTGCTACGGTCAGTTTTCTGACCCTTTACATAAAGGGACACCCTGGGGTGGGGTCCACAGTGGCTGAATTCCTCTTCTTTTTCTCTGGCAGACCCTGATACCCTGATTTGCTGCCTTGCAGCCAGAGGTGGCCTCGTGCCAACCTGGCCAATGAGGTCAAAGCAGACACTTAAAAGGGGAACAGAGGCTCTGTCGCTCCTGCTGGCTTCCTCCTATAACAGTGAGGTGATGACGTGATGGCTGCAGGAGCAGCCTTCTTGCAAACACGAGGACAAGAGTCATGAGCTGAGGATGGCAGGGCACGGGGGACCCTCAGTGACGTTGCAAGCCGCTCCAGCCACCAGGGCTGCCTGCCCCACCCTCGTGTGAAGCTCAAAGATGGAAAAAGTCTCTGTGCTTCCTTGGTGACCCCCCACCTGAACACCAGCAACATGAGTATAGGAAAAGTGGGCCAGGAACACCATTAAGAACACTTGTCTCAAAAAAAAAAAAAAAAAAAAAAAGAACACTTGTGTCCAGATGGCGGCATTTGGGAGATCTTGGTTTTCTTGGTACTCCTCCTTCATTTCCCACATCCTGGGAACACACAGGACCCCACAAATCTCCAGGGAGCCCACATTCTCTGGAAAGTAGACGTTAGAAACTTTTGAACAACGTGAAAAATGTAAATGATGTTGTATTTTTTTTTATAAATGTATTTATATATTTTTATTTTTGGCTGCGTTGGGTCTTCGTTGCTGCGCGCGGGCTTTCTCTGGTTGCGGCGAGCGGGGGCTACTCTTCGTTGGGGTGCGCGGGCTTCTCATTGCGGTGGCTCCTCTTGTTGCAGAGCACGGGCTCTAGGCACGTGGGCTTCAGCAGTTGTGGCATGCAGGCTCAGTAGTTGTGGCACACGGGCTTCGTTGCTCCGCAGCACGTGGGATCTTCCCGCACCACGGCTCGAACCCGTATTCCCTGCATTGGCAGGCGGATTCTTAACCACTGCACCACCAGGGAAGTCCTAAACGATGTTTTTGATGAATACTTGATACCTTTGGGAATTGCCCAGGTTATAAGAAGTGAAGAAAAGATACAAGAATGTATAGAATCCCAATTTTGTAAAACAAAAATAGAGGGAAAAAAAGATTAAGGGAAAAGATACAGATGGCTGCCCGTGGTGACCGCTGGGTGGAAAGTGTGGGCGGTCTTGGAGGGCCTCCCCTTTCCTAAATGTCTGATGGGAAGCAGGCGTCAGAGCCATCCCAAGCCAGGAGCTCCCACCCCCGCCCTGAGGGGCCTGGGTCGGAGGCTGGGGCTCGTACCCTGGGGCACCTGCCTCCCCAACCTTTGCTCAGGCCCCTTCAAGGGCACAGCCAGTTGGTCCCCGTCGCTGTGCCCTCGCCCTGCTGTCTCCCTGTCCCTGGACCTGCTGGTGTGGGGGTGGGGAGGGTCCGGCCCCTGGGGTGTGATCCTCCCTTGGAGGCTGCTTTCATCCTCCCCGACGGTTGCCTCTGCGGAGCTGGATGGGATATGGGGCCCTGCCAGGCACCGCGGCCCTCGAGGCCTCAAGCGGGAGGGAGTCCTCATGCCAGGTTTCCGGAGAGCCAGGCGCTACACGGCGCACCTGATTGCGTGTGAGTGACTTTGGCTAAACGGGATCACGGGTTGGAGCCGTCAGGGCTGGTCCTGGAGGAGAGCAGGGCTAGTTGGCAGGGTGAGGACAGAGCTGCGGACGCCACGGGCGTGTTCTGTGGAGCAGATAAAGCAGGGCTTGGGGAGGATGCAGACGTCCCAGCTGTACTCAAGGGACTGAGGATTTTAAAACTTGGGCATATTTTCCCCGACATTTTGGGAAAACTGCTTGGACAGCAGCCTGCAGGCCGGAGGGACTCATGCGTTTTGGAGCTGGGCACTGTGCCCAGCCCTGCTCGGCGTCTATCCTGCAGGATTCGGGATTTCCTCTTTGGCAGGACCTCGCCGTAGGGCGCTCTTCCCCAAGGTCAGGCTAGCGCGGTGGGTTCTCCGTAGACGAGCGGCCACCCTCCTGGCCTCGCCCGGCCCGACGCCTTTCCGAGACGGCAGTGATGGCGGCGTCCCCTCGCGGGACCCCCGCTTTGCAGCACTCGCCCCTGGTTTGTCGTGCGCTCAGCCAGGAAACCAGACGATGAGCTACTGACTCTCCAGCCCACAGGGGTAGAGCCTGTCCTGCCGGAGGGATGTTTTCTGGGTGTCTTGGCTCACGGCGGGCGATGGGTGCACAAGCTTGTTGAGAAGCTAAATGCTGGCACAAGGGCCACCAGGTTGGGGCCAGTCAATGGTGGCCCTGAAGTTCAAGGGCAAGGCCCACACCTTTGTCTTTTCCTCCCAGCGGCGGCCGCTTCCCTGACCTGAAGGCACCGCATCTGCTGGTCCAGCCCCTGCCACTTATTCCACCCGGCAAGGGGCCTGGGCCACCAGCTCCGCCTCACCACACACTCGTGACCAGCCCGGTGCTCCTTTAAGGCCCGAGTCAGAGGCCAGGACTTTGGGGTGCCTGCCGACCCTGCCGGTACCTTTGCCGACCGCCTGCCCCCCCAACCCGAGCCCCACGTCTCTGTCATCCCCTGACCGTGCGCTTCTCTGTCCTTCCCTTGGTGGCCTCGGGCCTCCTGCTCTACATGGGGACCTGTGCTGGAACCGTCCCGGGAACGGGGTGCATCCGGCAGGGGTCTTCAGGCCAAAGGACACCGCTGCCCACACCACGCCGACTGCCAAGAAGCGGGAGCTGAGGCATCCCTGTCCAGACCCGACTTTCCAACGCGATGCCACACGAGACAGAAAACCTTCTGTAGGTGTTTATTCTACTTCAAGTAACAAAGCTATGAAGTTCCATGTTTTAATGTACAGTGATATAATACTTTGCAATATAAAATACAATTTACAGAAATTTCTATCAAGTAAACCTAAAGAAACACACTTGATTTTTTACATTTGTTGTATTTAAATTAGAAAAATGTTTGTTTTACACGTAAAAAAACCTTCACATCACGCTAGATGTTGGAACTCGTCGCCACTTTAACGTAACCTACTGACAGGGTCTATAACACCAATCACTCCAAATTGCTAAGTTCTCGATGTTCTCATAACTTAAACGTTTGTGCTAGAAAGTGAAAAATCTGTAGTGATGTACGATGGAACAGACTCCAAAGAACAAATGAAATTCTCTCATTTTATATTTGCAAAAGTAAGTTTATGAAAATATAAAAAAATTATCAAAGTTTATTTGTACAGTCAAATAAATTAGCAAGTTTTTTCTCTCTTTCGCACTTCAGAAGTACTTGGAAAATACATGGCAAGAAGCAGTATACTGTGTCTCACAGTGAAAAGCTTTCTAGTTTGTAGTTCTTAAGCTGATATCACTATTTTCATCTCAGGCTTTACACAAATATTGTTCCATTTCAATGACAAACGTTGAGATTTGTCACCTGACAAGTAGCACAAGGTGGAGCTAGTGCACTTTTCCTGGGACATAGAACTGCTCAGATGGTAAAGTTCAACAAACAAAACGTTCCTGATTATTCAAATCAAAGAAATCTACTCCCTCCACCCGCCCTGCCTTTTAAAGTACACTTAATTGCTTTATTTTCTCTCTTTCTTTAGGCTGATAAAATTTAAACCTTTTAAAATAAATTGTTATTTAAAATTCCACAATTTCTATTCAGATGTTGCTTTTAATCATGTTGGGGGGGGGGGAACGTGTAAGGCGATACCTGCACACTGAGCAAATCCAAGAAATGTGTTTTTGTTTCTGGTTGAAATTTGTAATTCAGATTTTTTCATGACAAGAGAAAGATGCTCCTGTAAGTTTGGTGTTTCTCAACATTCCAGAGACCAGCTGACACAGCCATGCACAGAAACACGCGGCCGCCTGCCCCGAACCCTGTGAAGTTAGCTTCTGGAAACAGATATCACAGATGAGATGTCAGGAAAGGTATGGCTCTGAGGTCCACTAAACTCCCTTAAAATTTACAATAGTCAAGTTATTAGAAAAGATAACTTTATAATCTGAAAAAGCAATATGCTTTTGTAGGTACTTTCCCATTTCAGTACATTTAAATGGAAATGTTAAAGAGTTCTTAGTTTTTTGTTTTTATTTAAAAAGCATCAGAATTGTAAAGGTGTGAAATTTTGTAAGAAACCATCATACACAAAATTACAGTAATTTCTCAAGTCCAGAAGGTTTTGTCCTGTGCGTGAGCTCCCAGCTCTTTCCAAGGCCACCTGCTCAGCACGTGAGCGTGGCTTCACGGCGGCCCTAGGTCTGGGCAGCGGGGGCGGCGGCCCGCGGGGCCTCGGCCTTGGGGTCCCGGGGTCGCTCGGGGCTCCGACTGCGGTCCCTGCGGCGCTCCCGCTCACGGGCCTTGTCGCGGTCGCGGTCCCTGCTGCGGGACCTCTCCCGATCACGTCTGCGGTCGCGGTTGCGGCTCCGCTCTCGGGCCCGGTCCCACTCGCGCCCCTTGTCCCTGCCCGCGTTCCGCTCGCGGCCCCGGTCCCACTCGCGGCCAGCATCCTTGTCACGGTGTCGGTCCCACTCGCGGCCTCGGTCCCAGTCACGCTCCCGGCTCCAGGTCCGGCCGCGTTCCCGCTCCCAGGGCTTCCCACGCTCCCGCTCGCGCCGCCGGTCCTCGAGGGCCCGGCCCGGGCGGCTGTCAGGCGGCGGGGCCTCGGGCTCCTCCGGGACCTTGTCCCGGGGTCGTCCCTCGAAGCCTGGGCCTCTGTACTCGTGGCCCCTGCCCTCACGGAATTCGGCCTCGGGGCCTGGGGCTGGCGCGGCGGGTGGCCCGGGCGGGTGGCTGGGCAGCTCCAGCAGCGGCCGGGGCGCCGGCTTGGGTCCGGGGGCGGCCGAGCCCTGGAAGTGGAAGCGTGGAGGCGCCGACTCGTTCTTCTCGGGGAAGGGAGCGGCCCCCCGAGGCCCCCCAAAGGGCAAGGGCGCCGGTGCCCTCTGGCCGGTGAATCTGGGCGGCGAGTGGACCCTCTGCTCTTCGAACTGCTGGGGCTGCATCCCCCTGGGTCCCGGCACGAATCCAGGAGCTTGGCCCCTGGGGCCTTCAAACTGCCCAGGGTGTGGCCCCCTCGGGCCCACAAAGTGGCCGGTGGGGGGGCCTCTCTGACCTCCAAACTGAGAGGGAGGAGGGCCACCTCGGGGTCCTTTAAACTGAGACAGCAGAGGCCTCCTCTGGCCCCCGAACTGGAAAGGTGCAGCACCCCTGTTTCCCAGGAACGGGGCCTGCTCGGGCCCCTCGCACTGGCCAGGGGGGCCCGAGGCCTCACCGTATGGGGCCTCCGGGAATTCCCTCTTCTCCCCGTGGGGGTCCTTGCGGTCTTCAAACGGAGGCGGCCCTGCTCCCCTGGGCCCACCCAGGTGGGAGGGAGACGGGCCCCTCCCGTCCCCGTAAGGAGGTGGCCCGTGTGGCCCTGAGAACAAGGAAGGGATGGGCCCCTTTTGGGGCCCGAATCTGGCTGGTGGAGGCCCCCCTCTTGGCCCATCGTTATTAGAATTCTCTTCCGAGAACGGAGGGACTGGCCCCCGTGGGCCTGTGAAATTGGGGCCGTGAAGGCCCGACATCCCGAAAGCGCGCGGTGCAGGCTCCCGCTGGCCTTGGAACTGGGGCGGAGGCCCCCCCTTCTGTGCTGCGGCAGGGAACGTGCCAGCCCCCTCGCCTGGCCTGGGCTGTAGCTCTCTGTCTCCTTCAGTTTCAGCTGCCAGGGAGTCACTTTTTTCGGGAAACTGAGCATTTCTTGGATCCTCGTACTGGCAAGCGCCCAGAGGCTTTTCCTGAGAGGCGTACACTGGACCCGGGAAAGGATCCCTTCCTCCGGGAGGGTGGAAGGTCTGGCCCTCGTGCTGCGAAGGGAAGAGAGGCTGCAAGGAGGCGCCCGGCGGCGTGGGCAGCAGCACCTTCCGGGCAGGCCTGGCTGCGCCGTCCCCGCCGGCCGCGCTCTCAGGCCCCGGGCTTTCCGTGGGCTCGCGCAGGGGGCCGTCCTGCTTGGCCGGCAGTGGGGCCTCTTCACCCGGAGCCCACGGTGGAGGGGCCGACTCCGGTTCCTCCTGGGCCGGGAGTGGCCCTGGGCCGGCAGCGGCCCCTCCAGGTGCTTCTCTGGCCGGCGGGGGCCTCGGG
The DNA here is from genome assembly GCF_949987535.1 of Balaenoptera acutorostrata. Lineage (NCBI taxonomy): Eukaryota > Metazoa > Chordata > Mammalia > Artiodactyla > Balaenopteridae > Balaenoptera > Balaenoptera acutorostrata. The sequence goes on from NC_080078.1 coordinate 89,000,557, forward strand.
GCAGCCTCGCTCTCGTTGCTCTCTGCGGCCAAGCGCCGGGCCTGCCGGGGGTCCCGGCTCAGCCGCGCCTCGGTGCTCGGGCCCGGGGCCTGGCTGTTGGCGGGGGGCGCGGCCGGCTTGCCCGCGGCCTGGGGCGGCGGCGACATGAGCGCGTCCGACACGGAGAAGTGGGCCATGGAGGCCCCGACGGCGGCCCTCTGCTGCCTGAGCGCCTCCTCCTGCTCTGCCACCTGCCGCTTCTGCTCTTCGATCTGCTTGTTGAGCTCCTCTATCATCTGCTGCTGCTCAGCCAGGGAGGGGGCCGGCAGGCCAGGCCCGCCGTGCGCGTCCGCGCACATTCTGGTGGGCAGGTCGTCGACGGTCACTTTGGCTTCTTCCAGGATCGTCTCGTCCTCCGGGTCATAGGCCACCTCCTCGCGCTCGGCTGCCTCCGTGGCCTTCTCCGCGTCCTGGCGTCTCCCGCGGTCTCCGAGCTGAGTGTCGAAGGCTCTCTCAGGACCGTACTCTTCCTCGGGGTCGTACGGCCGGTCGTCTTCCTCCTCCTCCAGAGCTTTGTCTTTTGAGAACTGACCAAACTGCTGGACGATTGGGTCCAGCAGAGGCGCCGCCGGCAGCCCGCCGCCGGCTTTGGCTCTCGAGTCCTGGTGGGGGGCTGGGGCCGACTCGGCAGGCTCTTTGGTGGGGGGGTCGAACGCCTTCTTCTTCCCAAAGAGAGTCTGCAGGATGTGTTCTAGGGGCGAAGCTGTTTTTGAGGAAGAGGAAGTGACAGAGGAAGCGGCCACTGCAACGGTCACTGACGCGGGTGACGCTGTGACAGCGTTCGTGGCTCCTGGTGTGAGCGACGACAGGATCTGTAACACGGAAGACGAGGCCGGCGCACCTGGTGCTTCTGGAGGAGGGGGTGGGGGTGGGGGAGACCCCGGGGGTGTGGTGCTGACAGCCGCGTCCCCTGGGCACAGCGGGTACTTGGGGGGCTTCTTCTCAGGCAGCAGGGCTGCTGGCACTCTGGGGTGGACGGGATCCATTTCTTCTTGTGCCTGAAGACGGGGCCGCTTCTCCTCTGTCTTGTCTAATTCGCCAGCATTTGAAGGACGCTTTATTTTTTGACAGATTACTAACCCCAGGATTATGTTTGGACGCGGTGACTCGAGACCTAAAAAACAAAACAGTTGTGCAAATTTTAGAATCGAATTGTAGCTTTTGTCCTTCAGGGGTAAACTCTGGGTGTGAAGGGCGGCGGGGGGGATGGTTTCCAGAGGGAGGAGGAGGAAATTCTGTGGCCAAACAGAACCAAGCGTTTGAAGACCTGCTGCAAAAGATGCAGACTGCACCACGCACCTGCCCAGCCTGACGGGCCCACAAACCGCAAAACCAAGAGCCCAATGCACACGCGCACTCGCCCAGTGCTAAAATTATTGCAGATTGTCAATTATACACAACGCTAGGGTAGAGGCGTGCTGGAGGAGGCGGGGAAGGCCAGCACGTACACACTCCAGGCTGTTCACCTACTGGGAACGAAGCCTGTATGTACCAGGATTTTTTTTTTTTTTTTTAGACACACTACCGCCATTTATTGGAAGGCATAACACAGAAATGATGTCAAATGATCGCAAACTGATAGACAGGCTTAATGCATTTTCTATCAAGATATTTTGTAGGCACAAACAAGATTTTTCTAAAACTTATATGGAAAGGCAAAGGAACTAGAATAGCTAAAATATCTGAAGAAGAATAAATTGGTTGGAATCACTCATTCAATTCGAAACTTCTAATAAGATAAAAAGTAATCCAGACTGATATTTGTGGAGGGAGACATACAGAACGATGGAACAAAACAGAGAACCCAGAAACAGCCCCACACAATCACTTCCAACTGAGTTTTGACAAAGGTACCAGGAAAACTGAATGAAGCAAGAATCTGAAAAAATTACGCCATACCGACTGATCTTCCATACTAGGGGAAAAAAATGAAATAATCTCCACCAAAACTTCACACCTGTACAAATATTAGCTCATAATTGGTCATAGCTTTAAATGTGAAATGTAAAACCATACTACTTTAACCTATAAGAGATTTAGAAAAGAAACCATAGGATAACATCCTCAGGATTTATCTATATATCTATCTAAGTTTTAACATATTTTGACTTGTAATTTTATTCTGCAGTATGCAATATTTCAGACTAAACTTGAGACTTAGCTGTTCCTCATGTGAATGCTCTGATGTGGATTCTGTTGTGAAAAGTCTTGAAGAAATTTTAAATATTCATTACGTTTGTAAGGTTTCTTTCCATTATGAATTCTTTGGTGAATCCTGGGGGGACACTTGCTTAAAGGCCTTTCCACATTCAGTGCATTTCCCTGGTTTCTCTCAGGTATAAATCCTCTCATGACATCAAAGCCATGAATGTTTAATAAAAAGCTTTCCCACATTCATTACATGTGTAAGGCTGCTCTCCAGTAGGAATCTTGCGATGTTCTGTAGTTTTGATCTATGGATAAGAGCCTTTATACACGCACATTACGTTCTTGTGGCTTCATCAAAGATGTATATTCTGATGTCTAGTCAGTTGCGAAGTCTGTACAAGTCCTCTGTCCTGTATGTTACCCTGATGTAATTTCTCTTTAGTGTGGACTCTCTAGTGTCAATCCATGCTTGAACTTGTATTATTTTGCCACACTCGTTACATTGGTCAGGTTACTCTCTAGCATGAATTCTCCGATGACTTACGAGGCTTGAGTTTTGAGTGAAGACCTTGCCACGCTCACTGCATTGGTAAGGTTTCTCTCCAGTGTGGATTTTCTTATGTCTGTTGAAGTTTGAGCAATGAATAAAGGATTTGCCACACTGATTACATTTGTAAGGTTTCTCTCCGGTATGAATCCGGCGATGACTAGGAAGGCTTGAACTCTGACTGAAGACCTTGCCACACTCATCACATTTGTAAGGTTTCTCTCTAGTATGGGTGACCTGATGATAAGTAAGACTTGAATACACACCAAACGCTTTGCCGCACTCGTTACATTTGTACGGCTTCTCCCCAGTATGAATTCTCCGATGACTTACGAGGCTTGAGTTTTGAGTGAAGACCTTCCCACACTCACTACATTTGTAGGGTTTCTCTCCAGTGTGCATGACCTGATGTCGAGTGAGGTGGGAGCTCTGATTAAAGGCTCTGCCACATTTATTACATTTGTATGGTTTCTCTCCAGTATGAATCCTGCGATGATTAGTAAGGCTTGAACTCTGACTAAAGACTTTGCCACACTCATTACATTTGTACGGTTTCTCTCTAGTATGGATGACCTGATGATAAATAAGACTTGAATACACACTAAAGGCTTTGTCACACCCGCCACACTGGTAGGGTTTCTCTCCGGTGTGAATTCTGCAATGACGTACGAGGTATGAACTGTAACTGAAGCCCTTACCACATTCCTCACACTTGTGATGTTTCCTTTTCATGTGGATTCTTTTATGTCTAGTGAGATGTGAGCTCTGATTAAAGGCTTTGCCGCATACATTACATTTGTAAGGTTTCACACCTGTGTGGATTACCTGATGGTTAGTGAGTTGTGAGCCATGATTAACTGCTTTGTCATACTCATCACATTTGTAAGGTTTTTCCCTAGTGTATGCTTTCTGGTCTTGTGTGAGTAACGAAGAATGCCAAAAATCATTCCCATATTCATTAAAAATGTTGGTTTGGACACTCGGAAGAATTCTCTGAAGTACTGAAAATGAGGAACCACTGTTGTTAGACTTCTCAACTTGATGATACTCATAAAATTGCCCTTCAGTTGGAAATATCTGCAGTTCAGCCAGATGTGACTGAAAGCTTAGTCCGAGCCTGTTTTCAATAGGCTTGTTTCCTTCATCTCTTCTACCACGTTGATCTCCTCTACCAGTGAGATGTTTTTTATGGGTGACAGGCACTCCTCTGTAATTTCTTTTGTCACTTCTCCACTGGTACTCAAAGTCACACATATGTCTCTGGATTTCCCTACAGCCATAGTCCTCAGTCTCACAGCTTTCATGTCTTTCCAACAACACTGTGTGCAACATTTCCCCTGTATGACTGTTCTCTTTTGGTGCTGATTCCTTGATCACACATTTAATGAGGTATCCAGGGAGAGCAGGTTCCTGTAGGTCTCCAACATCACGTCCCTGTACAAGGCCCTCTGACCAGGGTCCAGGCATTCCCACTCCTCCTGAGAGAATTCTATGGCCACATCCTTGAATGTCAACTGTGCCTGAATAAGAGCCATTCCAGACTCCTCTTTCTTTCCTCTTCTTCCTCTTCGGGGTTTCTTCCTCAGGCAATGTGAGTCTTTGAAGTCGACGATCCCGTAGGGCGACCTTCGCTCCGCGGTAACCCAGGATGTTTTCTAAACAAACTCTTAGCTGTGTTCCTTTATTTGCCTCTTGCTACGTATCAGGAAGGCAGCACCCCCTTTCGACTTTAACTTATGAGCTGCAATATGTAAATTAAGCTATTCATACTAAAATTAAAGGTTCAATTAAGGACCAATTCTACAACTCAATTACAATGATCAACAAAATTATACTGATTGATATAGCACACGCCATTCGATAAGTTCATCAGTCACTGGTGTCAAAATTACAATTGATGGGAAAAGTGATGCTGACCAAAACGCCTAAAACAAACGTCCTTGCAGGTTTAGAAAGACGTTCAATGACCAGTAACTTATCAAAAGTTACCGAACGCTCAGGTCTCTGTCAACACAGGACGTGCGGCTTAAAGCCCAGAGGTGTTCAGGGCAGGGGCAGCAAAGGACAGACCTCGTGGAGAACACGCTGGGAATTTCAGAACATTGCACAGTTCTTAAAAAATAATTATTGCTTAAAAAATTCTTCGTCCAAACCCTCTGGATTGTGGTGCCCTGTCTACTGTTTCTGGGCGGCTCCTCCACCCTCACACTAGTAACAAACCCGGAATACCAAGAGCGGAACAGAAAAGCCCAAGTCACACGTCGGTAAGTTAGGGAGAAAGGATAAACACAGGACAAAAATTCTGCTTCAACAGCATATTTAAAATTAATCAAATTGGATAAATTCTATTTACACATAAATCACTACTGTGTAAAAGATATTCATGCTATATATTTTTGGTTTTCACTCACTAAAAAAGAAAATCAGCACTGTTTTTCCTATTCTTTCTGTGATTTTAAGTTGATCACAGATCAAATAGTTGTCTCTGGACACCCACTGTGTAGTTCTGAGCGACTGTCACCCTTCCTAATTTCCAACAGATGGGTTGACATGCCAAGCACGAGGGTGGCGGATGTCCCATCCCACCCCCGAGGAGGAAGACCAGGCACGCCAGAGTGAGCTGGGCTGGCCCAGCATCCGCATGGACCGGCGATGTACTGCTGGCCCCCCTCCCCACTGTACTCAGCGCCTCGTTTCACAGGTTGACATTCAAGGGCTGAGGTGTCCATGAAGACACCCACTCGTGATAAGAGGAATGGCTTCCAGAACGTCCTCTGCCTGCCCTTCTGATGACAGTGGTGACTCAGGGGAAGGAGGAGCTGGGCAAAGGAGGGCGTGGAGACAGGAAGGCCAGGCCCACTGCACTGAGCATGGCATCCAGACGGTTCTGCTCAGATGTGAAAGATACTCTTATCAAGTTTGCTTTCTAATCAAAACAAATTATTTTAACTTAAAATAGTAAATCTCTCACTCACTACAACTGCCACTTACTGAACAATTTACAGCTCACTAACATCCAGTTTGGGGCACAGTCAATAGCTCAACTGGCTCTCGTGGCCCTTTCTGGACCGACCGTCGCTGACACGGCCCCAGAGCTGGCAGAGCAGGTCCCCACGCCGGGCCACACGCTGGAGGCTTGGCCAGCTCTGTCAGCAGGCGCAGCAGAGGAGGAACGTGCTCAGCCATGTGGGCGGGGGTGGGGAGGGCTGGGGCGCCCTGGTCAGGGGCGCCCTCTCAGCAGCCCAGGGCCCACGACTGTCCTCATCGACCTCAATGCAGATGGGCTATGTTACCTCTGCAGAGCTAAACTTCTAAGGCGCCAGCACCAGGGCTTGCGGCAGGAATCGCATTTCAGGTCAAAGACGCCGTGTGTGGAGGGTAAGTCACTGCGTTAAAACCAGGGAGACGGGGTCCTGTCCTCGGGAGGTGTGCCAGTCCTCCCACTCGCAGCCGCTTACATGCTTCCTAACAAAAATGATCTATCCCAGACCCGGCAAGATTCTCTAGGCTCTACCCTTTGCGGTCACAGGCATCACAGGTGAGGTTATGATTAAATCACTTAACATTTACATCTGTTTCGAAAACAGGAAACTCCCTGGAGACCAGCATCTAACTAAGCAGCTAGTATTTTTAAATGCTTTCAGCTCTCAACTACTTCATCTACACACACCCGTAAGTGATCTAATAAAGCTCCTGAGTTGGAGGAGTGTTAGTTTTGAATTTCCCCACTAATCTTCCCCAGGATTTTACATTTAAATTGAGCTGTTTCTGAAGCAGTCAAATCTTATCTGCTTCACCTGTGCACGTTATGGCTGCATGGAGACTTGAAAGGTTAACTAGCACCGTGGAGATGACTTACTCGCGGAAGAATACGATTCACTGTGCTACCGGGGCCTCGGCAGTGACCGTTAGGGAGGTGAGGGCACGTCTGGCTCCACCCCGCTCCGCACCCTCACGACAGGCGCCTGGCAAGGGCACGCTGGACACAGTCAAAGGGCTACTACCACTGGGGCGGTGGCAGGGGTGGCTTTCCCCCGAAGGCCCCATTTTCCGCCTGGGGCCCCTGCGGGCGCGCCCACTGTTGAGTGTGACGCCTGGAGAGGAGAGGGCGTCCCGAGAAGGCGCAGCAGCAGTGAGGGCGCTGCCTGCGTGCAGAGACAGGGCTCCCGCCGGGGGCCCGCGGCGCCTCCCCGGCTCCGCACAGGGCCTCTGTCCCACGGTTATAAGCGGGGTGCTTACTTACCGACCTCCCTTTGAGGGTAGTGGTGAGGCTCATGACTCATCAAGCAGATGAGAACTAGGTGGGGGGCCGCTGAACTATCATTTCCGGACAAGAGGCACTCATGACACTGAGCACCGGGGTGTCGGCACCCCTGCCCGACCCCCTCCACGTCGCGGGAGCAAGCGTGTCCACGACGTCCCATGTGGGTGAAACAAGCCTTCTTAGCTGCATGTAGGTCCCCGAGTCTTCACGGCGAAAGGGTCAGCCCCAGACCACCCGTACAGAGAGAGAAGTGGACAAACCCAGGGACGAGGGACAGCTGAAGAGGTGTGTGTGGATTTCCTGAGCCAAGACCCAAAGCAGGATCTGTGTCCAGGTGTGTCAGCAACAGGGCCGGGGGGAAGCAGCCCCCACGCACCTTGGACGTGGCACAGCGGGGGACGAGGTTTAGTTTTAATTAATAAACCAGCTGAAAGCTGCCCAACTATCAAATGAGGCTTTTACCCCTAAATCTACCTGGCATGCTCCACTATTCAGTATTTAAAGTGAACACCTTCTCATGGTCTGAGTCCGACAAGACAAAACGTCCACACCTGCGGGAACAGAAACTGTGCTGGAGTTCGCAGCAACCGTCCTCAAAGAGGACTCGGGCAGAGACCCAGCAAACACAGGGAGAAGCAGCTGCCCGCCCGCCGCACTCGGCTCCCACGCAGACTTCGCCCGCTCCCACTCTTGGGTCCCTAAGACCTGTGCAAAGCCAGGGCTCCGCGTCCCAGCGAGGAGAGCGTCGTCCATCCGTCCGCCCGCCCGCGTCCAGGCGCCCCCAGCGCAGCACCGCCGCCTGCACAGCCAGAAGCACACTGGCGTCGGCTGAGGCAAAGCAAGGTGGAGACAGTCCTTCGTCACAGTGCACCTGGATGGGCACCAAGAGCTACCAAACGGTTCAAATTCAGACAAACAATGACCAGTTTCCATGAAATATTTTTATTGATTTCAAAGGAGAGAGAAGCACTTTCCATTCAGCACGATTTTGCCTGTGATTACAGCATCTGTACACAGCTACGCAAGCAGACACGCAGAAACTGAAGACGCGCTTACCTGACAATATGGCAAGTCACAGAAACAGTCTGCTAACTTAGGGAGCAGTTACGAGTGAGGACAGAAGGCAGATGCCACGGGTGGAGCCAGCCTACTCAGAGAATGGCCCTCTCCCTGCAATGCCGCGGAAGGCAGGTCCCTGTCCTCTGCTCGGGGTGGTCCATGCCTTAGACGCCCGAGGGCCCTCGACAGGTGCTCCCCAGCCCCTCGGGAGGGCCGGGCGCCCTGGCCTAGGCCCAGCGTCCCGTCTGACTGGTCTTCCTTCCGTGAATAAAGCCCCTAGACGCGCGGACCAGCTGAGACCCGAGTCCCCTGGGGTGGAGCCCCGACAGTGTGCGTGGGACTGAGCTGAGCCGCGTCCACAGTGGAAGGACTGTCCGCTGGGTCAGAGGGACGCGGGCCTCCCGGCCGTCCTCCAGGCTGTGTGACGTGGTGACGGCCTGGCACCTCTGGGACAAGTCGAGGGAGCCCGGGAGGACAAAACGCCCTGGAGGCAGACCGGGCTCGGCTCGGATGGGCTCTGCTGCCGTGCAGGGACTGCGCTGCGGGTTGTGCGCGGAGACCGCCCCGTGTCCACCATCCAAGCGCGGGGCGGAGAGGACGCTGACCGCGAGCAGGCCGCGCGGCCTCCCCGGCTCCGCACACGGGTTCAACACCTCGTGTCCTCACCCGCTTCTCCAGTGTGAGCCACGCTGTCAAAATCTACGGGGCTCCCAAGTCCAGAGACTGACGTACCGCGTCAGGCGCTCTCCACCCCCACACACCTGCCCTCCTCCTCCCAGGGGCCCGCCCGCTGGCGGGCTGCCCGAAGTGGGCGGCCTGTGCCCCACCGAGGCCTTGGGGTGGAGACGCGGCCGGGGCGGACCCTGACTCCACGCTTACTGGCCCTGCGACCTCAGGCAGCGACAACCCTGGGCAGTGCGGGCGCTCCCCGCTGTGGGGCTGACGCGGGGGTCAAGGGCGCGCCCATCAGGTTGCGGGGCAGCGCTGCCGGGCAGCATGTGCTCAAGCCCGCTGGCTGCTCCACCGAGGGACACGGCGGCCCTCAGACTGGACCAGTGCCGTCACAGGACGCCGTGCAGAGACAGGAGGACGCGCCCGGCCCACCTTCCAAACACTCACGCACACACACAACACGCACGTGACGCACACGCCACGAGCCTGGGACACACGGACGTCTGTACCCAGGGAGCGCCGAGTCACGATATAAACGTGCGAAGCAGCTCAGGTAGGTAACGTGGCCTGGGGCCAAGGGAGTTTGGCTGATGCGCAAGTGTACAGAACACACACAGACGTTAATATCAAACAAAGGTATCAGGAGAATTAAAAACATATATATACTAAATTAAACAAGCTGAGGTTTAGAAGCCCTTCGATTAACAAAAAAAGTCTTTCAAAGTTTATGGTAAAATTACCCATACAATTACGTTTCCAAAACCCCTCTCACTACTTTATTTTACTGAAACATTCGTTCTCTACCGTGGATGAAACCTGCAGGCTTTGGAGCGTCCCCTTCAGGAAGTGACAGCCTTGGGAATGCAGGTGGAGGAGTGACGTCCACTCCGCTGGTCATCAAGTGTGGTCACTTCGCAGATGAGGTGAGCGCCCTGCCCCGCCTTCCTTGTCCCCGTGTCACCCCGGAACACCCAGCGCGGGCCCTCCCTCTGCCAGCCGGGCCCCAACCCAGCACTGCACCAGCTCCCGCCGCGGCTCCAACTGGGGGTCTCCTCGGTGGCCCCCGCGCCCCTGCCTCCTCACCACACCTGACCTCGTCCACCTCTGCCCCCTCAGGGTCTGTCCATGGCCCCGAACCCGGCGGCCCCCTGCTCGTGTGACAAGGTGCGCCGGGACGGAGTCAGGCAAGATCCCACCGCGGGCTCTGCAGGTGGAGCCGAGAGGGGCTCCGACACGGGTGAAACAGGCCTTCGTCACCTCCCAGGTCCCGCTGCTACAGACGCGCAGAGTGTGCGTGTCACAGGATCTACGCTCACACTAGGCCCCACACAGGCTTCCGCCCCTGTGACTGACCGGAGGCTCCTCACGGTATCGGGAAGTCGGCTTCACCACTGTCACCGCTGCATCAGGAACACGGCGTCCAGGGAGCTGGCCGGCGCCCCAGGAGCTGCCCGCCAAGAACCTCCGCCACGGCCCTCCCTGCTGCCCGTCAGGCGGCACCGCTTTAGCGCGAGGAGTGGGACAGCCCCCCAGAGCGCTTGGCTTCTAACGTGTTTGGCACTGAGACGGTTCCGTGTGTTGTGGCAGGGAACACGAGCCCTGCGGTCACGGGGACCGACCAGGACGCTGGGCCCAGCCGCAGAGCCGCGTAAGTGCCTGGCCGCGGCAGGGGCGCTGGCCACGGACACAGAGGCGCCGCCCGTAGAAGCAAGCGCTTCAAGAGCGCTGACTGCGGCTTACACGCAGCATCTTTTAGGCTTAGCCGTCTTTGGGGGCGCCACGGCCAAGGAGACACTCCCATTTAGGCATCTTTCATGCGAGACTTAAGTCCCGTCAACTTCTCGGGGTTAAGAGAAGTTGGGTCCCCAGAGACCACGTCCCCCTTGGAATCACCCTTAGCTCCCTTGACAAGCCTGAACTTTCTTTCCGGTCAGCCTGTAAGTAATTCTTTAGAAGCAGCACTTTCTAAAGAATGAGTGAACAGAAAGTGATCTGCCAAAAATAAGAGTTCGAGCAGCAGATTTCAAAGTGACTATTTCTAGAACTAGTTCCCATCTCAACGCTATTTCTCGTTTCTCCTCAAAACGAATGCCTGTAGCGAGGACAGGCGACGAGGCACGGCCGGACGCCTGCAAGGAGGCAAGCCCGCAGGCCAGGCCCCGGCCCTGCCCTCCCGGCACTGCCCAGCCCCTGCCGCCAACACCCTGCTCACACGAGGCGGGCAGGCTCCGGACGGCTTTGTCCCTCTGCACAGGACTTTCCTAAGACAATTCACACCTTCCTCAGGGGACCTCCGGTGCCACCCTCCACTATCCGGGAAGCCCCACAGCTCGACACTGCTTCACCCCTGCTCCCAAGTTCCGCTGCCAAAGGCCGGGTCTGGGTGAGGCACGCAGCTCGCTGTGAGGGACTCCGCAGGGCGTGAGGGGGACGTGTGGGCGGAAGGCTGGGGCCTACCTGGCCCCTCGAAGGGCAGGAGTTTGGAGGGGACGGGGTCCGCAGCGCTCAGCGGGATCAGGTACAGGTCCTTGACGCGCCTGCTGTTGTTTGCCACGACGCCGAAGCGGCCGCGGCTGTTGAAGTAGGAGTACAGAGAGATGTAGGCCACCTCCTCCTCCTCCGTCGCGGGGTGGAAGCGGATCAGACACAGCTCCTGCAGCAAACAGAGGGCGGGGAGCATTGACCTGTGGCCGCTTCATCCTGCACCTAAGCCCCAAAAGCAGGAGGGAAGCGAGGAGAGAAGCGACCAGCTCCGATTCTGACTGTCACAACCCTGCTGCCCAACACATCAGAACAAGGAGCTGGTGAAGAGGACACAGGCCCGAGTCTCAAGACTGCTGGGTTTGATCTTGGTTTTGGAGGAACCGCTTTAAAACTACTTAGCCCCACTGTCCTCAACAAAGAGCCCACCTCCTGGGGCTCTCGTACTGATGGGGTAGTGTGTGTGCAGGGCCAGCCTGGGGCAGCGTCTGACACAGAGCTAAGTGACCACCAAGTGTGTGATGAGCTGCCCGCAGCTCCGAAACGGGAGGGCTCAACTAGACCAGGGTCGTAACCCTTCTGTGACCCCAGTGAAAACCAGAGCCCCTCCCCCAAAGAGCACTGCACACGCAGACACACAGCTGCGTCCGCATCTCAGGGGTTCACAGACTCCAGCCCGGCCGCCTCCCCCCACCTCTACTCCATCAGCTCAGACAAGAAGGGACAGAGCATCTGTATTTCTAACTCTGAACTGCACATGCGCTTTCACAAAGCTTCCACCGTCGTGCTACTCAGACACCCCTTCACAGGTTAGCCAGCTATCAACTTAAACGTTCACCTGCAAATGTCTCACGAACTAGAGACATTTCAAGTATTAACGCTCAAGATGAGAAGTCAAAGAGCGAGTCGTGTGTAAACAAACCCCTTCTTCCTTGGGTGCAGAGGTCAGACTGTGGGCAGGTACCTTAGACACTGAAGATCTGAGTTTGCCGACGTAATCCCAGACTGTCTTTGGGGCAATCCTTCCGCCGATGTGAATCGTGTCGGGCAGGTCCTAAGCGAAACAGACTCTAGATTAAATGGCCGGTGGAACCATGGCGGTCACAAAGAGACCCCAAACTACCCGAGATTCACAACTAAGAAAACTGCAACTATCCCAAACAAGGCGGCAGTAACTGTGTCAAATGCTGCTTAGTTGACTAACATCCGGGATTATGAGTGACCAAACCCAAGGGTGGTAGGAGGATAAGCTTCTGCTTAACAGAATGACATTTAGCAAAAGGTTTCACTGTTGCCTTTTATGAACATACACATATAGTAAAGATCCAGGTATGTCTCAGAAGTGACTGAGCACTCCTCGTTAAGTCTGAAATGCTAGTGCTGTTTTGTTAACTTTGAAAAATAAAAGAGCTGTCGTGTGTGCCCCTCCACACCAAGGCAGGTCACGCGTGTCTGGCCACACCTGCAGTGGGCACACGCACACCCAAGTTTTGCACAAGCTCTAGCGGAACAGAGGGAGAAGGAAGACAAGCTTCAGCTTTTTCAGAAAAGATGGAGGGTCTGATTTCTCATGGGAATTTCTGCCCCTGTCTGAGCCGCGTAACCTGCTGACTCGGCCCAGCAACCCCTATTTTGCCTTCAGAGGTGCTTGTGTGTCCACTCAGCAGGAAGGTGGTCACACGCCTGACTCCAGCGCGGGATGAGAGTGCCTGTGGAAAACACGCACGCGCGCACACGCACACACACTTCTCTCCCTCCTGGTTCTAACCTCACTGAGATAATCAAAACATCCAGAGACAGGATACGCCTTAGTGACAAACTTCGCTACACTCTGCATGTTAATAAATCCTTTCCAAATGGTGCTGAGTCGAGACAAAAAGAGGGTGGTATCTCCTTCTGGAGGGGACCGGGACTCTGAGATGCTGTAAAACAAAACCACAGAAAATACGTGAATCTTTCTCTCCGCCCAAAGAATCCCCAATATTTATTTATTTATTTAACATGTTTATAAAAGCAAAGTGAATTCCTGCAAGTTTTGATAGCTTACTTTTTCAAATTAATTACCTTAATCATAATGATATAAACACATTCTGGTCAAACAAATATAAACTATATAGGCAACAAACTGGATGGCTGTAAATTCAAATTCCAGTTTTCAAGAACTATATTTCTAAGGTGATAATTAGTCATCCTAATACTGAAGCTTTAAAAAAACGCCTTTTTAAAATAGAAAATTGAGGAGAGTTGTATTTCTGGGTGGATTTCCGAGCCAAACGACTGAATCACTCATTACTACTCCTTCTGTTCCTCTGAAAGAAAGGCCGCAGCTCGGCTGCTCTGACCACACACGGGGGCCGCACCTGATGCTTGGCGACGGCGGGACCGACAGGAGGTATCTGGGCTCGGGCGACGTGGACGGCTTGGCCAGGATGGACTTGGGCACCGTCACGGAGGTCGGCACAGGCTTCGGGGCGTCCTGTCGGGGCTCCGCTGGGTGGGCGCTGTCTGCGCGGGCTGCCGAGGGAGCCGTGCCCGTGCTCGGCCCGCCTGGTGCAGTCCTGGGGTCTCGGCCGGACACCGTGACTGTGGTGAGCACTCCGCCGCCGCCGGGGGCCGGGCAGGGGGCGCCCTCCAGGGCGGAGGGCTCGGGGCGGCCGTCCTCTGGAGGCACCGGGAGGGACCGCCCCTCCAAGTGGGCGCGAGCAGCGCTTTCCAGGTCTGGCTCCGAGGCGTTTTCGGGCAGAGTTTCTGGTGCCGCATCGTCGGCTGAGCTGAGAGCGGGCTCAGAGGCAGGCTTGTCATGCTTGGGCTTTGAGTCCTCCTTCCTGGCAGAAGTTGACCACTTTTGTTTTTGCGGAGCTGGCTCACCTTCCGACGATGGAACCTGACCTGGAGAACAGAAGGAAGGCCTTCGTGAGAAATCCCACACGTTCGAGAGCAAAGCCTGCCCACGGGTAGACACATGATCACTGCTTTAAAACAACAACACTATAAAGGTAGGGGCTCACTTCCTAAGCTTGAAGAAACGATTCTAGCCTTTCCACTGTGCAACTTGGTTCGAATGCCGCTGTCCCAAGAAGGGTCTCCACAGTCTCCCCCCAGATGTGCTCACCTGTGCAGATCTTACAGTTCAGGTCAAAGAGGTGCGCCCGGTGCTGCCCGGTCGTGTCCTGCAGCATGCTGCCGACAAGGTCCAGCAGCGGCGCCGCACTCCTCTCGGGGGCCGCCCGCACTGATTCTTGCTGTTCCTAAAGCACAAGAAGCAGAGGAGGTCATTCCTTTTCCACCCCCTCTGCAAATTAGCAGCACCCATGGAAAAAACATCTCACATGATTAAGAACCACTGAAAAAAGAGAAAAAGGACTACTGAATACAAGTACTTGAGAAGCAATACAACTACACACACTTGTGTCAGCTCAGTGCCTTGCCCAGTAATTCAGGCACCTAACAACGTCTGGAACGAGATCACCTTAGTCAATTCTCGTGAGCACTGGAAATCCTGAACGCTTACATCAGAATCTGATACTGGCGGAGAATCTTCCATATCGGGAATACTTTCCTGTTTAACGGTAGGCTTCTTAGTCTCATTATGCAATTTAGTTCTGGACTCCATCACCTAAGATGAAAAAGACAGACAAACATGAAGGCTTAGCCCTTCTTTCCCAAGGGGACTCTCTCATGCCAACAGGCTATTAATTCACTCTGGGGCGGGGTGAGGGGGCGCTGGTGTCAGGCTTCTGGCACCCGCAGCCGCCTCTCCCGTCGGCACTCACAGGCTTTGACGATCTCTCTTTCCACATGGAAAGCTCTTTGGAGACAAGTTCTTCTGGCTTCATTCTCACAAGTTTTGCCAAAGAGATTTCTTCACGCAGAACACGATGGAAGAGCCCCTGTAAACAAACATCTCTTGTTCACTCGTTCAAAACCCTCTAAGATGCTAGAGAGGATGTGGAGATAGGCAGCAAGGCAAGCCCCTGCCCCGCGGCAGGACGAGGGCCCGGAGCATCCCATCGATGCTCGGAGAACAGGGGCCCTGAGGTCGGGCAGCTGATCTCGAGAATCCCACCGCACTGACCCGGCTACAAAGACCACCTCACAGAAAACACAATCGACTGAAGAAGGTACAGTGTTAGGGACAAAGGTAGAAGAAATCCCTTCTGCCAAGGGGTTAACAAGGCAAAATGGAAAGTCAGAGTATGTGCCCTGCTTCTGAACACAGGTAAGAGGTCAAGAGGCCGATCCAGACAGTGTGGGCCCCGGCAGGCACACAGGCGCACAGGTGGCAAGGACCTCAGCAGGCGGGCGAGCGCCTGGCCCCACGGGAACAGCATGCCAGTCACCCACAGCCGCAGGGGGACCCAGTGCCCTAACCCAGGCCTGGGCAGCACCTGGCCAGGACTGCCCCTGCTCCCGACGGTCGGACACGCACCTGGTTTTTGGGGTCCTTGAGGTTGAACATGAGGCTGCGGTACTTGCTCTTGTACCGATTGTCTGTGACTCGGAACAAGTTAAACATCTCCTTCTCGATGTGTAGTGCAATTTTTCCTACTTCATTTTCTGTCATGATTAAGTCATCGCTGTCAGTGACTCTAGATGGAATGAAAAAGGACCCACGGTAACTGCTGCACTTGCATGCCATGTGGGATCTCAGCTCCCCAACCAGGGATGGAACCCCAGTGGCCCCTGCAGTGGAAGCGTGGAGTCTTAACCACTGGACCACCAGGGAAGTCCCACATGTGACATTTTTCTTAAACAGCGGGGCCATCGTGAAACCACCACCCTTTACGTGGAAAACTTTCCACTTTAACAGATAAGAAACAAAGTGGAACAGCCCACCTTTTCCACAAGATCTCCTTCAAGGAGCGTCTTATGTTTTGCCGAATTTGAGAATTTGGCTGTGACGAGGCGGGGCTCACGGGCCCCAGGCGTCCCGGGACTGGAGAGGCCAGGGGAACTGAGGTGGTCCCAGGCTTCCTGACGGCGCCCACCGAAGCAGCAGAGCTGGGGAACTTTCTGGAAGCAGACGTGGCAGCAACAGGTGCCAGCCTTGCCTGCTTGGCCGAGGGAGCGCTGCCCGAGGGGGAGGGGGCAGCCGAGAGCCATGGCCTCTTGGGGATGGTGCCCTTGAAACCCGGTGGCGACTTTTTGATGGCCGATTTGGCTGCTGCCGTGTTTGCAAGAGGAGGGGACTTCTTCGGAAGGAGATTTCTGGGCGAGGGCTGCTTGCCGCCCCCCGAGGAGCCTGGAGGGGCCACCTTCTTCGGCACCGCCGCCACCGCCGCCTTGGCCTCTGCGCGTCTGTCCTCCTTCATGGCTGCAAAGGAGAGGGGCCCGCTTAGTGAGGCAGGGGTGCAGGGGACCCTACATAGCATGTGCACCTGAAACCAGCAAACCTAATAACCAGGCATCACTGTGAGACAGATTTAAAGAGAATTTTTAAAGTAACTGTTAAACTCAGAAAAGGAGTATAAAGAGGGCTACCGGCAACATTTATGATAGTGAATATACTTTGTTTCAGAGAGAAATGCTTTATTATTAAAACTTTTACTTCAACCGATAAACCAGTAAGCTATCAAAGGCTGGATTTAAACCGTTAGCTTAGCTTGGAACTCGAAGGGCAAATTTCGCTGTATCAAGAAAAGGTACAGATTTCAAAGACCACGCTCACGGAGAGTCCCAGTGCGGTTTTTGGCGCACAGGAGCTTAGAACGTCTTTCCAGGGTGGATGAGACACATTCTCTTCGAATGCATATCCGACCCCTCCCTCGGGGGCCCTCGGGGCGCTGGAAGGTGGAAGGACCAGCACGAGGCCACCCTGGGGTGGCGGCTCAGCGGTGTCCATCGTCCTCTTGGACAAAAGTCAACTGGACAGGGTGACTTCAATAAAATATAGAATGTTTGCAGAAAACTGCAACACGGGGGGAGACCAGTTATTTTTACACTAGGAGCTGGGTGGCAGGAACGCCACCTGCTGTCATTCACGTTCCCATTCACACCCCTCTAGCTGCAGCTCGCTATTGGGTAAGACAGTAGGTTAGCACTTTTAATCCAAACAAGGATTACAGCCAAAAGCTAAAATGAGAATCTTTATGCCAGTACTTCGCACGGACTGATTACGCTTAATCCTGTATCAGACCATGAGAATTACAGTCAGAGGCAAGCAAGGAGGTTCATCCGAAGACCAGTCCCTCGGTCTTCGGGGCATGCGGCCCAGCAGAGGTACATGGGGAGCCGTGACTGAGAGCAGGGGCGTGTTCCCAGATGGCCCTGCTCAGGCCCACCGCCCAGAATGTCTGGGACCCAGGGCAGAACGGGGGTGGGGGGGGCAGGCAGGTCCAGGGAGCAAGCCAGGAGAGCACAGGGACACCACCTAGGGCCACGTCACACAGGACCGACGGAGAAGCCACCTCCCCAGGCGCAGGCTTTTCTCAAACTACCCACGGCGCAGTGAGCCCCCAGATGCTAAATGGGAGACTTCGAGATGCTCTAGCAGCCTTCCGATTTTATGCAGGGGTTGAAGACCCACCAGTTCCAGTCAGCTGCCAGTGCTTCTTGCAACTGTCCTAGTGAAGCAGGGAGAAAATCTGAAGTCCGGGGGGAGAGGTGAGACCCTGTCTACAAGTAAGGCCTGACCCCACAAGAGCCCCCAAGGCGTTCAGAGCCTACACCGTGTGTGACCATCCTGGCGAAGGGCCAGAGCGCTGCCCTCAGGACTGCCTTCCTCCAGCACTGGTCAGGCCAGTTCAGCCAAAGGTATTAAAAGCCCAGGGACCGCAAGTTTTTTCCATTTCATAGTACAGGTGAAATTATCTAATTTTACAAAGTTTGCAACAGCGCCACACACATCCAAAACTTAGAACCGTGTTAGAAGTACTTCATTGTCATCAAGCAACACCTGACTGCAAATCTCCTATTTTCATCTCACAGAGACCCCCCGACCTCACATCCCCTCGTCCACGCTGTCCCAATCACTGGCCCCACGTGTGCCGGCGCCCCCGGGCTATGCCGTCCAGGCTTCCCCAAGACCACCCGCTGCCCGCTGAGCAGCCCGCTCGTGCTCCACATCCGCCCTGCTGGCTGTCACCCATGTCCCGTCAGCAAGTCACAGCTAACTGTCTAACAAAGTAGGAACTGGGGACGTCACAAGAACTAAGACTAAGAACTACGTTTCTACGTATATTATTTCATCAGCTCAAATCCATATTCCTAAGGCGCGACCATATCTCAGTACATGGAAACTTATCTTTACCAGCTCAGCCTTGGCTAACAGGGTCCACAGCACCTGATCTGGGGGGGGGGGGACTGCTAGAGCTTAGATTAAATGAAATGGACAGAGGCCCCTCTTCTTGGGGGAAGGAACGAGAGCGGAGTGGAGCAGGACGCGGTGCTAGCTGTGACTGCCAGCAGGGGATGAAGGAACAAACCCGTCAGGATTAAAATCGAGTCCTAAAACCAGCTCAGTCACTGACTTTTTACAAACTTTGCTGAGATTATTTTAGTAGCACACTTTTAAGCAACGCTAAAAAGCTGGCCTAAGGTCCTTCCAGAATTCTCAATGAGGCGCCCATGATGGGGCCGCAAATCTTATGTGACATTTACATTGTTTCAAGTGACAAGTCCTGTTGACTTCGAAAACATTCACTCCCTAAGATCAACGCTTCTACTGGTCTACTGGTCTAACCGGTGTTTTCTCTCATTCAGGGAAAACAGAAACCAGGAGCTTATTTTTAGGACATTCACAGTACAGGTGATTAAAGTGACCTGCTATCCAAGAGTGGTAACAGTATATGAACATAATCTATTTAAAAAGCAGGGGATGGCTTTCCTTAACCATTATGCTGCTCTTTTATAAAATCAGCTGCTTCTGGCTTCTAAAAGTCAACTTTCATTATCCCTCACCTGCGTCTCAGAGCGTATGTAAGTATGATTACATAAATAAAAAATTGGTAAAACGTGGAAACTGGTGGACCCCAACAGCAAGTCAGCTCTATCCCTCTTCTACTTTAAGGAAAAATGCTCAAAACAGAAAACAGTTGCATCTGGTCCCACCGTCAGCTGGATGTGGGTCAGCTGCTGCTGGAATGACAGTGACACCGTGTAGTGCCAAAGTGTCTGACAGTGACAGAAGCATTAGTTCTGAGAAGAGCTAAAATCAGATTTGCAAATTCTTCATCCAAATTCCCTTTTAACTGTATTATGTGTATACGTTCACAGAAGGGCAAGGCGTAACTGACCAACCGACCACGAAGCACCAGTTCTAGAACAGGAAAGCAGCACACCCCCGTGGTAGAGTGGCTCTGGCAGTGGCAGGCCCCCAGCGCTGCCAGCTCGAGGCAGGGTGACCACTTGCCCATCTGCTGGACAGAGACGGCCTCCTGGGAGTGTGCACCCAGTCTGGGCCATCCCGGGGGCTGCCTGTGGGGAAAAGAGTGGCCCAAGTTCCAGGCCAGGTGCTATCTTGGGGAGCAGATGCAGGAGGAAAGGCTGGCTGGTGGCCAGGCCACCGCCCCAGATGACGTCGTTTCTGCTGGGTCTGGCCATTGGTTTATAGTGGAAACGAGTTGTTTGTGGTGAAGCCCGGTAGGAACCAGGCAGGCCGGGGCACTCAGGGACCAGCAACACTCTAATTGGCTAACTTCCCAGTAAGCACGAAACTGGGGGCCTTGTCACACGGCAAGGTGGGCCGTGGCGCTATGGCATCGCTGGCCACTGGGTGGCACTGGTGGGCCTTGGCGGGGGCAGGAGGAAGCGGGAGTGGAAGCCGCGCTGCTCCGAGCACAGTGCCGCCCAGCAGGACGGGGAACCAGCGCCGGGCAGGAGCCGAGTCGCGCAGCATCGCGCGGCCCCCGCCCAGTGACAGCTAGCTGAGCGACAGCCGTTGCCGGGGTGGCCCCTCACAGGGACCAGTGAGAAACCCTGAGGGACGGTCACTGCTTTATACCTTTTGTCCTGCCCCAAAGAGGTGCCAAGTTACCCTAAAAATTCCCAGATAGGAGGCTTTCAGTCACACTGACACGGTGGGGGGTTGGGGGGGGGAGACACTACTCAGAATGATTGGCTGTAAATGCCAAAGGAATCAAAGAGCTTCTGATGTGACCAGGCGCCAAGCCAGGCCACGTGGTGCAGGTCGGAGCGTCCCCTCCCCACCCCATTCCCACAGGGCCCCAGATCCACCCAGGCTCAGAGGTGAGGCCGAGGCAGCTACCGCCACGAGGACCGGGCGAGGACCGGGTATGGGGACCCGCCAGGGCTCCGAGGACACAGCGGAGCGGCAGCAGGGGTTGGGGGAGTGGACTCAGCTCACTGTGACGACAGCTCTATTTTCAGCTCAGCCTGACACGTGTACGAGGACGTTTCTCATTTCAACTTTGTTTCTTGGCTGTCAAGACTTTTCCTAGTGTGAAAATTCAAGGAGCAAGAGAGAACCATTTTGCTTTTGTGCCTTTGCTTAAATATTTTGCAGTGAATTATTCCTGTAGAAGTAAAGTTATGCTTACACAGAAACAGAGAGAATCCCCACCGAAGACTTGAGAGGCCTGATCTCCATCTCTGGGGCCCTCCCGCCAGCTGCTCTCCATTGCTAGGGGTCTGTATGTGGGTCCACAGCCAAACTGCCATGATCTGGGGCTATACAAAGCTTGTCCAGATTGACTTTTTTCTTACTGATGTGCAGTATTTGAGCGACTTACACCTCAAGAGAGAGGTGCATAGAACTGGCCATAACAAGCTTGCAAAAAACCAAGTACAACTCTGGAGGCAAATGGACCCTTCCTTGTTTTCAGAGTTTCACAGATTTTGAAAACCAGAACACAATTCATGTTGGACTGGTAATATATGAAAAAAATGGTCACATCATCCCTCAGCATGAACCACAAGAAGGAAACGGGGCCGAGGCTGTGTGAGGCGGGTGCTCCGCTCTCCTGTCTACGCCAGCTGGACTGCTGCGGACTGGCCACCAGACCTGAGACTCAGCTGCGAGTAGAGCTGCTGCTTTCCCTCACCTCCAAAACCCGCCAGCAGGCACTTTCACCACTTTGACAAGGTTCAACTTTAACTGTTATCTGTGCCTGCATCACCTGCTATTTCAGGCAACATGATGGGGCCGGGGGCGTGTTAAGACTCTGGGGCGTATGGCCCGCGGCACCTGCTGACCCCAGCAGGTTAAGCGGCCGTTACCTTTGTGCTCGTCTTGCTGACGCCTCCAGGTGCACAGCAACGCCCCGACCTCCGCTGACAGAAATCAAAGTGAAACCCTTCTTATCCATCTTCCAGGTTTACTTCCTTAACTTTCAGAAGGTAAGACTATGACTACGTGCACGGTGATGTGCAACACGCAAAAAATCAAAAACATTACTTTACAGCTTCAAATATACCTGAGACTCCTACACCGTGTGGGAGGGTTTACAGCTGCATCTTCAGAAAGAACCCTTGGGACTTGATGTCACCTAAGGGACTCTGCCGCGGGACCATCTGTGAACAGTGCCACAGGAGATGCAGAGTCCCAGAGGCTACACGAAGGCCAAAGAGCAGGTGAGGTGAGCAGGAGCAATCCTGCTAGAAACTTCTACCCCCCCACCCCCGCCCCGCTGAAGCACAAGAACTAAGGGGGGCAGCCAGGGTACATCTGAGGGTCTCTGTCAGAAAAAGTACATGTACATGCGAAACCTTCCCTGTACTAATTTTCTGAACAGTTGGCTATTTAAAAAAAACCTGTAAAAAGTAAAACACTTAAATACGAGAGAATGTCAATGACCAAGAAAATTTCAGCTATTTGGATAACTTTCAAAACAGCTGTCAAGGTAAATCCTTATCAGGACAAGTTTTGGTTCTCTCTCCAAATGGCGGGAGGAGATTGGTGAGATGTACAAGGCTGCTTTGTCCCCACCCACATTTTTTTGCCACTGAAGATCTGGAAGAAACAGATAAAAACAGCTCGTGCAGCTGATAAAACATGCCTCTCCGAGCGTTCCATTTCTACCAAACACCCCTGGGTCCCAGGCGCCGCCCCCCCATCTCACTGTGGGGACTTGTCTTCTCTTACTACCTGTGACGCGTGCTCCCAGAACCCACACCACCAATCCCTGGGAAACCCGCATCCCCAGATCCACTTCGCCACAGCACGGGGACCGGACATGTGGCACACGGGGACCAGGGGGCAATGCTTGCATTGGGGCAGGATGCTAACGTATCACTGGACCTGGGTGCACAGGTTCTGCCAGGGGTCCCCATTTCAATTCTCAAAGCTATATGAAACTGCAGAAATCTGATTTTCCAGTCAAAATTTGTTCAGGTCCCCAGAGTTTTAAGTCATCTCAGGGCCATTTAGGGAGCCCCAAACATGGGGAAATGTGCCTATGCCTGTCACAATTCCACTTCCAAACCCTAACAAACCAGGGACACTTTAGAAGAACATTTTCAGCCCTCTTCGTGCCTGTGCCTGGACAGAAATGAGAGGCGATGAAGAGGAAATGAAGAGGAACCATGAGGAGAAGTAACAGTGACCTGGGGGGAAATAAAATAGCAATTGTTTCCATAAGTTACACTGTTTTTGTTTTCAGAAACTCTGAAAAACAACTAAAAAAAAAAAAAAACTCATCAGAGAACAAGTACATGTTAATCCCATCACCCTGAGGACCTGAAGGATCTACTGACTGTCCCACGAGAGAAGCAGGTCAGAGCCTCTGTGTAGCAAGGTCTTGCCCACGATGCTCACGAAGGGCTGCCCTGAACCCACAACCCAAGGCCAGTGCCAATGGCCTGGGAGAAGGGGGCGTGGGGGGCAGAGCACCTCCAGGGGCAGCACATTGGCTGCCCAAGGACCTACCCGAGACTTGACCTGAATCCAGGTCAACGTGGAAAACGCCCCCTCCTAAGAGCTGTCCCGGCATCACCTGCACCCAGAAAAATACCACGCTCTGCAGCCAGGGAGGCAGGTGGGGGCCGTGGTGGGGACGCAGGGTTCTGCTGAGTGTGTGCGAGGGGCCCCCTCCCACTGTGCCTGTGTGTAGGGACCCGCGGAAGGTCCACGGCCACTGCCACCGTCATGTAATGGTTTGGGGAGGAGGCAGAGGCACGGCTGCTACTCACCGAGGCTGAAGTCGGGTGTTTACCAGCGACCTTTTACACTCCTCCCAATCATCTTTTGGGAAGATGACATTTCTGGGATAACAAAAAATGATCAGAAGCAACTAGCTCAAAAGCATGTCCCTTCTGCAGGCTAGAAGCTGTGGCTATCCATCCACGTAGTTCTGAGACGTAAATGTGCTGGGAAGGAGCTCAGTGGGGAGCTGGTGTGCAGAGAGGGCGGGGCAGAAGGAAGAGAAACCCCGCCTGTGAGCAGAGCCACCACCTCCTTGCGGCCCGTCTCCCCGCCCCTCCACCCCAATCTCCCTCAAAAACCGGGAAGTCAGAACTGGGGACAAGTAAGCACCCACCCCTCCCCCAAACCCCGCCAACTTTCCTTTCTCACCGTGCGCCCTACATCTGACTCCACACTCGGAGACTGGGGGCAGTCTCCCAATTCTGGTCGACAGAGATGGAAATTGGCTGAATTGAAATCAATCACCCAGGGTTTTGTGGCTACACCTCGGTTTTCCTTTTATTCTGTCACGTGCCTATAACCAACTGAGAACATTTAGCACAGGATACCAACGTGACTGCTCCCCTCCCATTCACAGCTGGGCGATGCTTATATTTAGGTCCATTCGTAACCCCTGTAAAGGCGCTACTGTGTAGAGGTGCTATAATTTGATGGATATTTGCGACACATTGTTAGCATGAAGTTCTTGGTTCAAACAACCTGAGGTGTATCGAGACTCATTTTAATACAGTAACTGGTTAATTCTATATTTAACCACTCACTCCAAAAATCCAAAAATAAATAAATAAAATAAATAAATAAAATAAATAAATATGTATATATATATATATATATATACACACACAGTATTGCTTTGCAACTCCATTTCTTAGGTCTTGGGTCATTTACAGTCTCAAAATGCATCTACTTCTGCAGTTTTCTAGCCACGCTACATCCACGAGGCCTTCCCTCAGGCCACTGGCCTGAAGAGCCGGCTGAGAGGAGGAAGCAGCACATGGCTGTAATCTTGGAATTTAGGGCCATTTAACCTCTTGTGCTTTAAACAAAGTTCCAAGAGTATAAAAGATAGCATGGACGAAAACTGAACACAGAACGACCTTAGTCACAGAGTAAGATACGCCCCAGAGCAATTTAAATGCCTAAAATTTAATTTTGGAGAAGGAGCTGAAAAAAAGGAGAGAGAGAGAAGATTCAAGCTGCATGGTCTCATCTGGGATTGCAGAGGTCTGTCTGCACTCGAAGCCTGGGGCGGACGACCCAGCAGTGCACGCCAAGACTCCTGGTCTGGGTGCTGCCCAGGTGGAGAGACACTGTGCTCGCTTACCTTCAAGCACAGGAAGCAGGGTGAACGGCCTTCAAGACTGGCATGTGTGTTTATGTTGTGTGTAGTATGTGAATTGGACATAAAAAAAATTCCGGTTCGGTCAAAAATAATGTAACTCCTGAAAATCATGCTTCAGTTGAAAATCAGCTACAACACTACCGTGCTAATAGTAACAGGTTCCCACAACATACAAAGAAGTGAGGGTCACGTGTGCTGGGAGCAGACTGTGTGGAAAGGCCCCCGCGTGGAGAGCCCACGGCGGTGACGGCGCTGTGGTGAACATCTGGACGACAGCAGACCTTGAGTGCCGGGCAGCGCGCCCCCTTGTCAGATTCTGCTGGAGATACTACACATACTTACCAGAGCCTGATAATAAAGAAAAGCGATTAAAGACATCAATCGGCAGAGGTGAGACATTCAGCAACAGGGCTGGTACAGCTTTTTGGAAACACTGACAGGAAGTCCCGACAGACTAAGGATGGGCACGCGGGGCTCAGGAGGTCTCCTCGACTCGGGCAAGGGCTTTGATCTCTGCAGGTGCAGCAGAAAACACGGCTAGAACTCCTAGCTCTGGACAGGCCTGAGTGCACGGCTGTCCAGAAAGACCGGGAAGGGTCCAGAGCTCCCCCCGGGTGATACATACATTTATACAACAGTGGCGGCCAGGGGGCAGCAGTCTTTTCTGGCTTTACTGCATTGTAATTGTGGTCGCTGGCCCAGGATGGCGTGCTGCTCTCACAGGTCGGCTCCTTAGCGAGGACCTCACTCCTTGGAGGGACCACCGCCACCTTCTTCGCTGTGTTCTCCTTCTTGTCTGGAGCCAGTCTCTTGTGCACAGAAGAGATTTTAATGCCTGCCTGGATAATCAGTAAAGCCCCAATCATTAACGAGGTCAGAAATTAACCTTTGCTCATTTCACTCTGCAGTGAGGGTCACAACTCAATCAGCTCCTGGGCCATCCTAAGCCCAATACCCTGCATCTGCTCAGCAGAGGGCTTGGCTCCTCCCCCACATCCAGCAGGCCCGCATCAACATCCGAGTGATGAGAAGGTCCCTGACAGAATAACCCGTCATCCTAGCATCCTGATGAGGTGCTAGGCCGCCAGGATAACCGAGGGGCCATAGAGTGAGGCAGTGAAGCAAGGCGGAGAGCACGGCGGGCCGGCGCCCTGTGTGAGAACGTGCCCAAGCAACATGGACAGGCAGGAGCTGCAGACACAACAGCACGTGGAGAAAGGACAGGCGTACACACGACATCCCTGTACCCCACCAGGCGCTCAGTGCGGCACCCCCAGAACCCACTTGCCACCCCGTTGCCTGCGCGTCAACTCCCCACACAGACTCCAACAGGGACTGCTCTCCTCCCAGCGGGGCTGGTGTGTGTGTGGAGAGCTATTCCACGCAGCAGCCGGTTCCCACGTTTCCATCAGTTAATCCCTGGGCTAGAGGCGGAGAAGGAAAACATGAGAACACCTGCCCATATTTGTAATTCTGAAGAGAACACTGGTGGGCAAGGCGGAGGGCAGTGTGAAGGTGCCTGCATCCCGTCTGGGCCTGTGTGCCCTACACTCTCCAA
The DNA here is from genome assembly GCF_949987535.1 of Balaenoptera acutorostrata. Taxonomy (NCBI): domain Eukaryota; kingdom Metazoa; phylum Chordata; class Mammalia; order Artiodactyla; family Balaenopteridae; genus Balaenoptera; species Balaenoptera acutorostrata. Next base: position 89,026,767 of record NC_080078.1, read on the forward strand.
ATCAACCCACCGAGCCTGTAACCTCCAGATGCTTTTGGTTTCAACTACACACATGGTTGGTCTCAGTCAATTTACCTGAACGCTACATTTCTGAAGAATGATTTTTTCCGGCTTTGTCTTGGGTTTCTCTTTAGGTTTTGGTTTCTGCTCTTTGCCTGCGCTCAGGAAGCGCATGGTGGCCGCGGCGTGTTTCAGGATACAGTCGCTGCTGCAGTAGACAGAGTCAGGCTGCGCCACGCTCGAGCACCCGGGGCCGATGCACCTGGCGGCACCAGGCGCCTCCACGACCTGCAGGATCAGACGCGGCTTCAGTGTGCTCACCCACTCTGGTGGGTATGGCACTTTGTAACATAACTATTCATGGTACCGAGATTACTGCTTTTAATCATGTATGAATAAAAATGTACCTTTGTTTATTCAAAACACACAAATCTACCTCCCCTGAGTAAGGCACTCAAGTTCTTAACTGCCCTTCATGCCACGCATGATGGGCAGAACTCTAAGGGGACCCCGGGGCTCACGCTGCACACTTCTGAATACAATGGGATTTCACACCACAAGTAGGTTCCCTTATCGGGCAAATGGTCAGGGATTTTACCAACGAAATTAAGATCCCAAGTGAGAGGATTCTGAGTTAGCCCAAAGGGTCAGACTTCATCAACTGAAAACCCTGAAAAGAGGAACTGAGCCTCCAGAAGAGAGAGGATTCCACTGCTGGCTCTGCTGAGAAGGCGCCCATGCCTAGGCTCAGCGGGCAAGGTTGTGAGACGACACCCAGGACACCCAATTAAACGTGGGCCTCAGAAACAACAGATAACTTTTCGGTATTACCATGCCACAAAAATTGCCCGGGACATATTTTACATGCTAAACCAAGTCAGAGCTTTTGGAAGTGGATCTTTCCCCAGCCGAACCTCTGATGAGACCTCAGCCCCCACCGACACCTGGAGGGCAGTCTTGTAAGACCCAGAGCAGAGGGGGCCCAGCTAAGCCAGGCCTGGACTTCTGAGCTAATAAACGTGTGTTGTTTAAGCTGCTACACAAGCCTGGGGTCGCCTGCCGTGCAGTAGGAACCCGGTTCACGACCAGGCCTGAACACAGCTGTCCATGATCACTCGAGCATGTTTTGATGGCCGAGACTAACAACACACATGAACATACCCCTCCAATGTACTTGAGCAAAATCTTGCATCTCAAATTATGCACTTAATTGTTTTTCCTCCACAGAATCCAAGTTTTACTCAGAGAAATACTTAAGTTTATGTGTAGTCTCAAACACATCAGCAATAACATGACGTTTCCTACTGACTTACATTTCCATTAATTCTTCTTCCTTACCAGTTATCATACTTGCACTCGGTGCCTCCTCATACCCCCACGACAGTAAAATTTAAATGGTCCAGCCCTCGAGGCTAACTCAGTGCAAGGGGCAGACGGCGGGGAGCTATGACACGGCCACCGCAAAGCTGTCTGCACGCCCAGCACCGGCTAGAGAACGGGCTGTGGGGGCAGCATGGGCCCCCAATTCAAGGAAGGCCTGGGGTGGAAACATGCTCTGAGTAGGACAATCATGAGAGCCTGAGACAGCTCTCAAGATGCACGGAAACCATGACAAAGAATCATGGCCCTTGGGCAGGAGACACGAGTGAACAGAGCTGGGAAAGGAGAAAAAAGAGCTGCACAAGCACTGGTGAGTGGGAGAACACCATCACAGAGGGCGTGCCAGCTGCAGCTGTCTTGTCACCCTGGGGAGCTGTGCGGCCACCACCGCTGGCCTTGGCATCTTGCTGCGAGGTAGGGACAAGACCACTGGTTCTCTCAAGGCTGTGACGGGTAATACAGGTGCACACGTGCCCCCGTGACTCAAAAACACTTTTGTTTGTTCATATATGTACTTCAAGCTCAGGATCCATTCATGAGAAAACTTAAGGGAAGACTTAAAAAAGTGGGTCCACTTCCAGAAAATGTTAAGTCAGTAATAACAGCATAGGAGATAGATATGATTAACAAACATAGAGAGAAAATAGATCGGCCTGCCAGCCTTGAGCAGGTGCATGGACCTGGGAGCTCGCAGACCCCAGCCCCGCGCACAATGCCACTCCTGGGAAAGGCTAACTTATCTCAGAAGACAAACCCTTCTGTCTTGATGTTTCTGCTAACGGCAGCTGAGGGCTCCACGGTCACCTCTACCACTGACCTTGGGAGACAGGTACTTACAGGCTGGAATATCTTGAGTTTTTTCTTGCCACTTGGGTTTGCAGCTTTCTCAATTCTACCCTTAATTCCTTGGTCTTCACTCGATTTCTGCTCCACGGTTCCTATACTTGTACAGTCCGTGCCGTCAGCGTCCGCAGGTCTCGACCTCGAGTCCTGCGTGCCTGTGGTCTCGGAGCTGGGCTCGTCCTGCACTTGCAGGATGGTGCAGTTTGGGCAGATGTAATCCTCCCCGTTCCTTTCCAAGAGCCTCCCTCGAGCCTCCGAAATGCCCACACAGTCGCCATGAAACCATTCTTCACATCGGTCACAGCAAATCATAAACCTGGAATGATAAAATAATGGTATTACGAATGGAAAGTGAGAGACCAACTCAATTTTAAACACAAGTCAAATTTCAACACTCTATTATGCAAAAAACAAAACTAACACAGAAAGGTGGAGAGAACAGAATAAAGAACATCCCCGTGCCCTTCTCAATTTTACTAACATTCAAGCAAACGTGCTTCACCTTCCCTTGGAGAGGAGCACCCCGCCCCTGACACCACAGTTCCTGTCCACAGAAGGGCAGCCACGCCTCTACCCCCCGCCCCCGGCCCCTCTGAGCTGCCCTGATGTCCACACCACAGCCCAGTCGCAGCCGGTCTGGAGCAGCGTCACCCAGCGAGCTCTCTGGGACAGCAGATCCCCGCTGGTCCAGGCTGCCTCGTCCGTGGCTGGTGGGACCGAGGCGGCCAATGTCCCACGCCAGCCCCCACCTCGGTGGAGGGTGTGGCTCTTGGCAGTGCCCACCCACCCCGTTTTTGGTTTTGTTTTTTGACAATGACTTGTTCGTCTTTCCCAAGAGAACAAGTCCTCATTCAGGCCATCCTGGGACTCTCTAAACTAAGATGAATGGAAAACCCTCTCTGGCACTTTCCACAGCTCGGACTCCCCCCGGAAGCCTGGGCAGCCACTCCCTCCTCCCACGACCCACCTGTTGTTGTGAGGCTGGCGGCACAGGCAGTACAGGGCATTGGGGTCGTAAACCTCACATTCGGGCTTGTGTCGGACTGCGTCTCCGGGTTCCTCTGCATTCCCCCCTGGGGCCGCCCTCCCTTCCAGCTGGCTCTCTCTGTCCATTTTCGCCGCCTGGGATGCAGCCCCCAGGTTGGCCTCCGGCTCCTGCGGGACGGGCAGCGAGCCCTCCATTGCATCGCCTGCCTCAACGTCCATGGTCTCCACTGGGTCCTCCTCCCGATGCTTCTTCCTCAGGCGGTTCTGGATGCCCTTTGGGGGCCTGTCGGTGGGCTCCTGCTCGCGCTTTCTCCGCAGGCGATTCTGGAGTTCTTTCAAAGTCAACCCGTCACTGTCGCTATCGGAGGTGTCATCCTCGTTGCCACCCCCTCTGGCCTTTGCCAAGGAGGCCGTTCGTTCCTTAGCACCCGTGGAGCCGGACCTGGGACCGCTCTTCCCGTCCGAGGTGCTCTCCACGCTCCCCTCGGAGGCGCTCTCCCCATCTGTCGCTGGACAGGACACCGGCTCCGCCGAGTCCTCCAGGGACACGGGGGTGCCCCTCCGGCCCCGGCGCCGTACCGTGGTCAGGAACTCCTCCACCCGCTCGGTCCGCTTCGGCTGCCTTCCACTGCGACGCAGCGACGGGCTCTGCTGCTGCCGGGGCGGCGGCTCCAGGGCATCCACTTCCCCATCCCCGGCGCCCTCGCGCTTGGCGATAGTGGTCCTCCGGAACCCCCACGTCTTCCTGAACTCTTTGCTGGTGGGCTTGATGGCCTTGGGTGTGTCCTCACCACTCGGGTCACCATTCTCGTCCATACCTAACAGGGAAATGCAACCAAACCACGCCAGGTGTCAGCCAGGGCTGCGGTCCAGGCCCAGGACCGGCACCCACCAGCCACGAGAGCACACGAGAAGGGGCACCACCTGCACGGAGGAAACCCAGACACGGTGAATCGCAACAATTCTCTACCTACAAAAACCGAAGGCGTTTCCTAAAGTGCGGTGAGAGGATTCAAGGGGATTCTTAAAGAAAACTGTAACAGTTACGTATCTAATGCTCAGTAGAAAAACACAACTAGCAAACCAAATCTGTGAATTTATCAACTGCTGAGGACGAGGGTTTGTACAAGAGGTAGTGGGGAAATAGGAAGCGAGCAGCAGTGCTGCCAGGACAGGACAAGGTGGCGGGTGCCTCGGGCTCTCCCGCACAGAGACGCGGGGCCCACCTGGCTCTGCCCGCAGAGCTCGGTGGACAGAGGGCCGTGCTGGCTCTGGGCCTAGCGCTTGGAAGCCCCGAGCTGCATGTGAGACGTCCAACCACGCTGCTGGAGGGATCACGTGGAGATGGGGGGTTTGGACGCTGAACACCCACCCACACCCAGCCCCCGCTGAACGCGGCCCAGATTCCCGAGCCACGACTGTGTTGACACAAGATAGGCCCACCCAGCTCTGCGCGCAGGGTCTGCAGCAGCAGACGATTGGGACGCTGAGAAAATACTGAGCCAGACAGCACCTTTGGTGTGTATTTCTTCTCTCCTCTTTCTAACAGACTGTTTAAAGGGTCATGTTCGTGAAAACTTCACTCCTGTTTAAAATGAAAAAGCCTGAAAAAGACAGTATATACCTTGAGATTTTTTTCCCAAGCAGGCTTCAATTACATTTAAATGCTAACGATGACTCAGGTTTTATGCCATGTTCCATCCCAGGGGAAGGACTGGTACAGAATGAAAACCTTCAAACAGAAAATACACAAAATTCAAAATCACACACAACTGAATTCTCTTTTTGTTTCCCATAAGTATTGTCACCTCCCATTTCCATGTGCAGGTCTGCAACTCCCCCACCCTGGGCCTAGGCCCACACTCTCCCAGGCCACTTGGAAGCTTGCAGGAGTAGCTGTGACATCAGCACCTGTGCCACCAAGGACCACGCCACTGTCCTGGTCACCCAAGGCTTTCTGCAGGAAGGACTCTCCTCTACAAAATACAGTTCTCACCAGAGAGAATATACAACATCATCGTAAATGCACTAAAAAAACCACCCATGTAAAAATAAAGTAGTGCTCTGAATCAGATTCTTAGCACACAATTAGACACTCTTCAAGAAATCTTGGGCTAAAGCTTAAACCATTTCAAACAAATACTGTTACATCAGTTTCTTTACATATAATGCCGCTTTTGAAATAGAAAACATGACATCAAACTTAAAATTGTGTTGCTGGTGTTTAACACTATTGCCATGTTACCTGTCCCACGCGGAAGCTTGGGCGCTTCTTCCGACTTCCTAAAAACAACCAAAACCTGGCTGATGCAACTGCGGGGTCCAAGGGAAGCGCCAAGCCCCGAAAACACTGCTGCTGCTGGTCACTATTCACAGATTACAACGCAGATTATCTCGAGACTCTGACCACGGAGTAAAACTCCTAAAAGAAAACAACAAAATAGTTTAAAGATTTAAAACAACTATAACTAGAATCATGTTTAAGAAAAAAAAAGGCATGAAGCTTTCCAAGCAATCTCTTATTTGAATGTACGTTACGTGACCTACAAAGACATTCGGCGAGTCAACAAACAAACAAAATACACAAAACAAAGTCCCCCGCTTCCTTAAGGGCTTTTAGAGAAGGGAAGATACTTTGACTACACTCTGAAAGCAGGGGGCTGGACAGGCCACGGCTGGCGCACTGGTGGGGAGGAAGCTGGTGGGCAGAGGCCTCAGTGGGAAGGAGGGTTTCAAAACTGGTAATTGGTACCAGCTGCTTTCCAATTACAATCCTACTTTTGAGATGGACCCAGGTCAATAAAAACCCAGAGACAGAGAGAAAGGAACAAAACATGAACAAAAAAATTATACATGAAAGTCATTATTTACAAATTCTTTTTTTTTTAATCTATTTAATTTTTGGCTGCGTTGGTCTTTGTTGCTGCGCGTGGGTTTTCTCTAGTTGCAGCGAGCGGGGGGCTACTCTTCATTGTAGTGCGTGGGTTTCTCATTTCGGTGGCTTCTCTTGTTGTGGAGCATGGGCTCTAGGTGCATGGCTTCAATAGTTGTGGCACGCGGGCTCTAGAGCGCAGGCTCAGTAGTTGTCGCACACGGGCTTAGTTGCTCCGCGGCATGTGGGATCTTAAGTTCCCTGACCAGGGCTCGAACCCGTGTCCCCTGACTTGGCAGGCGGATTCTTAACCACTGTGCCACCAGGGAAGCCCTACAAATTCTCAACACTATAGCTATGTCACCCTTTTAGTTAAAAATCTAAGAAAGATTTCAAAGGACTAACGTTATGATTATTGTACATCACCGTGGCACAGCTCATCTATGTGTATTTACATATTTAAAGAACGTTTCTCCTCCTGTGCCCTCATTCAATCACGATACCTAGTTTGCTCCACAAACGTGTCTCTGTTTCTAGGTAAGTCCTCGGTGTTAACATTTTAACACATTTCGCATTCTAGACCCAAGACTCCCTGCCCGCACCTCACCTCTTCCTCACCTCACTCCAACAGTCTCCCATGTAACTGTGGTCTCCTTGGTGACCTCAGAGCAAACATTCCGTCCCACCTCCTTTTAAAGAGACAGCGACCACCTCACTCTGGTCACCCCCGCCCCCCCATGGCCACCACATCTCTCACATGCGGTCAACCCATCTCAAAACGAGAAACTTCTCAGGAGAAACTGTTCACAACAGTGAACATTTATAAAAGCAAAGAAATTACGATATTCTCAGGAATTAAGAAGTTTTTAAAATTTATGTTAATCTGAACCCCCCCAAAAAACCCCCATGCCTCTGGATTTGAGTTCTGAATAATCAGAAAAGGAAAATCCAGTTATTTCTGTTAAGTGGAATGAAGTACTTTATTCAGAATAGATCATATCATTTTAGATAATCTGGTTCATTTTTTCGCTTTCATAATTTCTTCCCAGAAATTCTAATGTAAAATTTCAGGTCACAAAACAAAAACAAACCCCTATGATCAAGGCAAAAGTTAAAAAAAAAAATTGTGCTATGTTCCTAACACAACTTAAAATGTGGGTCCACACACAACAGCAGGTCACCAGACGGTGGTCACACCGTATTAGTAACAACTTTTCCCCAGAGGAAAAGAATGGTGGGCGGGCATCCCTGAAACTGGGAAAGAGAAAACCTGGAGGCGAACATGATGCACTGAGATAGTTTTATATCTTTACATTTCTAAGTGCAAATGTCCTCTCAGCTGAAAACGGCTCCATTTCCTAAGCAGACGTACAAATACCAACACGAAACCTTAGGTTCCCCCAGGCCACCCTAGGACAGGCAAGCAGCCCACCACCTCCCAGGCAGCTCTCCAACTTTCTGCTGTTGAGGCCCCTTTATACCCTTAAAAACTGAGGACCCCAAAGAGCGGTTGCTCGTGTGGGATGTGTGTTTCCAGGATTACACCTGAGAAGGCTTTCAGAACTGCGGATGCTCCCTGACACCACATCAAACCTCGACAGGCCGCAGTTCCGTGAAAAGCAGCTGTGACACGAACCTGCACCACACCCAGAATGCTCCACACCCTCCTGCGTCGCACGCACCCTGAGAACGCCGTGTGCCTGTGTGCAGGGCGGCCAGTCGGACACACGCAGAGTCCACGCGCTGGTGCATCTCACTAGACGACGCGACACGAGACGCATCTGTCAATGCTGGCGTCCATCTCCTGAAGTGTCTTTCGTTACTGGGAAGCCAGCAAGCTCAGGGTGGCAGATAAAAGCTTTTCAAAATGCTAATTTCCGTTTAAAGCTGGAATTTTGTCATCAGTAACAAATACTGTCAGCTGCTTTCCTCGAGTCTCACACTGTGCATCTTTGAGAAAACGCCTGCCACACACCACCTGGACAAATGCAGTCCCCCGGCGACGCTCTGCGGCCCGAGCGGGGCCCTCGGCTGCGGGCGCCTCTGGCCCCTCAGGGGCGCTACCAGGAACCTCTGTGCCAGCAGTGCAAACGCCGACCCGGCAGGGTCAGCTCACGAGGCCAACTGTGACCCTGGACAGGGCTTCTGAGCTCTTAGCCTCCAAAAGGGTTTCAAAACACACCGTTTCCGGTAGCTCAAGAACACGCTGGATACACGCCAAGCAGTCACACGTATCCGCACTTCAGTGTCAGAGGAGAGGAAACATTTGCTTCCACAAAACTGTTCTAAAACCACCATTTCATTTTCCCTTCAGACTGTCCAACGCTTGAAAAACATTAAGCTGCCAGAAGTGGTTTTCTTTAAAGCAAAACCAAAAATACGCTCCCCAAACAAACAACGTGAGTGATGCCCGACTCTACAACCACGTAAATCTGAAGGCTCCACTTCTGCAAAGCTCGCGACAGTAAGTAACCGCATCTTGCCCATTTGAAGATGTTTAGTTCTATGGACTGGAGACTAATTTCTCTGAGATACTTTAAAAGGTAATATATAACCACAATGAAGCTCCTATTTTCACAGCACAACAAACACAAGAAAACAGCTGCGGCTTCTCAAAAAGATAACACACAAGTGCACACCTGCCCTGCCCACCTAGCGGCAAAACAGGGTGGTCCTCCGAATCTCACACCCCCGAAACAATATTCAAAGGTAACAATTTTAATTTTGAAACAATTCTAACCTGCCTGTCACAAATTATATCCAATGCTACAACATAACCTTATTATTTCGGTCACAAATTATATCCAATGCTACAACGTAACCTCATTATTTCGGACTCTGCTAACTCAATTTATGGTTCTAACAGGCTGGGCCAGAGTTCACAGTTACTGATATTTCACGTTAAGAGTCTTCCGTCTCATGACAAATCCTTTGCTGGGGATGAGGAGGGATTGAGAAGATGCAGAAAGTTCTCTGAAGTACCAAAAAAAGCAAGCTTTCCCAATTAAAGCCTCTTTCACAGTTCCGTTTTTATTAATGGGACAGTCACTAACGAGGGCACGCCCGGGAATTTGAGAGGACACGCGACATCCTGCCGACCTGGCAGCGCTCCCTCTCAGTGACCCCGCGCTCGTCCCGACTCGACTGCACTAGTGGCGGTGCAGTCCTTCAGGTGGCCCATCCAAAGTCTGCTGCTTTCTGAATAACACTGTCATTATTAATATTCCACTGAAGCAAAAGGACCCACAGCACGATAAGCTCCTCAAGCAGTAACTACAGAGAGAGAAATCTAGGAACCACCTGCTGTTCAAAATTTCTTAGGCGTTTTTGCTTTACAGGTCTGTGCAGACAAAAAGTAAAACTTGTTGCTTAAAAAGCTCGCCAGGACTGGTGCCTCGGCCAAGTTCTGGTGAGGCCGGGACCCCAGCTCCCCCATTGCGGGTGGGCAGTGGGCACTCTGGTTTCTCTCCATCCACTTCCGAGTGAAAACACGGGCTCGTGACCTCGGTGGGCAGCTCTCAGGACATTTCTTGAAGAGTGTCAGGAACAACCAGCAGAGCCACCTGAATACCTCCAGGTGAAGGCGGAGGAAGAAACGAGGCTTTCCCTGTTCTCTACTGAACCGCCTGCTACCTTGGATGGACTACTCCTGCTGTGGTCTGCACGTTCGTGCCCCCGGAGCCCTCCTGAATGGGATGCCTGCCCTGGAAAAGAGGCCCCAGAGCTCACCTGGCCCTGCCACCAGGACCCCACTGCCCCGGCATCCTGACCTCGGGCCTCCCGCCTTCAGAGCTGCGAGAAATCAAGTCCACTGTGTGAAAGCCCCCAGTCTGTGGTCCTTGCCACGGCAGCCCGAGTGGACTGAGGCAGCTCCCTCTTGTCTCTCAGGGAACAAGAACACATGGCTTCAAACACTGGCAAGGGACTATCTGAATCCTACACCCTGGGGTTTGGTGCTCATAAGACAAGACCGCCGCCAGGGTCTTAGGGACCCTCTGAACTGCACAGGCTCTTGTCCTCACCTAGTCTGCAAGATGGGGCAGGTCTGGCTAAATGCCCAGGACAACACTGGGATGGGCCCCCAAATGGGAGACTCCCCTCTCCTTCCTCAACCAAGACAGAGGGTGTGACTGTGAGAGTGGGGGGCGGCAGGAGGGGCACATACGGGACCTGGGCACAGTAAGTCGCTCCCCAAAACAGTCAGCCCTGCTGGGCACCTCAGGGGCTGCTTCCTAGGGACCCTGATCCTCCAGCTCCGCCCCCCCAAACGCCCACCCTATCGCTTTCATATACGCAATGGTCTGTCTGGGCCCCAAGTGCTCCGGGGCTGGCTACTCCCTTCCAGCACCCACGGGGGCACTGCTGCCAGATCCCCGTGTCACCCATAGCACCCAGTGCAGGCCCGGCGCACCGTGTCTCGCTGCGGCAAGAGCTGCTGGTAAGGATCCAGTGAGAAGCTGTGGGTGAGGACAGCCTACGATAAAGGCAAAATGTCACCGTTCCCTCAAGCCGAAAGACCCCTGGGGCCTCCTCACCCAGAGCACACCCCGGCTGTGCTCTGGGGCTCTGGTTCCAGGCGGTCCACTTTCAGGGGGACGTGTGCTCTGAACCCTCTTCACTGGGGACCACAAACTAACCAGATATTCCACGCTTTTCCCAAAAAGCAAGGACGTGGTTGAGGGCCCCCTGCCCCAATTCAAAGGCATTGCCTATCTTCTTAAAAGTAACCCATTTCCCCAGGTGTTAAAGTTCAGAGTCAACTGTCTTTTTAAATTCCCATTTCTCAACAACAAGAGCATTTCTAACCAAGACCTAGAACAGAGATTCTCAAAGTATGGCCCTGGGGCCTTTCAGGAGGGCCCCCCCCCCAAGGTCAAACTATTTGCACAACACTAAGGGCACGGATGTGGTGGTTTCTCCGAAGCCAAACGACAGAGATAGGACGAAGGAGATAAGAGAATCCGGCTACTGTGGCTTAAGCCAGACGTTCAGGAGAGCTGCAAACCCCTAGGACAACGCTACCTTTCTCATTAAGTTGTGTTTGTTTTGCAACATAGTCCATAAAGTGTTATTTATGTTATTATTTTAAGTAAGTAAATTTAAATGTCTCATTTTTAATGCCAAACACGGGAAATATCAATAGATACAATGTAAACAAAAGCCCTTTGAAGTCCTTGTTAATTTTAGGTGCAAAGGGGGCAGTCTGAGAATGGCCAACAGCACAGACTTGACACTACTGGCAACTTCAAAGGGCTGCTCTTGATGGGCCAGTGACACTGAAGGGCCGTGACAGTGACGCTCCAGGAGGCTGCTCTCCCAGACCCTCCCCACCTCTCCTCGGATGACTGAGAAGGCACCAATTATGAAACTGCAGCATTCAGAAGGACTGCCACCTAAGTCCAAAGAGAAAATGGTTGGAGAAAAAAACCAAAGGCCTGCTGCTGTCTCACAAGCATCTGCTTCATGAGTGGAGCTGCATCTCATGCCACAGGCCAAGGGGCAAAAATAATGCTTGGAGACCTTGGAAATGCAAGAGTCAAGAATTAAACTGTATACTTGAGCTGGAATCTTCCTTTCTTTCTCTGAGATTAGAAGAGGCCAATGTCTAGCTTTGGGGGGCAGTGGGGAAGGTCCAAGCTTAAATAAAGCAGTTATTAAATAAAAACAGGATTTTCTGTACTGATTTTTACAAATCCATGCAGAGCTCAACTTGAGGCAACTTCCCCGACTCCTGCCACTGCTGCCTGGGTGGGGGAAGTGCAGAAGAAAGCCACCTTACTACTGAAAACACATACTGTTTAAATTACAATCTAACAAACCTAAAGAGTCAATGGCTAGCACTGACCTAGCCCTGTCTCCATGGGGCACTGGGGGCATCTCAGGGGGACCACTCCTTGTGCCGGCTCAGCATCCCCAGTCCTGACCAAGGCAGCCACCAGTGTCCTCCTCCGCTGACCACAGCATGACCACACCCGCACACTAACAAGTAGGGTAAGTCCTCTGATAAGCAGACAGGGGGCTGGGAGGCTCAAGGGGCAGCACCATGGAAGAAGGCAGGCTTCACACCAGAGTGTCCCTGCCTTCAACCCCAACTGCAAACCTAACAGCTAGGTGTGCTGCCCTGGGAAATGGGGACAACTGTGAAACTCCATCGTGTCAAGTGCCAGAGTATAATATATAGCCTGTGTCATTTATTAAAATGACAATGTCTGCTGGTGAGCAGTCGGGAAAACAGGCCCTCACAGGGGAATCTGCAAATATTTACCAGGAGCCCCTTCTGTGCTCGGCAAAGAGCAGGCAGCATCTCTGTCCCACCCGGCCAGGCGGGACTGCTTCACTGTGACCTGCCAGGGATAACTAGGGAAATGAAGGTGCGTTTAAAAGGGTGCTCCCAGCATGCCTTTTTTTTTTAAACTAAGGGACACAAACCAATGTCCATCACCCGGAGACCAGTTTGAAAAAAATCCAGAAACAGCCATATGATGGCATTCCTTAAGACTGTAATTAAAGGATGATGAACTCTACAGCCCCTGCCATGGAAAGAGCCCCACACCCTAGAGCGAAGCCAGCAGGTAACAGTTCCCAGCACATCTTGCCCACCCCACCCCCGCCCCGCCCCGCCCCAACCAAGTTCACGAACACATCCACAGCTGTAAGTGGGCTTCCAAATGGTGCCATTTCTGGGGTTTCTGCTTTCTTTACATCCTTCCATATTTCTTTACATCCTTCCATATTTCTTTACATCCTCATTTTCTCTCTCTATAAACTCATCTTTGCAACCCAAACACAGTACAGCTATCTTTACAGTGGGGGGGAAACCTCATTTACCCTCCTGCTGTAAAGGTGTATTAAATACCTCTTGAGTGTCTCTATCAGCATATGAAAAACAAAACCAAAGCACCTAAGTTTTGACACTCAAGAGAGAAACATCTGCTTTACAAATTACAAACAAGATAATCACACTTACTAAGTAGGTTTTACAGTCATGGCTACAACAATTCTTATTAAAATGCGTACAATTACCTATTCAACTTCACAAAACAACTTACCCTCAAAATTAGAGGTGACCTTTGGACTCCCATCCAATTCCTGTGTATAACTTATACTTGGCCTCCGTATACCGCAGATTGTGTAGTCCCGTAGTATTTACTACTGGAAAAAGTCCCTGTGTAAGTGTACCTGGACAGTTCAAACCCATGTTGTTCAAGGGTCAACTATACCACTCAAAAAATAAAATGAAGAGAACAGTATGGAGGTTCCTTAAAAAACTAGAGTTGCCATATGATCCAGCAATCCCACTCCTAGGCATGTATCTGGAGAAAACTCTAATTTGAAAAGATACATGCACCCCAATGTTCACTGCAGCACTATTCACAATAGCCAAGACATGGAAGCAATCTAAATGTCCACTGACAGATGAAATGGATAAAGAAAATGTGGTTAATGTATACATCAAAATATTACTCAGCTATAAAAAAGAATGAAACGCCATTTGCAGCAACATGGATGGACCTGGAGACGATCATACTAAACGAAGTCAGAGAAAGACAAATATATATCACTTATATGTGGAATCTAAAAAAATTGACATAAATGAACTTACTTACAAAACAGAAATAGACTCAGGCATAGAAAACAAAGTTTATCCCACTGCCCGCGAGCTCGGGCAGGGGGATAAATTAGAGTTTGGAATTTAAAAAAAAAAAAAAGGCCTAAGCGAGAGACTCCAGGAAGTGTGGGCACTTAAGATCAAGGGAGCTCAATGTAGGCCGTTAGGCCTCCTCCTTCCCAAATAGTACGTGTCCATTAACTGTTAATCACAGAGCCTTTGCAATGGAATTAACACACATCATTTGATGCTGGCCTTAAAAATGTAACATTAGGTTTCCACTGTACCTGACGCCATCACTTAAGTAAGAAGAAATGCAAAAAGGACTGTTTAAGGAACGTTTTTCTTAAAGGACTTCCCGAAGCCACCAGGTGTATGGGAAATCAGGCCTCTACTGGACACAGTGCCAACTGCAGGGACCCAAGGACAACAGTGAGCTGACCTGTAAACATTCAACCTTGGCTCCGTAAGAGCCAAACGGAAGTCACTTGGTAGCTTGCAACGTGTGTATAAAAAATGTAAAACACATCATGTTAACAGAAATAAAAAACAATCAGGACCTGGAACATCTGGAAAACTCACATTAAAAAGACCCAGTCCGCGGGCTGCCAGGGAAGGGGCTTCGAACCAATAAGGCACCCTGTGGTCAGTCCCAGAGAGACTTCCAGTGTCAACAGCAGGACCCACAACTCCACCTCCAAAAAGAAAACGGGAGCCAAGTCCCCACTCCAATCCCTCCCCTCCTCAGCAAGAAGACAAACCCCACTCACACGAAGGCCCACCTGAAGCACTGGGCGCCCCGTGTCCAAGCCCCACTGACACATTTCCTCAACAAGCCATTGTGACACGCGTACATGCTGGGAGGGGCACTGTTCGCCAGTAAGAAATGGTGACCGCGGTAACAGCAGACAATCAGGGGAGTGGCCAACTGCCCAACTTTTAATTCTGCCCTTTCTTATCAGAGCATAACTCGCTTCGCCTGAAACAGCCTGAATTTAATCGAATACTAATAGAAGACAGTTCTCGGTGGAAAGTCAGAAGTAAATTAAAGATATACCTTATTCCTAAACTGTTAACGTATGTCTGCAAGAACACAGGCAGCTAGGAAACAGAAGGCGCTCAGGAAATGCATTAGGCAGACGGCTTCACAACAGGGTTGGGGCTGGGCCTCCCCAGGCGACACCTGAGACGTCTCTGCCATGTTAAGATGGGAAAGCAGAGGACTAGACGTGGAGACGTATATGTTCAATACACGCCACCCTCAAGTGCCAAAAAGGGGCCCCAGGCTCCAGGGACGTGGCTGCCGACCCTCACAGGTCCCCATTACACACGTCTCCAGGCCTGAGAAGGCCACCTTTCTGGTCCCTGCTACAACCAGGGTGCTTGGCACACAGGATGCAATAAATATTTGTTGAATACAACGAGGAATCGTTCTAAAGGTCACAGATCTTATTTCCTTAAAATCCATGGCTAAGATATGGGGATGTGTGCATATGTATAGCTGATTCACTTTGTTATAAAGCAGAAACTAACAAACCATTGTAAAGCAACTATACTCCAATAAAGATGTTGAAATAAAAAAATCCACAGCTAAAGCACCTTTCTTGGAAACATGAAGCCAGGGACTACGTAGCTCTGGGGAAATCATGGAACATTTGTCTGGGGTTGGCCCAACAGCCCGGTTAGAACCCAGCTCTGCGATCTTGGGCAAGCTCCTTACAGGTGCTTTGGCTTCTTGGAGGTTAGAACAGGTACAGAAGCATCCTACTCGCTGAGACGAATTAGCACACATCAACTGCCCAGAACAGGGTCAACCTTGGTGGAATGCCCACTGTGACCTGTTGTTGGTGCCAAGTAGAGGCTCAGCTTCCCGCTTACCAAGCTATGGGTAATGAGGTTATGTGAGCACACTGAAAAGATCTTAATATCCGCCCTTCCCTCCTGCAAAATACCCAAGTACATGAGGTTCAAATCTCATTCCACCAATGTGCAAATTATATGGATATTATCTAAGGCCAAAACACGAATTAAAGAGTGTCTTCCACTTAGGACCTTAGAACAACAGCACCTGAGCTAACTCTAAGCTCACTGACTGAAGTGCTGGATTCAGAGCAGAAAACCTGCCCTGACCTCCAGGGTTTCCCAACCTGGTGGGGGAGCAACTGAGGGGGAAAGAAGAGAGAGCAAATGAGGGCGTGGGATCTGAGCCCCAAAGACGTGAGCCAGAAAGGGCACGGCCGGGCACACCTCCGGTGGAAGGTGAACGCAGCCCCTTTCTACTCTGAGGTTGACCAGAGAATAAGACGTAACACAAATTTGTGTCCTACATCAAATCGACAAGTCACGCAATAAAAGCTAAAAATCCGTATTTTACGGCTAGGCACATACTCTTTAAAAGAGCGAAACCGATTTTCTGGAGACCTTTTTTGCTTCCTATAGCATCAAATATCACACAACTATCGTAATGTTATTCTTTACAAGAATAATCGACTAGAAACCAAAACCATCAAGCGAAATAAAAGCGAAAAGAACCACACTTTAAAAAAAAACCCCAAAATGAAACTTCATCTCCTTTAAGGTGTCCAGAGCAACTAGACACTTGTTAAAAAACAAAAAAACAAAAACCGGAGAGGGGGGATTCAATCCTACATTACACAGTTACTTGAAACAGAATCACTTCCTCCACGCACCAGCAGCGAGACCGGGAACTTCTAGGAAAAAGCATCGCCCTCCTTCTGCGCTGCCGCTGGGGGGGGTCACCGGGCGGCGTCCTGCTCGCGCACCTCTCAGGCCGTCCACACCGTAACCCAGACCCGAGGACACGCCCGCGGCGGGCGGACCGGCCCCGCGGAGTGGGCCCTGCCCGGCAGCCCCGGCGCCCCCTGACCCTGCCCACGGCCCTCGCAGTCCTCCCCCCTCCCCCTCCCCGCGGCCGCCGCCATCTTCTCAGCTCAACAGAGCGCGGCTGGGCGCGAGCCCTGCGGCGCCGGGCAGGCCGGGCTCGGGCGCCGCCACCCCCACCCGTCCCTATGCGGCTTCGCAGCGGCCGACCCTCCGCCCGGCGTCCCGGCCGCCACTCACTGCGCGGGCCGTAGGCCTCCAGGATTTCGCAGCCATTTCCTCCGAACGCCTAAGAGTGGGCGGGCGGGGTCGACGCCGCCACCGAGATGCGGGGGGTAGAAGGGCCGCCCGCGCGCTGAGCGGAGGGAAGACGCCGGCCACCGAGACGCGGCGGGTAGAGGAGCCGGCTGTGCCCCGAGCAGCGCCCCCGCGCGGCTGGCGGAGGAAGGAGCCCGACCCAGGCCCCGCCCCTGCCCTGCGCTGCGCCGCGCGGTTCCCAAGCCAGAGGGCCAAAGCTGGGAGCAGAGGCGGCGCGGCTCCAGTCGGCTGGCCACCCCGGGCCCACTTTGGGGCAGAAGGGGCCGGGAAGAGGATGGAGGAGCAAGGCGCATCGCTCCTTTCCCACCAGACTACGTTCCCAGCTTCTCTGGGACTCGAGCCCGCTCCCCACGGGGCCAAAGAGCTCAGTGCCCGGGCCGCCCCCGCCTACTCAACCGGGCACACCTGCCCACGAGGGCTGCAGGGCACTTGCCCATCTCCAAATACTCAACAAACGGACTTCAGAGGGGAAACACCTGCTACCTTGGGACACTGGACAATGGCCCCCGAGGACAGTAACTCCCCGGCCGAGGGCCTTTGTCCCCATCGCTGCCGCTACAGCTCCCTTCCACATTCCTTAGTAGCAGGAACCGCTGGGCAAAAAGCAGAAAAGTGCCCTGTGTGCAGTAAAGCTCCACCCGTGACTCTACAAAGGACTGCCAGGTGCTTCCGTGGGGGAGAACCAGGGGCCTGGGAGCAGGTGTGCTTCTAAATAAACATCTCTGAAGATCACACGGCCTGCCAGGTTCTCAGACTGTCCGTTTTCTTCAAAGGAATCCAACACAGCTTGTTTCTGTTGATGTGATTCCATTAGGGCTGCTTCCATGGACTCTTGCAAGGATGAAGTCTGCACTCTTAACATCTTGATTGTCTTTAGGTTTGCTCCAGATGGGTGTATGAGAAGTTCATAAACCAGACAGAGTTGAAACTGGCTTGAACCAGCAGTGTGATCTTGGGTAAGCTGTGTGTAAAATGGGACTCATGCTGGGGTGCAGGGGAAGCTCACAGGAGGCCTCCCTGCAAAGGGCTCCCTAAATGGGAGTCGGAATGGGGAAACCCCACCCAGCCTCTTTAGCTGAAAATCTTTACATGAAGCAAACCCAGCAGCAATGTCTTTCTACAAGGTGAGATTTTAACTGGCTTGCAGTTTCGGGCGGGCGCTGGGACGCACGGAAGACACTGAGGACCGGGCTGCCAGTGGAACAGGAGGAAGCTCCGGGTGGAAAGCCCGGTGGACAGAAGGGAGGCCCAGAGGGGAAGTCCCGCCTGTATCACTGCAGTACTGGGGGGCTCAGGAGGGCTCTCGGGCAGCAAAGGAAAGGAAACCGCGCCCCCACCAGCCCTGCAACTGCGCCTCCCTTTCTGATCTCCCAGCAGGAGCTGGCCCTGACCACGAGCCTCCAGGCTCAGGCGCACCTGCCACCTGTGGGAGGAGTCAGGCCCTCGCCCTTCTCCCACCTCTTCAGGTAACTCCAGTTCACCCGCTGTCACTCCTCACGGGAGCTGCTCTTCCCTGGTGAAAAAGGCATTTCTGGAACTGCAGTTTGGATACTTTCGAGTTGAAGTCTACTAGCTAAGGAATACCTTCTCCTAACAAACTTATACCCAGAGGAACAAACAGATTAAAAAGGAGTCTCCAGTTGTCTCAGATTCTTTCCTAAATACCCCAAATACACAAAGAAAAATCCCAAAGTTAGGGGGACTGACAACACGAGTAGCTCAGAGGGCAGGAGGGAGCAGGAAGCTAAATAGGCTTCCAGGCCTCAAGGGGGTTTCAGTCTTTGAGAAAAAGTATGATTGGTGCATCCCCAACGTGTGGGGACACCAGGTCCTGCCACCAATACCCATGGACAATTCGGAGGAAATTTATAAAAGCAGAAAAGCACATCCGGAAAAGTCAGCAATCCTTTTAAAAGACTGCTTCCTGGCGTTCAGCCTCTTCTCACCCCTGAGTTAAAGCCCACTGGCAAGCAGGGTCCTGAGCAGAGCAGCCCTCGCCTTGCAGTCAAGTGCAACCCTGAGAGACAAGGCAAGGTGCATCTAGGCCCTTTCCAAGAACAATCTAAAACCAGGCGAGGTGACAGCCAAGCAGCTTTATTGCTACTCTCATTTGGAATTCAAAGGCGAGCAAGCCAGCGCCCTCCCAGCAGGCAGGCAGAGAAGGAGCTGAGTAGTCAAGGTCTAGGGTGGGGCCGCTGCCTGGCCCTGGGCAAGGTCCCCAGTGAACCTGGACCCAAACTCAGACCCAGGCCTGGGGCAGAGGAGAGATGCCAGGGAGGAGAGAAGCAGCCAGGGGGCAAAGTCAAGGTGGGGCCCCCCCCCTTAGCTCTCCTCCCTAGCCTCGGCCAGCTGTTTGGAGGAAAACCCTCAGGGTTTCTTCAGAATAGCTACCGCAGGTGCCCCCTGACCCAGGGGTCATGGGCTGCAGGGCTCAGACGTCAGAACAACGCTTGTTACTCCTGCCTTTCAGGGTGGTTCCTGTAACTCTGAGACATCTACTTTTCCCCGCGAGTTTAGTAAAAAGTAAATAAAGTTAACTTCAGAAGAAATATTTAAAAAAGTATAAGGCATAAAAAGTGTATTTCCTTTCTGGTTGGTTTCATCTCTTAGCAGTCTCTAAAGGAACACACCAAATGAAAAAGCCAGAAAAATCAACGCCTTTCACAGATTTTGACAGAAAAGCAGTTGAAGAGTAAAGCAGAAACGCCATTGGGTGTACTGCACCCACCACTGCACTGTGCCCAGATACACCACGTACCCTCACAGCTCGCCGTACCACAACGTACGTAACAGGAAAAGGGAGAAACAAGCCCACAGATCTGAAGCGAATTCCTGGGGCAGCTGGTGAGCGGGCACCTCCCCAGGCTGGGAGCGAACAGTCCGCTGAGACAAGGAGGGCCCAGGGCAGGGCTGCTGCCACCAGTGCTCGGCCAGCACCTGGCCTGGGGGGCCCCAGGGGCAGGCACACAGCGACAACTAGCTGTACCGCCTACAATTTAAGAGATTCGTTTTTCTGAAAGAAAATACTTGAAAAGTGAAAGATTGTTGGAAGTCAAGTCTAACAGTGGCTTTCTGGATTTGTCTAAAAGAGAAAAAAATGTATAAATTCCTGCTCTTGCCTGGGTCATAAAAACAAAATGGTGAAAGTGAGAAAAGAGTATTTGAAGGAAATACCAACAAGAGTAACACAGTTTGAGCTATTAGGAATTTCAAAAGGATACCCAAAAGGTTTTATTCTGGGGTATCCCTGATTTCAATGAAATCAATACCCATAAATTACCCTTTCAATGCCAAAATAGTTTTGAGTTCCAAATTGAACCAACTGCTTCTGAAATTTAGAAATCCAAGGAGAAACAGGATCTCCCAAATCTGTCTACAGAAGGTAGGAGGACAAGAATGCTGCCTTTTACAACTACACAGAAAAATGACAAATCTTGGGAGTCTGTCAGACATACAAAGTTCCTCTCGTTCAATGGAAAGTAAAAACATTTAAAAGAGTAAATATAAGAGGATTTTAAAGTCAAAAAAGAAAAAACAAAATTTGGCGAGTGTTTTTTAAAAGGAACGCGTGGATATCGATTGAAAAAATGCCTCATCTTCATTCAGTGCTTCTATCTCCCAAGTCAGACATCTGATCAGAACTGGGCTCATGCAAAAACAAAACCACCAAAACCAAACAAAAACAAGAAACCCCTCAAAGCATACACAGATACACAGCGACGCACGTATACGTTATAGGTGTTTATATGTACACGTGCGTGTGTCTGTATGGATCTCCGATGTGTGCGTCAAAGCCCTAACCAGCCAGGTGTGAAGGGAAGGGTCCAATCCAGCAGAGACGGTCTGCGAGCGGCCTTGAGAGCGCGCTGCCTGCGCCCCTCCGTCCGGCCCCCACCCCACCCCACCCCAAGCGTTGCAGGTGGCACTGTGCTGGACACAGTTTACGTTACAACCTCTGCAGGAGTTACAAGGTCAAGAAAACTATTACTCTAAAATATTACTTTACCCATCCAAAGAAACTTATGACGAAACCAGTGCTTTCTGATTTAGTGATATAATCGAGAAAGGAAAATACAATCCCGCAAGGAGGGGAAAGGCGACCATCTCAGACCCCATTACACGTGATTCACAGGGTCTTGAATACATGCAGCAGAACTAAACAGTAACAACAGTCTTCCTTAGTCCTTCCAACAGCTTCACGGAGAAGCTGAAGACAGGATACTGTGTGAAGCTAAGGCTACGGGAACTGACTTTCTGGAGTTTACTGCCCACTTGTGGTAACGATTCCGAGCAGCAACAACCAATCAGCTTATCCCTCATCCTGAACAATCAGGGTTGACTCGCCACATCCTCTGGAAAGCAGGGCTCCAGCATGTAGGGGTTTGATTTTACGCTTTGAGGCTATGAGAATAAGATAGAAACACCCTCCAAAATACTGCAATTCTGTAAAACATGGCTGATACCCAGGTTGTTGAACAGTCCAGGATTTGATTAAAGGAGCACTGTGTATTTTATTCTCAAAACGCATTTCCTTTTTTAAAAACTCTTGCCTGCTCTTTTAAAACTAATAAACCTAAACATCTCTCTTTAAAGAACTGCTGATCTGTGAATCACTACGTTGTACATCTGGAACATATAATATTGTACATCAACTATACCTCAATTAAAAAAAAGAAAAAAAAACCAATTACAAAGAGAGCAAAAGAGAACTGTTAATCTGTCAGAATGAAACTCTCCACCAGGGCTTGGAGAAGAGCAGAAGCTCTGGGCTCCTGCTTTCCTATCGCGAAGCCAGTCAACCACCCCACGGGGCTGAAATCTTGGTCAACATGCTCGCTGCCCCAGATGATGACCAACGTGGCCCTGCACCCCCAGCTGCTTCCTGCTCCCCGCTCCCTTGCTGCATGCGGGGGTCTTCAGGGCTCGGCCCAGGCCGCCTCTCTCTTCACTGCGTACTCTCCATCCGGGGCCTCACGCCCTCCTGGCCGAGCTGCTGTCCTTTACCACCCACTCGTCTGTTCCCCTAACCTCTCCACTAGATGCCTCGAACGCACCGCCAAGCCTAACGCATGCGAAACGAGCTCCTGACTTCTGAGCTTCCCGCTGATCCCGGCCCTCCTCTGGTGTCCCCATTCAGTGGCGGCCCGGCCCTGTGAACCCAAAGGCACAAGCCCGAAGCCCAGGATTCTCTCCGACACACCTGCCTCCCCCTCAGCCATCGAACCCCGTGGCTTTAGCGTTTCCCGTGACCAAGTCCACCTGCGAGCTCCTCTGCACACGTGCTGCAGGGCCCCAGGCGCCTCTCAGTGTTAGACACCTCACCCCCTCTCAGCTCACCGCGATCGGACATTTTCCGCGTTCACCGGCTCACCGAACTTCTTGCCCTGTCACAAGGGCAGCTTTTGGGGAATGTCAAGTGGCCCGCCCCGCCCCGCCAGTCGCTCTGCTGGAAGCCGCGCCCCGAGGCTCCCGGAGAGCCCGGCAGCAGCGCTCTGGCCCCTCCCCGCTGCTCCTCCGCGGGTCTGGACTCCAGCCGCTGCTCCTCTCCACGGACTTCCTCCGAGTGATACGTTTACGGACTCTCACGAGGTGTCACCAAGAAAGCTGCACTTCCAGCCTCATCGCTCCCTCCAGCGTTCCATGGGCCACCCTGGGCCCCTAACCACCCCTTCCCTCCTCCCATCTCACTCCTCACCCTGCCGGCTCTTCCTCAGCTGGCGCCACCATCGACCCCACCAACCAGGCTACACATCCGAGCGCCATTCTCGACTTCTTCCTCTGCTCTCACTCCACTGGGACTGCTGACTTCCCGACCTTTGTCCTTTTCTGCTGAGACTGCTTCTAGCGAAGGTCCTCACCCTCACTCATCTATTCCTCCACATTCTCAACAAGTATCTACAGAACTCCTGCCACATACTAGACGCTTCAGCTCTTATGAAGGTCATGTGTTGGTGGCGGTGAACTGTGACACACTAACAGGCATCAGTGACATAGAACGGTGTGCTGAAGGCAACGAAGGAATCGTTTAGGGACCACGTGAACACGAAGGGGTGGCACGATATCCTGCTTGTCGGGATGGTGTCCCCACTCCCAGGAGTTGGCCTCAGGAGTGTTGCACGCAGACCCAGCTCCTGAGAGCCCAGAGGTGAGAGACCCTGGTGAGTCCAGAGTCAGGGTAGGAGTGGTGAGGCTTTCAGCTGTGCTCACTCTACACAGGCAACTGGGGAGTTGCCGATGGGTGTGAAGAGGGGGCCAGGGACAAAGAGAGATGATCCTGCCTGAAGTGTGGGTTTCAAAAAGCAGCCAGTATCTAGACAGAATTCAGGCTGTGCAGGACCACTTCTGGGGGTGACGGGCCATTAACCTATGACCCTCACAGAGGGTGCAGATGAACCTTCTTTAGAACCCTCTAGCCTCTTAGGGCACCAGATTTTTGCTCATGCACCCTTGAAAAGAATTTTAAAAATCTGCACCCCTCGCCCATTATAAGGTTGACATCTGAAGTTGTTTATAGGATTAAGTGCTTGAAAAGGATGTAATTACAGACACATACTGCATTTGCGTCTGCGTTTTAAATAGATTTGGTCAAAGCTTTGGACCTGCAGATTTAGCTCATTTGACTAACCCTAATGGAAGATATCCACAATTAGTCGTCACTGTCAAACCTATTTGCCAAATTCCACTTACTTTCTGCAAGAAGTCCCACACCACTTCCACGTTATTTAGTTCACTCCCCAGCAATCACAGGAAACCAACTA
Organism: Balaenoptera acutorostrata; assembly: GCF_949987535.1. Lineage (NCBI taxonomy): Eukaryota > Metazoa > Chordata > Mammalia > Artiodactyla > Balaenopteridae > Balaenoptera > Balaenoptera acutorostrata. Next base: position 89,050,375 of record NC_080078.1, read on the forward strand.
ACCCCCGAATTCTAACTCAGGAGAATATCGTACTTCATCCGGTGGAGTAAAGGGCTGCCCCTCAATTTCCTTCCTGAAGGGTTCTAAAATCTTTTAACTTTACTCTCCAGCAACGGGAAAACGAGACCCTGCTCTGAAGGAGTCTGCACTCTTATCCAGCAGACGGACAATAATAACCAAATAAACGCGCAAATGACTTTCTGCGTCTCCGCGACCACCAGGTCCCGGCCGCGGCGCAGGGAGACCCTCCGTTGTTCGGACAGCGACCGCAGCACCTCGGGGCCCCTGTCGCACAGGCTTGCAGTCCCCGCCCAACCCGAGCGCGGCTTTGGGACCACGGGCGGTAAAGACCACCGGGCTCCGGGCCGCAGGGATCACGGGCAGAAAAGACCACCCGGCACCGGGCTGGTAAGACCGCCGGGCCTGGGACCGCAGGGATCACGGGCGGGAAAAATCACTAGGCCCCGCGCCGCAGGGACCACAGGCGGAAAAGGCCCCCGGGCCCCCGGGAGGTTCCCCGAAGGCAGGCCCGTCCGGGTTGACTCAGCCGGCAGCGAGGGGGTGCGCGCTCCCCGCCGCGGTCGTGTGCCCGGGAACCCGCCCCAACCGTCGGAACCGAGAGCTCCCGCCGGCCGAGTTCGGGCGGCTCCTCCCGGGCCTGCGCGAAGGCGAGCACCGGGTTAGCAAAGACCCCGCCTCTGGGCTGCGCGGAGCACCGGCGCCTGTCCCCCCTTCCCGCCCCATGCCCTCGGGCTCACACAAACGACTGGAGGGACGCTGGGACTTTAGCCTCCGACTCAGTCCAGATGTCGCCGTCCAGGCTCGAAGTTCCCCCACGACGCCTCCACGGCAGCCATCTTAACCAGAGGCGGCCGCCGTCTTTTGACTCTCGCGCCAATCCGTAGAGCGAGGGCGCCGTGTGGGGAGTTCTGCGCAAGGACGGAAGCTGGAGTCCCGCGCTTCCGGGCGGCCGCCGCGACCCGCACCCTCGCGAGAGCCCTTGATTGGCTGTCGGCTTGCAATCTCGCGATCTCGCGGGAAGTGGCTGAGGGGGCGGCCGCCGGTGCGTCTGCCCTCTCGTTCCCCGCCCCCGCCTCCGCCTCCGCCGCGGCCCCCGCCTCTGCCTCCCCCTCCCCGGCGCCGCCGCCGCCCCCTCCCCGCCCGGCCCGGCACCCCGAGCGGCCGCGGAGACCGCGCAGCGCGGCAGGCGGGATCCTCACGGTAAGATGGCCGCGGCGGACCCAGGCGGCCGGGCGGAGCGTCCCCGCGGGAGCGCGGCGAAGCGGGGCGGGGAGGCGGAGGGCCAGGTAGGGGTCGGGGCCGGGGAGGGGTCGAGGCGGCCCGGGAAGGGGGCGGGCCGGGCCGCGGGGGTGCGCCGACCGGCCAACCACGCCGGGGGGCCTTCCGGGGTTGGGGGTCCGAGCAGGCGTCATCGGGTCGCGTTGTCTGGGGAGGCGGCGCCCTCGGGGTTTGCAGGTCCAAATGCTCCCTTCTCCTAAGGCGGCGGAGCCCGGGCGCAGAGACTCGGTGTTTGTTGTTGACGAAGCGCGTTTCGAGGGGAGTCTGCACATTCCGAGGCGGCGCCTGCTAGGAGGTGATAGTTCTCGACACGTCGCACAGGTGTCTCTGCGACGGGAACCGTTTCCACCCGGAACCGCGTCCGAGCAGAGACTGAGCTGCAGAGGCCGGACGTTGCTCTTGCGAGCAAGTGTTCCTCGCCGTCCGCATTGGGATGTTGAATTATGTCTGTGGTATTTTTAACTCCCGAGTTCTTCCTGCACGAAACAGAATGGGACAGTTCTCCAAAGTTGTTACTTTTTCAAATGTCGCTCTGTCGTCCAGGACTGAGAATTTGATCTGAGTGAGTTATGCCAGTGGCCCGTAGCTTAGAGAGATGGGCCCTTGGGTGAGGGACAGCACCTCTTGATTGTGTCTTAGGACAAGTGTTCTGCGGATCAGAGTTGGGCATGGCATCCCCCACGGACCGAGGACTTTGTCTTGTACTCTTTTGCTTCCCCACCTACGCTCTCTTCCTGGGCGATCTTTGGCGAACTCTTGGCTTTCAGTCATTTTGTGGCGGCTGTTTCCCTAATTGTTTCCAGCGCTGAGCTCAGGACCTGTAATCCAGGTGCCTGCTTGACTTCTCCTGACGTGGGTCTGATAGCCCAAACTTGCCCAGCTCCTCAGACCTGTTCCTCTCATTTGTCGCTCCATCCTCCAAGGTCTCAAGCTTGAAACACCCCCACGGTCCCCGAGTCTTCCGTTCTTTTATTCTTCCACGCCGGGTCCAGCAGCAAGGCCCACTGGCTCTGTCCACAGAGTCTTGGTGGGCTGTGCTCTGTGGCCCTTCTGCTGCTGTCCCCTCTTGTCTGGGTGGCTCCTCACTGGTATTCCTGCGCAGCTCTCACCACCCCACGGTCACCCCGTGTCCACTGGGCACCCAGAGCTGTCTTTTAAATTTTTTTTTTTGTTTGAATCGGTTTAGCATGTGCTTTGCTATGTATAAAGTAACATCCACGACGTCTATGTCAGTTACAGAGGATAAAACTGACGTGGACGGTGGTGGGCTCACCACCCATCCCGAGAGCCCAGCTGGTGCTCCCAGGGCCCCCCTTCCTGTGGTAACCACCTCCTGAGTTTCATGTTTCATGCCCTTACTTGAAACAATGGCAAAACGGTTTTGCTGTGAATGTATTTTGAATGTATTTACTGCTAAGCAAACATTGTACAGCTTGTCTTGTTTTTGTTCTTCACAAACCGCCGCACTTGGGTCTCTGCTGTGACTGGCTCTCTTCGTCCATCTGGTTTCTAAGTCCCCCATGTGGTCACATTCATTTATTTTACCTGCTTTAGTAAATCCTGTTCCGTGGATACAGTCACAGCCCCTTCTCAGTAGTTCTAAAATCCACGTAACTCTGAAAACCAAAGGTTTTTGGTTTTCTTTTTAATCTATTAGATGGCAAAACCTCACCTGGCAGAGGCTGTTTAGTAGCTTCTGTTCCACTTGGTATGAGGCCTCATACATTTCACTGAAGAAATCGTATCTGATTGTGGGGTGCTGCCCCACACCACAGAGAGGATGGCTTCCATGTTGTCGCCCGCCATCCTGAGCAGTGTCTCTGTGGACAGGCTCGTCTGGGTCTGGGTCTCAGTCTCCAGGAGTAGTAGAGCCGGCTGTGAGGAGCACACGTGCGCAGCCTCGCACAGCGAAGCCAAGTGTTTTTGCTGTGCGGTCCGTTCTGACCGCAGGGTAAAGGGGTTCAGGAGAACTCCACGTCTTTGTGAACACATGGTGTTGTCAGACCGCTTCATTTTTGTCAGTCTGGAGGGTGTGTGATGTGGGCTTCTCTTGAGCACACGCATCGCAGCACGTGATTTTTCAGCCCGTACTCTCGTGGCTGCCCTTCGTGCTTAGAGGGGAGTTCATCTAGATCCCCTTGTCCTGTAGGGCCTTACTCGGACCCCGGCCGACCTCTTGACCTCCTGGTCCTAAGACCCTTGGCTCTTCCTCACGTTCATCCTCCTTCCTAACACCCCAACCTTCTCTTTGGTCCCTGAATCTGTGTTTTGAGTCTCACGCCCTTTGCATGTGCTGTTTTCCACATTTTAAGTATCTTCCCACTCTCCCCGTCTTACTTCCTGCTCTGTTGCCGTGTTTATGTCTGAAATGATCGCAATTGTCATAGGATTCTTCACCGATTCTTAAAATATTACCTTTTTTCCCTGTAGAAATAAATCAGAATGAGTTACACAGAAAAACCCGATGAAATCACAAAGGACGAGTGGATGGAGAAGCTCAATAACTTGCATGTCCAGCGGGCAGACATGAACCGTCTCATCATGAACTACTTGGTCACAGGTAGGGGTGTGGCGAGGGTGCTGCCGCTTGGGCATCCGTATCCCTTTCTGGGCACACAGTCGGGACTTGCTGAAGTTCCGCGGTGCGCTTGTGTTCAGGCGTCATGAAAATGCAGTGTTCTTTTTGATAAACTTGTAGTTACGGTTTTAAAGAGCTATTCTCTTCCGGAGATGAGATCATGATTTCAGGTCTCTGAGACCTAAGGAAAAAATCTGTTTCTTGGCCTTTGACATTTTTGCAATTGATCAACGTAATTAAGAAAGTGCTGAAGTACGTTTAAAACCCAAGTAATTAATCTTTTCTGGCCAGTCTGGTAAATGATACTGGACTCTTTCTAGAAGGTGTGTCCAACTCAAAAGAAGAAAGGGGGACGGGCATACGGAAGGAAACGCACATGCTCTGCGGCTAACACTCAGTCCTCCTTGACACTGGGAAGCAAAAGGGTAACTCTGTACGTGGTGAGAAAACCCACATGTTTCCAGAAAGCAAGTCGCCTTCCTGTGAGTTCCCAGTGGCCACCACCCCTCCCGTCAGTCTCTGATGTGGAAGAGAACTGTAAACTCACTAAGAGTGGGAGTGGCCAGGGCCTTGCAGGCGGAGAGGGCCTTGCCTCCCCTGGAGCAGGTCGGCAGCTTCTCTGCACTGGGCCTGGACCGCAGCCCTCCACCAGGGGCCACACCGGCACGTGGGGCCTCAGCACCCATCCTCACCTGGCTGGGAGGTTAGAGCGTTTGGGGTGTTGGGGGAAGGAAATGAAATACTATGTCTGCGTTTCTGCATTTCCGGGGCATAATTGGTAAGTCACAAAGGTATTAAACCCAAATCCCCAAGAAAGTGCAGTTATATCAGAGATTTTTTATTCAAGGCGGATGGGCTTTCTAGAGATAAAAGGGCTTTGCATTGATGTCTTGCTGACCTTCCGAGCAGTGAGGATGGTTTTCATTTCCAGAGGGCTTTAAGGAAGCAGCAGAGAAGTTTCGGATGGAATCTGGGATCGAACCTAGTGTTGATCTAGAAACACTCGACGAGCGAATCAAAATCCGGGAGATGATATTGGAAGGCCAGATTCCCGAGGCCATCGCACTGGTCAATAGCCTCCACCCGGAGCTTCTGGACACAAACCGCTATCTTTACTTCCACCTACAAGTGAGTCTGGTTTGTGGACGCTCAACAAATTAAGGTTCTTTATGGGATTCAGAAGTAACGAGGCTAATTCGCCTTATAGAACGTTGCTTTAACTGACGTGGGGAAGGGGTTAGAGTTAGCTGCTCTCCTGTGTGTCTCAGAAGCTGTTTCTTGCTTTAAAAATGCAAATGTAACAACTTGGAGTTGCTAGACAGCTCTGTCCTCTGAGAGGTCCTTTCCATGAGAAGCAGGCGCGGCCGCGGGGGTGTCACTGGCCGGGTGGCCAGGCGCCCGGTGCTCACCCCGTCTGCCTGGCCCCCGACCAGCAACAGCACCTGATCGAGCTGATCCGCCAGCGGGAGACGGAGGCGGCGCTGGAGTTCGCGCAGACCCAGCTGGCTGAGCAGGGCGAGGAGAGCCGGGAGTGCCTGACCGAGATGGAGCGCACGCTGGCCCTGCTGGCCTTCGACAACCCCGAGGACTCGCCCTTCGGAGACCTGCTCAACATGATGCAGAGGCAGAAGGTGGGCGCCAGGCGGGAAGGGGGCTTCCGTCTGCATTCTCCACAGATGTTCTTGGGATTTCCAAAGAAACGGGGCGGTGGGTGGGTGGTGTCGAACGGGACAGCGCTTCTGGCCGGGACACTGCTGGGAGGGCATCGGCTGTTCCCTAGCTTAGACTTCCATCGTGTCACACTAGGGGCCCAGGGCATCGCGACTATTACACGACAGTCAAGCCTCTTTGCCCATTTTTCTTGTTTATCTGAGCCTTCTTCCTATGTAGCTGGAGACTCGTAGAAACAGGTGTTTCAAGTACCTTTTGATTAAAAGCCTACACTTGCTTCGGACACTTTGGCGCTCCCCGTTGCAGCCTCTGCGTCCCCGCCGGCGTGGCGGCTCCCCGGCTGCAGTGCCCCTTCGCCGCCGCCCTCCGCTAGCCTGGAAGGAGGGTGTCCTTGCGGTCCACCTCAGGTGTCGTCCTGGGGCTCGTTAGGATGGAGCCGGTCCCACCCCCACCCTGGTCTGTCCTCTCTGCCAGTCCCCTCGTGCCCAGCTCCTGGCATGTCGCCGCCGTCCAGGCCGGATGCGACATCTGCTGACCACACCGTGAGCTCCTCTGGACAAGTAGTGTGTTTTACATCCTCTGGAGCGCCTGACAGTCACAGGCTTCGTGTTTGTTAAATAAGTAACCAGCTTCTCACGTAAAATTGGTTTCCAAGACGCATGAAATGCATCTTATGATGGACCCTTTTTGTGGGCGCTCTGCGTGTGTGGTGGTTTTTATTGGCTGCCTTTATTTTCTAGGTGTGGAGTGAAGTGAACCAAGCTGTCCTGGATTATGAAAATCGTGAGTCAACACCCAAGCTGGCAAAGTTACTGAAACTACTCCTTTGGGCTCAGAATGAGCTGGACCAGAAGAAAGTCAAATATCCCAAAATGACAGACCTCAGCAAAGGCGTGATCGAGGAGCCCAAGTAGAGTCTGGGCAGGGGCCCCATTTCACCGCCCGGGCCGGCAGAGCACCGTCTGGGACTGAAGATTTTTACGGCAGCAGAGAACTCTTTCCTCCCCCCTTTTACTTTGTTTTTTGACCCAGAATCTTTTCAAAAGGGAGAAGTAGCCCTTTTAAGTGCTGGAGAACGCGCAGCGAAAGACACCGTCTCTTCCTGCTGGCGAGGAAGGCTGGCGAGGACCGCACCATGGCCTGACCTCAGCGCTCTGGGCGTCTCGGCTCCCAAGGCGCCGCATCCTAGGGACACTGGTCCACCCGAGGCCCCCGCTCGGAGCATCTGGGCAGCACTGATGGCCGTCTTGCTCTCTGTTTGCGTCGAGGCAGGCAGCGCATCCTCACCCTCCCACGTCTCGGCTGGCCTTCGTGTAGAAGGATTTCCTTCCCCCCTTGGTTTTTGGTTTGTTTTCGTTTTTTCATAGGAAAGACTATATAAATTTGTAAATCCCAATTCAAAGACTTCTTTTGTGTGCGGGTCCTGAGTTTGATTTTTTTCCCTTTTGGTCTGGGTCGTGTGGCTTTGGGGGAGATAAGTGCGTGTGTGCGTGTGTATATGAGGGGCGGGCTGTGTGTTTTTTAATTTTTTAAATATATATTTTGGTGCTGTACGTGGTGAGAGACTCTTTCCTAGTGGATCAATGAACCATCTCTCCTGGGCAGTTATGTTAAAAATAAAGGTTTCTCTTTAATTTCAAGAATGACCAAAATGGTCTCTCAAAAGTTTTCATCATCTCCAGCACACCTTTTGCTTCTGGGGCTGGCTTCCCCATGTGACGGCAGTGACACCGTCTAGTACCTACAGCCGGAGAGACGAGTGACTGCGCCGCGGCGTGTGCCGTGGCACGGTGGACTCTGTCACCTGCACTTCAGCATCTCTCACGCTGTCAGCCAGTTCTGTGCCTGTCCTGCTTCTGTGCCCTCACATCTGTCCCCTGCTCGGCACCCAGTGCGGTCGGTGATACCCAGATGCAGGCTCGGGTGCTGGGGTTTGTGGCAGGTGGCCCAGGGCGCCGGTGCTGGAAGGGGTTTCGTGGATTGTTGCAGAGCTGCCGGCCCCTGGGCGAGGCCGTGGAGGTGGAGGTGGAGGTGGAAGGGGCCCCAGCGCGCGCAGCTCTTGGGGCTGGTGGCTCCTGTGTGTCCTCTGGTGGGAGCGCCCACGTGGCTGAGACTCAGTGCTCCCTCGTCTGACCCCTGTGCAGGGTGGGCTGTGCTGGCACCCGGGCTCGATGGAGAGAAATGCCATTAGCAGCCGAATCTGGGGAGCCCGTGGGCCTGGATGCACAGCGAGGCAGGTCCTCGGGGAGGTCGGGGGTCTGCCTCCGACGCCCCGAGTGTTTGTCCTGAAGCATCTGTGGCAGCAGCTCTTCCCTCCACTTACCACTCACTTTCGACCTGCACTTGAGTCTGCGGGGTCACTGGTTTTCAGTGGGTACAGCTTCAGGCAGGATTTTCCTTCCCCAGGGGGTTGTGTAATTCAGTCACGGGTGCAAAGGCAAATAGACCACTCAGGCCCTAGACTGGCCCTTCATGCTGCCCTTTGGACCTTGTGAGGGTTGGGGGGGTGTCCTTTCCTTACCCCCAGAAGTGATGAGTTTCACCTCTCTCGGTCGTCAGCCTCAGGTGTGACCTTTCCGTATGATCAATTTCTCTGAGGTTTGAGGATAAAAATAAGTTAGGGAGAAAGGGGGTTTTAATCTTCAGGTAATTAAGACTTAATACAGCAGAAGCTGGAAGAAAAATATTAGGGAAGTAGACATAAAACTACATTTCCTTAAAAGCACCAGGTAATTCAGCATATTCCTAATCCTTTATTATTGGTGTATATAAGATTGTTTATGTGCATAATTAATATATAATCAATTTGAAATATTTTTCAAAGGAGAGGGTTTGAGATGTACAGTAATGGGCAAGAATCATCCATAAACTGTCAGGACCTGAATGGGGTTTGTCACGTGCATGAAATGTTAAATGCTTATGAGAAGTGTTGCTATTTTATTCACCAGTTAAGTCAGTGAGTGACTTGATGAGCCAGTGCTAAAACCCACGTGAGCTGGGTGCTGGCCAGACTCGGAGAATTCAGATGTTACTCTTCAGCTCTTTACCTTTGTTTAAGGGGTTTAGTTCCTTCCCCATGGGCTGGAAATCTTCAAGGGGGCGGCTTTGCAGACTTCTCTGTTTCCTCTTTTTTGCAGTCTCTGTTTTTTCAGCGAGCAAACTACCTTAAGCCATTTCAAGATAATGAACATTAAGTATGCTGATTTTTCTGCTTCGTCTCATTTGGATCTTGCTGTTGTGTTTGTTAAAATGTAATGTTCTACCAGGGTAGTTTATTTCTTCTTTTTACACTTTCTGGTGGAAGGTGCCTTGAAATAAATAAAATGTGAGCATATTCTGGTACTCTGTGTTCCTGATGTTGTGAAGTCACATGAGGAATGACCCCTAGTCTGGATTCTTCCGGAGCACAGGGATTGTCGCAAAGCAAATGAGAGCTAATGTATTTTGCCATTTGAATTAAGTTTTCCAGTTTCTAGAAAAGGCAGCTATTGGTTGGGACTGGTCCTGGCGTGGACTGAGATGCCGGGAGCAAGCCTGGGGGTCGCAGGGCTGGCTCCACCGTCCAGCCAAGATGCCCTCTGAAGACAGACATGCAGAGAAAACATGTGGAGGGCAGCTTTTCTAAAGCAGTGTGATGTCTGTACTTTCCCACTTATCTCTGCTGTTAGTTTGGAGGAGCGTGGCAGAACCAGGAGTTTCAGAGAGAATCATACACATTCTGTGTTAAAAGACACTGCCGTCCTCTGGATAACAGGGCAGGACTCCTTTCCGGGTGACTATTGCCAAGTCTCAGTCTGAACAAAAGACCAGATTAAAGGCGTCAGGTGTGGTGACTGCAGGCTGGGCTGCCCGTCCCCAGCCCCTGGACACCAAGCGTGTTGTTCCTGACAGCGGGTATGTTTCCATTTCAGAAATACGTACTGCTCTTTCGGGTTTACGGTCCGTTGTACTGTTGGCAGCAGTCGCGTGAGAGCCTGTGTAAAACAGTCACCTGCCCTAGCACTTGGTGCCCCTCTGATTCTGTCATTCCAGGCGATTCCCAGGGCACATGCGTGCAGCGCCCACAACATCTTCTGAAAAACGCAGAATAGGTTGCCTTTGCTGCCTTTTCTTAATTTCATAGTAAAAGTTTGCACATTTTTCTCAGAGTGGTCGTCTGAAAGCTCTCCCCCCGCCGCTCCCCGCCGACAACGTTGTAATAAGAACAAAGAACTCCAGAACTCCGCGCCACACTGACACGTTTGCATGTAGACCTGGAAGGGTGGGGGAACTTCGGCTCCCGTGCGTCCGTGCTTTGCTCTGGCTCCATCCCCGCTCTGAAGCCTGCCGTCTGCTCTCCCGCACGGGCACCTCGCTTCAGTTTTGTGAAGGAGATGGAGCTAGTCGGGCTGCCCACCGCATGACTTTCAGCTGCATTGGAACATTCTAAGTAATTTTTTTGTGACGTATGAAATTTCCAAACCTTCAAAGAAGAAGGGCTGCTCCAGCAAGCCCGGGGCCGCCGCCGTGGTGCCCGTGCTGGCGTCCAGCGGGGCGGGTTCCCGAGCACCCTCTGTGGAAGGCCAGTGCGGGACCCTGGACGCAGCCGGAGGGCGATGGGCGGGGTGCAGAGTGCGGCCCCGTGCCGGGCACGCGCAGGGGTGTCGGCGCTGGTGGTGTTGGAGACAGGAAAGGAGGGCCCTCCCCCGTCGCTGATCCACGGCAGGGACCTCTCCCGCCTCACAGGGGCGGCCAGGTGGCCCTTGGCGATGCCCCCGAGCCCTTGGCTCTGTGCTCACCTCGCCCAGGGTGCTCGGTAGGGGCTGGTCCTGGCACGGGGCCTGCCCATCCTGGAGGCTGTGCCTTAGCACCGAGATATGCCGTCGAGGCTCTCCCTTCCTTGTGGTGGTTTACTTACGTAGACGTCGGGCACGGGGTTCGAGTGGGCCTTTGGCATGACTCGCTGGGGCGGGTGGAGCGTCCTGAGCGGCTTTGCCTTTGCGGGACGCCGGCCACGGCTCCGTGGTGAGGAGACTGGCCCAGCCCCAGCGGTGGGAGGGGGGAGGGGGGGAGGGGTGGTCTGGGGTCACTGATCACGATAACCCTGTGCTGACAGCATGGCGGTGTTTCCCATTGTGGGGATGTGGGGGGGGAGTTAAATAGGAACATGGGGCTTGGGTTGTCTGCAGTTTGGAAGTCTCCCAGCTGGAAGGCCAGGTTCACGGTCACATCCGACCGTGGCACAGAAGGAAGTCTGCCGGGCTCGTTTACCCCCAGCTCTGACCAAGTGGAGCAGCGACTGGAGGTGAGCAGAAGTTGCCCGCGTGAACCTTTCTGAGCGGCTGCGTTTTCTCCACGTCAGATGCCCGTGCAGCAGCAGGCTCACTGCAGCACGAGGCTGAGACCCCGGCGTGCCTTTGGAGCCGGGGACGCGCCTGGCCGCTGGGACCCCGAGGCGCTCTGCGTGTTTGGGCTGCACGTAAGCTTAGTCACCAGAGAGGCCGGAGGGACGTCTCCTCCTCTGGTCGTGGCTCCCGCTCTCCGCAGACTCGGCCGCGGGCCCTGTCCCATGAGGTTTTCTCCCCCACAGGTCGTGGTCTCTTACAGTCACACTAATTTTACCAGCTGGCTTCCGCAAGTGAAGCCAGCCCAGCCGTCACGGAGGATGCCACGCCAGGGCTGGAGGGGCGGGAAGGGAGGTGGTGGGCGGTCAGCCGGAAGCCTGGAAGGCCGTTGACCACCCTGACCAGGGTGAGGGGACGGGGCGCTGGCCCCTGCTTGGCCACAGACTCGTGGGACTGGTGAGTCCTTAATCTCTGGGTGTTCTGTTGTATCCTGAGCGTAAAACAGAAGTGTTGAACAGCAGTGTTTGTAAGGTTCAAATAATGACCTCACCAGCACTTTGTCCCCACTTCCTGTCTCCCCCTCCTCACCCGGCTGGGCTCCCTGCGGTCCTGGAGCTGGCCCTGGGCCGCCGCCCTCCCTGCCCGCATGCCTCCTCCTTCCCTGCTCTCAGACTTGACTCGTATGTCTTTCTGGGGACGCCTCTGAGCCCATCCCACGGCAGAATCCACCCTTCCCTGCCCCACTTAGTCTCCTTTTTGTGTTTCGTCTACACGCCCCGGAACGTCAGTTCCAGGAGGAGAGGGGCTTTGGGTAGGCAAATGACGAATGCCCCCCACAGTGTGGCTCTAGGTCTGTATGTAAAATCATCAGCAAAGAGCCTCGGGCAGTGGGTGAGAGTGAACTGCCAGGAGGAGGATGGGGTACTATCGTAGCTGAGCTGAACAACGATTCTCACACTTTTCCGAGTCGTGGGCTCTTTGGGGGAATGCACCTCTCTCCAACACCATCCCTCTGCCCCGTTGAGCGTCGTTGGATGGAAGAACAGCAGTTCGTTTGGCAAGCGTACATGGAGCAGGGCGGGGGAGACCCAGGCCCGAGGTGTAGGTTCGGAGGTTTCCCTCCTGGTGGGACGTGGCCACGTTCGCCAGGCTGCCGTGTGGAGGATGGATTGAGGGGGTAGTGGGTGGAGGGGGCGTTGCAGGGTGAAGAGGGGGCAGCTGGCAGAAGCAGAATCGCCCGGAAATCCACCTGCTTCCTATGTGTCCCAACGGTCACAGCCTCTCCGTGCTGGCTGTGCGCTGCACGTGGGCGTGAAGCCTTCTGAGGTCAGGTGGAGCCCTGAGAGTGAGGACACACAGGACTCAGCGTGGGGCCCGGCACGTGTCCGTACTCGGCACACTCAGCCCCCCGCCCCCCCGCCCCCGCGAGCGCTGGGCCGCCCAGGGTCACAGGGCTGGAGCCCACCTTCAAAGATCCATTTTAAAAATTGGTTCCCCTTGAGTCTTGCTGTCCTTGCACAGGTGAGACTGCCCTGAGCTGTCACCTGATGCACAGGCAGCCCTGCGAGGTGAGGACCACCCCACCCCACCTCCATTTGTGGATGTGCGCTCAGGCTGCCCTGCCAGCAATGTGTCCGGGCTGGGATCACTCCGGTTCAGCCCCTCCAGAGCCCCATCCTTCCTGCCGCCTGCAGGGGAAGCGCCCGCGCCATCCCGAACTTCCGCGACCGGCAGCGAGGAGGCCCCAGGGCGCGAGGGTCTGACCCGCCCGCCCGTGGGAGCGCCAAGCCTGGCCTTTCCGACAGAGTGAGCGGGGCGGAGACCCAAGTTGCACGCCCCGCCCCGCCCGCCGCGGTGGCCGTCCGGGGGCGACACGTCCTGGGAGTACGCCGGACGGAAGCGCCGCTGGGACTGACACGTGGACTTGGGCGGCGCTGCCCGGTGGGTCGGCCGGGTGGGAGCGGCCCCAGACACCCTGTGCCCGCACCGTCTGCGCCTGATGCAGCCAGCCCCGGACGAGGCCCGCAGGGACGCGGCCGAGGACGCCCAGTGGTCCAGGTGGGGCCTCGCGGTGGGGGTGGAGGGTGGGCTGGGGGCGGGGCGGCGGTCAGGGGAGGGAGCGGGTGTCCTGGGCAGAGACGGCTCCCTGCTGCCCCGCACCTTTGCTCTGCCTGGGGGGCCTTACACCTCCACGCCTCCCGCCTTCCATCCAGGGCCAGTGCCACCCGCCACCCACCCAGAGCCCCCTGCACTCTCTCCAGGCTGCCCCGGTCCTGGGGGTGGTGCGAGCAGTGTCTTGTCCTGGGGGGCCTGCCCGGCTGGGCGGGGTGGCTCCCAGGCATGGCCTCCCCACCCCCCAGGACTGCACCTGTTGACAGGCCCCAGCCCCAACCTGTGACCACCCACTGAGTGCCACCTGTGCAGGCAGGCAGTGGGCTGGGGGGGGTTGGGGGGGCCACGCCGGCACCTGCAGCAGTTGGCTGAGCCTTGCCATCGTCGTGTGCCAGAGATGTGACGCCAACAAGGTCCCCGCGGGGGTGTCGGTTGTGGGGGAGGAAGAGCCCGGGCAGGTCACCCCCTTCCACTGCCGGGTGCAGAAGGCCCTGGGACAGGGATCTGCTCACCAACACGACTCACACAGCGGCCAGGAAAGAGAGGCGAGCCCTCAGAGCAGCCCCCAGGCCACCCGTGGCTCAGAGCTCCCTCCGGTCCTCCAGTGGACCCCAGGCCCGTCCACCTCCAGCTCCGAGTCCCCGGGGCCTGCCCTGCTGCCTGCGGGACCCGCCTCCCAGAGCTGGTCACAGGAAGGCCTCAGAAGCCAGAAGGCTCCCTTGGGACAGGGCCCAGTGAGGGCGGGAGCCCCAAAGCCCAAATCACAGCATGGGGTCTCCTTGCCGGGTGCCCAGGAGGGCGACAGGCATGCGGGCGTGCCCGACTGGGGAGCGCCCTGCGGCCTGCCTCTGCTCCCTTGCTGTCTCCCCGCCCTGCTCCTTGTCGAGGCGAGGCCCCGCTGAACCAGGTGGCAGGCGGCTCTGCAGCCAGCTGGGCAGAGGGCTGGGACCTCTAAAGAATGTTTTGCAAACTTCCCTCTCGGTTATGCTTTAACGGATCTGGATCTGGCTGGCTTTGCCTTCACCGCCTCCCTCCCTGCCCAGTTTAGAAAGGAGCACCTGCAGGTGGGGTAGCGGGGGTCCTGGGTGGAGTGGGGCTCAGCGGGAAAAGGTGTTTCACAGCCCCGAGTGGCTAGAGGTGATGAGAATCGTGACAAGGGCGCCCGTGGGCGGCTGCCGCCATGTGGATGACCCCGAGGCAGGGCCACTCCCCAGGGACATCCCAGCCGGGCGTCCGCAGCCTTGGGCCCACACGTTCTCTCCGGCGGTTGCCCTCTGACCCTGCTTGCTCTCTGCCCCCAGCACCGACGCATTTCCCTTTTCTGAATCGAGGGTCCACGTGACCTTGTGTTTGCTCAGCCGTGGGTGCTTCTCTTGCACAGGGGCCATTTGCAGGATGCAGAAGGTTCTAGAAGGTTCACAGGAAGCACCCTGAAGAGCTGGGGGCTCAGACCCGAGGCTCGGGAGTGGGCAGAGTGGGCTGGAGGCAGGTCTTCAGGCCTTTTGTGGCCAATTCTACCATGACCTTCCGTGTTCCTAGCAAGCCCGTCTGCAGGTCCAGGATTCTGCGTCTGGTGTCCTAATCGGGCCTTTGGCAGCTGGCCGTGTCTGGGTCACCCCCTCCAGCCAGGCCTCCAGCTGGCCTGTTCTGTGTCCCCAGGAGCTGTGGAGGACATCCCTTTGCCCGCCCAGTGGCACTGCCCGCCAGCTCAGGGCCAGGGCTGCGGGGGCCTCCGGGGCCCAAGGAGGAAGCACACAGCACCTGGCCCCCCAGCTCCAGAGGGGGTCCCATGGCAGCGCCTTAAACTCAGAGTGGGCTGGTTGCCTGAAAGATGATGGGCCCTTCTTGACCTCCCAGGGCCACAGGAGGCGGGGGGCAGCACCGTATTCTCGGTGCCCTGCCAACCTTCCAGAGCAGGTCAGTCTCATCTGGCTTTCCCCTGTTTCTAACTGGACTTCCCACCCAGAAAGCAAACAGAGCCAGGCTCCCAGGGTGCTGGCACAGTGCATCCGAGAGAGGGGCAGGTGCCGGGGACGCGGTCCCAACTGCGCGCAGGTGACCCTCCGCCGCTCTGACCACATAAAGGAATAAAACTTCCTTTTAAAGGCAACTTCGGGCTGTGGCTGTTTGTGGGGAGTTGAAAGCCTTGCTCCCCAGCCCCCGTCGCTCCCCTTGTGCACCAACCCGTGCGTGTGTGCTTGCCGAGGGCTCGCCTGCAGGGCCGTGTAGGTGGCCCTGGACGGAGGCCAGGCAGGGCTGGGCTCATGACTCCTCTGCTGGCTCCATCCGGGTGGGCCCGGGTGGCCGGCTGGGCTGGTCTTGGTGGGCAGTTTGGACGGTGCCTCCCGCTAGGCCTGGTGGGACGTTTGCTCAGAGGGAGCGGTGTCCGCGAAGGCCTGAAGTGCTGGGCTGGGAAACGGGGGGCAAGAGGGTGGACTGAGGGTATCATTCCCACAGTTGGAGCCGCGGAGGAGACGGGACCCTGAGCCCCCAGGGGTCGCATGTCATAAACTCAGACATTGATTGAGCCGGTGCCTCCTGGGGGCTCGCTGGCCTGGCAGAGCCCCCGCCCTGCCCCTCACAGTCTCTGGTTCTGTAAAGGAAACTAGCATCTGGGACCACCAGGCCCCAGGTGAGTCCGCGAGCTGCCCCGTGGGGTTCCGCCCCCTCCCTCCGCCTTAGCCTCTCCAGGGGGGAGGTCACCGAGACCTGCCGCATGCGCTGTGCTACCGTCGTCCTCACCGCCTTGGCTTCTGAGTCATTCCAGGCACACTTTACGAACCAGGAA
This sequence comes from Balaenoptera acutorostrata, assembly GCF_949987535.1. NCBI lineage: Eukaryota > Metazoa > Chordata > Mammalia > Artiodactyla > Balaenopteridae > Balaenoptera > Balaenoptera acutorostrata. The sequence goes on from NC_080078.1 coordinate 89,066,147, forward strand.
GGCGGGTGGGGGCGTGATGGCCCCTCCCTCGTCACTGAGGTCACTGGGCAGTTTCCGAAGGGAGCAGCCCCCCCGCCTCGGCCGAGGCACGGTCCAGCGGCCGGCTCCTGGAACTGCAGAACGGCAGGCTTTCCAGCACGGGACACTATTTCCCACTGGACTCATATAGGAAGTTCTAATATAAAAAGCAACTCGTCCAAGAGTGCTGCCCGGGAGCCCCACCCATGGCACCCCTCCGGGCACCCAGAGGCCCAGTTTGAAATCCGTGGTCCAGCGCACACGGGGAAACTGAGGCACAGGGAAGGGCGGGTTTCCCCGAGTCAGGCCAGGGCCCAGAACGGCACCCAAGTCTCTCCTCCGGGAGAGATGGTCACCACATCAGACCACACACATCACTGCGGGCTGCAGAGCACTTCGGACTGTAATTCCCAAACTCCAAACCAGGCGCCGCCCACAAACACGGCTCTGTCTGGGGACAGCAGGCTGGGCTCATTCACCCCAAACCCCCCGAGGGAGGGGCTCGAGCCTGGAATCAGCTGTCTCCGCCGGTGGGATTGCCAGGCGCTGCAGCCTCCGGGGGGCAACAGCTCCCCGGCTGTGAGGGCAGCAGCGGGGACGGGGAGGGCCTCTGCAGGCCTGAGACGCGGGGACGGCTCCCCGACTCGCTCCCCGGACTGTGGAAACGTACACTGATGTACCAGGGGGAGCGGAGCCGGGGGAGGTGCCCGCGGAGGAGGGGGACGCGGTGCCAGGCCCCCCCAGCCCGCTGGCCAGTCGACAGCTCCTTGTTGGGGCTCCAGGAACTGGTGGGTCACCTTGCTGCTCACTGACCCGAGAAGGAGCTGGGCGTCAGGGACATGAGCCCGTCTTCACCCAGGAAACTGAAACTCGGGAGGCTGGCGGACGGGCCCCATGTGCCACCACCCACCCCCCGCCCCGGCTGTGACCAGGTCCAGGACAGCAGCTCCTTCCCACCCCGAAACTTTCCCCCAGCGCCAGGGGTCCGGGGTCCACCCTGCCAGGAGGAGGGCGCTGGCCAGAGGGGGTGGGGGTCAGCCCCGCTTCGCTGCTGGCCCAGCGGTCCTGCCCCGGAGATGATGGACACGGCCGTCGCGCCCACTTATCAGGTTCCTGGTACGGGTGCCGCCTGCCAGCGGGCAAGATCCTCAGGGCCTCCGAGGTCTCTCACCCCCGGGAGGCGTGCAGGCGAGGGCTCCGGCCCTCCCCGGGGTGGTCCTGGCCTCACCCTGGACTGTCCCCCCAGAGTCGGCTCACAGCCCGAGCCTGGGTGGGGCCCACAGGCAGGGGACCTGCCCGTGTCCGCAGGTGGAGTCCAAGCTTCCACTGCCCTGGGCCCCATTGGCTGTTCTTTGCACGTGCCCGGCCGGCTGGGGGAGCCCCCGCCAGGTCCAGACAGGGGTCCAAAGGGGTTTGGGGAGCGAGGGTGAGACTCCAGCGTCCTGGCTCACCCGCCAGGTGAGAGACATCCTTCCCTCTGTTCTGAGAACCGCCCGTGCGGCTCCTGCCGGCCTCACCCTCCTGGACACCTGCCCAGTGGCCTCCCCAAGGCCGTACAGCACTAAGGCCTCGGGCCGCTTCGGGCAGGCCTCGGGGGACCAGGCCTTGGAGCCCCTGCCCGGTGCCTTCCCCACAGCCTGAGCTTCTTCCCTTCGTGCGCCTCACGCCACCACCCACCTCCCCACCCCGGGGGGAACCCTTGCCCCAGTTGGGCAGGTGGGTCCAGGTGCAGGCAGGACCCCCAAGACCCCACTGAGACTCTGCAAGGCCTGTCCACTCTCCCGACCCACCACCCCCCAGTTGTGGCCCCCACCCTCAGGGGACGTCCCCGCCCTGTGCAAAGACATCGCAAGTCACTAGTGGTGCCCCTCCCCCAGGCCATCCCCCACTGGGCACCCCCCGCCCCCCGCCACCTGCACAAAGAGCACTGAGTCTCCTCTCTCTCTTCTTCGTTAAAAAAAATACCAATCCCCCCTCCCCAAACTTTGTCTTTTAGGACAGTTCTAGATTTACAGAGCTACCGCAAAGGCAATACATACGGCCACACGCTCCACACCAGTGTCCCCCATTCACGTCCTAGGTCAGTGTCCATTTGTCCCCATCAGTGCTGGACCGCCGTGGGCAGTACTGCTACCGAAGCCCATGCTGTGCTCGGGTTCTGCACTTTCCCCCGATGTCCCAGGACCCCACCCAGGGTCCCACAGGCACTTGAGTCTCCTGGGCTCCTCCGGGCTCTGGCAGTTTCTGACTTCCTGGTTTGGTGACTGACAGTCGAGGGTGCTGGCCAGGAGCTTTGGGGACCGTATGGACTTGGTCTGGCAAGCTTCCCAGGTGGCCAGGGCTGCCTCACTGCTGCCCAGGCTCCTGCCAGGGCCTGCCTGCCCCAAGGTGGTCTGCTGGGCAGACCCCGCTCTCCTGGAGACCCTGCGGGGGCCCGTGGTGCTGTGGTACCCTCCCTTTCTGCCGCGGCTGGGGTCCTCTTGCCCAGCCCATCGCCCCCTTGGCCGGTTACCCGCTGTCAGCCTGGCTGCCTTCCTGGGCCTTTGGTCCATGGAAACCGAGAGCCCGGGTCCCTGAGAGCAGCACCTCCCCAGCTACGGCTATTCAACCCGCGATGGCCATCCGGGCGCTCCCACCTCTGCTGCTTGAGGGACCCCGTGCATCGTTTCTTGTGTCTGCCCGTTTCTCCCAGGAGTCACCAGACATGAGCAGGTGGACGTTTGAGAGGTGGCCGAGGTGCCCCATCCAACAGCCTCTCCTGGGCCTGACCGGGCCCTTCTCTCCCCAGACCCGAGTGCCAGGTGTGGACAGGGGCGCTGCTTCTGGGGACATGCCTGCTGTACTGCGCCCGCGCCAGCATGCCCGTCTGTGCCGCCACCATGAGCCAGGACTTCGGCTGGAACAAGAAAGAGGCCGGTGTCGTGCTCAGCAGCTTCTTCTGGGGCTACTGCCTGACTCAGGTGGTGGGTGGCCACCTGGGGGACCGGTAACCCCTCCCCCCGCTGCAGGGCTGGGGGAGGTGGCTCCTAGGAAGGGAATGGGGGGGAGGCCCCACCCACAGCAAGACGGGGGCTGGGAGACCCGAGGTCCGCGCAGGGGTGGGCTGGGGCCGGCGCTCAGCTCGTCTTGGGTGCTTGGTTCCCTGGGGAGCAACCGGCATCCACCGAGGCAGCTCTGGGGCCCGTGGGGACAGAGGGCCAGGCTGTACCCTGCGCGCTCAGCCTCGGCCTCCTCTGCAGAGGGGATATGGCTGCAGTGCCCACCCCAGAGGGCAGCTCCAAGCGACGGATGGCGCCGGCCCCCTCCCCGGGTTCCTCCACGGTAGGGTCTCCTGGTCCGGCCTGCAGCCCGGCCGCACAGCTCCCCACCACTGCCCTCTTGTGCCCCGTGCAGGATCGGGGGTGAGAAGGTCATCCTGCTGTCGGCTTCCGCCTGGGGCTTCATCACCGCCGCCACCCCGCTGCTCTCCCACCTCGGCAGCGCCCACCTGGCCTTCATGACCTTCTCTCGCGTCCTCACGGGCTTGCTCCAAGGTAGGGGGGCTGCAGGGGGCTGCAGAGGGCTGCCCCCATGCTGCCAGCATTGGACCTCTGGCCCACGCGCCGCAGAGCAAGGGGAGTGTGTGCACGGGGGTGTGTGCACACACATGTATGTGCATGTGTACCTGTGTGCACGGGCGTGTGTTCAGGTGGGTGCTCATGCGCGTGCACGTGTGTCCTCGTGTGTGCCCCTGCGTGTGGTGTGCCTCAGATCAGAGCGGGTGCATCAGTGCTGCAGCGCTGCTGCTGCTGAGGTCATGGGCTCTCCTGCCTGGCAGGCGGACAGCTCGGGCCGTCCCCGCTGGCGGGCTGCCGGCTCTCGGCTTCACTTCCCTGCACCGGGGTTTGTTTGTGCTTCGATGCCGTCGCGCCCAAGGCACTTTCCGTGTCTAGAGTCACTTCACAGTCTGGCTGGCACATTTTAATGTCACGTGTCCTCCTCTGCCAAAACTTCCGCTCCAGGGATCTGGTGTCAGCCAGGTTGCCACGCGGCACCGTCGGCTCCACCAGCCGCATGGTGGGCACGTGCCCAGTTTCTGTGTCCTGCCAGTCGGAGGCCACACCCGCACTGGCCGGGCCAGCAGGCTGAGGGGATGCCAGCTTTCCCAAGCCCCCCGCTCTCGTTCTTTGGGGATATTACACTTCTGAAGAGAGCCCCCCTCAAAGATCTCCGGTGGCCTGGGGGAGCTGGTGGCAGGGGCGCACGCCCACCCTCCAGGGAGTGGGACGGCCTTCTGAGCTGCCCTACACCAGCCTGGCATCTGACAGCATCCGTCCACTGGACGTGACCCCTTCCTCACCACACCTCCCCACTTCCCAGAGCTCTGGTAGGGCGTGGGCCTCTAGCCCGTACCCCCAGGACCCCAGATGTACATCCTGGAATTGGCCTCTGCCTGTTTGCTGATCAGCCCCGCCGGGCCGGCCCACAGGTGGTCCTGGTGGTCCAGGCAGTCCAGCGCCTGCACTCCTTTGAATTCACCCCACGTGCTCCCCACACGGTGTGAGCAGGGGCCCGGGGCCCCAAAGGGAAGGCAGGGACCAAGTCCTGTCCCTATGTGCCCTGGCCTCTGAGCTTCCCCAGGTGCTTCTGGAGAAAAGCACAGTGTAACGAGCAAGAGCTGCAGTCGCCAATGCAGTTTTTTTTTTTTTAAACTAGATTTTAAAATAATTATAGCTTTACAGGAAGTGGCAGTGAAATGTACAGGGCGGTCCCGAGCTCCCTCCCCCACCTCTGTGTGGTGACATCTCACGTAGCTACAGGGCAATGTCACATCCAGGACCTGGCAGTGCAGTTCCACGGGGCCGTTCAGGTCTCACCGACGTACAAGCACCGTGTGTGTCAGTGTGTGTGCGTGTGCACTTGTCACTTGTCACCTGTGTGTGTGCTTCTGCATGTTGGTGCCAGGACTCTGGAGCCGTGTGGCTCTGGGAGCTGGCATGACAGTGGAGGAACGCCAGCTTGGGCCAAGAAGTCCCCCTGCAGCCGTCCTGGTGGCAGGACCTCAAGCGAACCCCCCGGTCCCCAAACTGAGTGTCTCCTTAGCTGAGTGTTGGGAAAAGCCCAGCCCTGCTTGTCCCTGGGGGTGACAGCGGGAGGAAGGAGACCCGGGCTTGAATAATCACCGAGGGCCCCGCAGAGCTTCCAGCCCATGTCTCACCCCTCCGCCGGCCACCCTGGCGGGGCCCGCGGGCCAGCTTGGGACACAGCTCCACGCGGGCCTCTGCCTTCTCTGCCGCCCCAGGGGTTTACTTCCCTGCGCTGACCAGCCTGCTGTCTCAGAAGGTGCGGGAGAGCGAGCGAGCCTTCACCTACAGCACCGTGGGGGCCGGCTCCCAGTTTGGGTAAGTCCCGGCCTGGGGGGGGCCGAGCCGGGGCGGGGCGGTGTGGGGAGGCGAAGGGCGTGCGCCTGGCAGAGCGCCTCGGTGCGTCTGGTGGGGACAGGCCACATGCACATCTGGGACAGGGTGACGCAGGTCTGGTGACTCTGTGCTCTGGGAGGCACTTGCCACCCCCCGTCTCCGTGCACGCTCTGTCCCCCTCGGGCCAGCGGCAGGTGACCAGAGCTTTGGGGCTCTGGCACATGGGCTGGGGTGTTAAGTTCCCTTCCATCTGTGCTGACAGAACTGGATGGGGTGCCCGTCCCGATGGGGGGTGGCCTGCGTTCGCCGCAGAGGGTACCCGTCACGGTCCACTGCACCCCCCAGAGCGCCAGACCCTCCGTGGGGCGACCACACTGGGGCTGGAAGGACGTCTTGCTGTCCTATCGGGGCTTCACGACCCCCGGGCTCAGGACCCTCACGTTACTGCTGCCGAGGTCCAGGCAGAATGCAGAGGGGTGAGGGGTGCCTACTGGGGGGCTGGGAGCGGCCCAGATAGAAACACAGGGGGCCCAGTGACATGTGAATTTCAGAGAAGCAATATACGGACAGGAGAGTTTCGTTGTTTATCTGAAATCCCCTCTCGCTGGGTGACCTGGGCCTTCCGGGCAGCGGGTGGGGTGCAGGGGAGGTACAGGGAGAGACTGTGCCCGCCCCCTCCCCGCAGGTGGGGAAAGGGAGGCTGAGAGCGGAGGCCTCCCGCCACCGGCCTTGGGGGAAACCTTTCTCCTTCTGCTTTAACTGTCTCCTGGCCAAGCCTCAGCAGGTGGGGGGCAGCTGGGGGGTAGCCTCTGAACACACAGGCCAGCCTGGGGGAGGGGCGGCCCCAAGGGCATATTTGGGACAATAGCAGGACATGGGGAGGCGGTTGGGTTGGGTGGTTGTTTTCGCATTTTGAAATCTTTTTGAAATCTCATCCTCTCCGAAATGAGCAGCTGAAAACAGCGAGGAGGTCTTACGTTTCAGCATGTTCTTGTCACCGCTGTCTTCTTGTTGCCTTTTTCATTTTAAAAGGATCCACACACAACTGTAGGCCAACTGGGAGGCCTAGTAAGGAGATACTAGGGCAACACAGGACCCCTGTGCCACGTCACGGCTGCCACGTCCACGCTGGCCCCCGTGGCACCGAGAGTCCCCAGAAAGCTTGCATCTGTCTTAAAAAAATGTACAACATGAGAGTTGCGGGTTAAGTTTGATTTGGGGCAAAATGAAGGCTGCAGCCCGGGAGACAGCATTTCAGAGAAACTGCTCCCAGGAGGTGAGGGGAGGAGCCAGGATACAGAGGAGTTTTGCAGCAAAAGGGCAGGTAATGGTCAAAAAATTATTGTTAATTAAAGAAAACCCGATCTCTCAAGTTTAGGGATTTAGCGCTTTTCTATGTCTGGGAAGATGCAAGATTCTGGGCTCCCTGAAATCATTCCTTTGATGTGCACCTCAGGTCTCTGGGGCCTGTGTCCTGCATTTTCACATCCTGAGTTTCCGCAGGGCTCACCGCAGGGAGTGGCTGCAGTCTGATGGCTGCTAGATGGCAGGTATTCTCTTCAGCCCTGAGTTTCCTCAGGGCTCACCTGCTCACGTTGGAGGGCTGCGATCGTTGATGACTGTGACATCCTTTGTTTGTTGATATGGCAGGAAATATTCCATTTATCACATCCCTAGCAAGCTGCGGGGGGACCAGCCTTCCGGGCAGTTGCCTCACAGGGGATAGAAATGCCCTCTTTTCTAGGGACTCAGCTCATCCGGGGTGGGGGTCTCGGAGACGTCTCCGAGCCCCAGTGAAGCGAGGGTCCCAGCCACGCCCCTCCCTGTCGTTCCAGGACGCTGGTGACGGGGGCCGTGGGCTCCCTGCTCCTGGACTGGTACGGCTGGCCGAGCGTCTTCTATTTCTCGGGTGGGCTCACCCTGCTGTGGGTGTGTTACGTGTACAGGTGTCTGCTGGGTGAGAAAGGTACGCGCTGCTGCCCGGGAAGGGCGGGGGCCCTGGCGCCTTGTCCCCTCCAGCGAGCGGCCACCGAACCCCCAAGAGCAGGCCAGCTCGGGGGCCCCAGGATCCCCTAGGGAGAGCCTCACGGAAGACGCCCACTCCCGGAGTCTCAGCCGGCTCCGGTCAAGTCTGGTGTGAGAGTCGCTGGGTGAACGCAGACGAGCAGGGGCTGCCCAGCCAGCAGAGGCAGATTGCAGGGGTAGAGGTGGCTCCCGGTGACAGGAGTGGGGCCTGGAGGGTTTGAGGACTCAGGGTACAGATGGCCAACACTACTGTCCACCCTCGAAGGCAGATGCTGCCGACCCCAGGCTCTGGCGGAGAGGACAGGATGGCCCCCAGGCGCAGCTGGGGACCCACGAGCCGCCCCCAGCTTCTGGCCTGTGGGGGCAGAGCCGTCCACCCTCTTTGAATGGCTTTCACGTGGAGATGCCTTGCCCTTCAGATCTCATCCTGGCCTTGGGCGTCCTGGCGCAGGGCCTGCCGGTGTCCAGACACACCAAGGTGCCCTGGAGACAGCTCTTCCGAAAGCCTTCTGTCTGGTGAGCCGGGCTGCTGCGGGGATGGGGTTTGGGGCCCTGGGGACCTCGGCTGCAGGGCGAGCGGCCCACGCGGGGGCGGCTCCACTCTGGGCTCCGCACCCTCAGGCCCCTGGCTGCCCGGGTGTGGGGAGGGGGCTGGGGGGTGTGGACCCTGAGCCTGGCCCCCGCCCCCCCAGGGCGGCCATCATCTCCCAGCTCTCGGCGGCCTGCTCCTTCTTCATCCTCCTCTCCTGGCTGCCGACCTTCTTTAAGGAGACCTTCCCCGGCTCCAAGGTGGGTTGGCCGCCCGGCAGCTCGCAGGGTTGGGGGGCGCCGCGAAGCACATGCAGAGGGGCCCTGGGTTCCTTCCGCTGAGCTCTGGCGGTTCTGACGCCTCTCGGCTCAGCGCCCGCACCTGGGTGCACGCAGGAGAGGCCCAGCTGCTACCCCGGGTGCCCTCCCGTCTGCGGACAGTCCTTCCGGGGGGGGGGCACACAGGGGCCGTGATGTGGGCACAGATGTCACCTGCTGGTCAGCCTGGCTGACTGCACCCCGGCCGCCCGGCCACCCTCCCAATTCTGGTGACCAGGACCCCCTGGCTGCGCACTCTGGGCGGGGTGCTGCCCCCCAGCTCTGCCCCCCGGATGTGGGGAGCCATGAGGGAGGTTCTGCCTGCAGGGGTGACAGCGCTCGAGGGCCCAGCGCTCAGTCAAGGTCGGGGATGAGTTAGGATCTCGGAGGGCCAGCCTGTGGGCAGAGAGCCTGGTGGGCAGTGGTGGGCGTGGGCGGCCGCCTGGCCTGTTCGTCCTCTCCCCGTGGTCGGGCACCTGCCCTGGCGGCCTCTGAGGACCCTGCACCCTCCTCCCTGCAGGGCTGGGTCTTCAACGTGGTGCCCTGGCTGGTGGCCATTCCTGCCAGTCTGTTCAGCGGGCTTCTCTCAGACCGTCTCATCAATCAGGGTGAGCCCTGGGGGAGGGGCTGGTCAGGGAGCCATGCCTGGGCCTTGCCTCACTTTGGGGGGCGGAGAGGCACCCCTCCTGGGGTGCACCTGTAGCGATGGGACGAGGCCACGCCCCCGAGGACCAGGCCGTGAGAGTGGGACCCCTGGCCCTTAGAGCCAGCCAGGTGGGCCCGTGGAGCCCGGCTCCTGGCCTGACTCTGCTGATGACTGCCTCCAGCTTGTCACCTCCCAGCCTGTTTCCCCATGAGGGGACGTTGGGACACAGTCACACTGCGACGGTGTAATTCCTCCACCCGGGGGCTGGACACAGCCCCCAAGCCTCTTCAGAGGAGGAAAGGGCACCTGGTGAGGTCAGAGGTCTCAGGCCTGAGACCCGAGTGCACACGCCCCGAGGATGACCGTCCCGCAGACACGCGCACTCCCCGCGACCCTGCACTGCGTGTCCTTAAACGTCAGTCTTGTCCTAGTTACAGAAGAACCACCCACTCATTGTGGAAAAATTAGAAAATTGGTAGAAACACAAAGAAAGCACTCTGTAACCATAGAGTGTCCTTCCTCAGGTGCGTCTGCCAGGCCTTGGCCTTGGGAACCCTCTAAGTGCACACACACTCACACACGTGTGTGCACGGCTCACGGTGATGCAGGCTGCCCCACCTCGAGCCCAGCCCGGCCCTCCTCTCCCCGCTCCCTCCCTGCGGCCGTGAGGGTGGGACCCACTCTGGGTGCCGTCGGGGAATGGGACAGCACAGATGGGCTGACAGGATGTCTCCTGGTCTCCCCGTCTAGGTTACAGGACCATCACTGTGCGGAAGTTCATGCAGGTAGCAGGGTCGTGGGACGGCTCTCTCCCTCCGGACATCCCTGTTTTGTTCCCGGGGCCCCGGACCTAGAAGGGGGCTGGTGTGGCACAGTGGCTGGAGGGCACCGTGGGTCAGTGCTGGGGACAGGTTTGGCTGACCTGAGGCCCTTGCCTGAGTCCTGGTGCCCATCTTGGGGCCCAGGTCGGCTCACGTCGAATGGGCTACGACCAGCAGGGCCCAGATCATTCGTGCAGCCTCGTCCCAGCGGCCTCCAGGCAGGCCCCAGCCCGGGAGGGGTCCCCACCGACCCTCGTTCAGCGTGGCCCAGGCAGCCCAGGAAGGGGCGAGACCCCCACCCTGTCCCCACTCATCTCTCCCACAGGTGATGGGCCTCGGCCTGTCCAGCGTTTTTGCCCTGTGTTTGGGCCACACCTCGAGCTTTTGTAAGTCTGTGGTCTTTGCATCGGCCTCCATCGGCCTCCAGACCTTCAACCACAGGTAAGGGCCAGGTACCTCGTCCACCAGAGCCGCCCATGCTGCCTTTGGGCTCCCGGGTCCTGGGCCCCTGGCTCGGGCGCACATGGAGGGTGGGCGCGTGGCAGGTCCCCACAAGTGAGCCACAAGGTGAAGGGCAGTCAGGGTATCAAGCCGGCAAGGACCTTGGCCTTTTGGGAAAACAGAACGGGTGCTTGGGGAGGGGCTGGCAGAGGAGATGAGGGTCCCCAAGCAGCATGTTTTGAACCAAAGGTAGGGAGCGAGCCCATCGGATTCCACATCTTGCTCTGCAGGCCTCCCGGCCTGCGCAGCAGCTCAGTGTTTAGTCAGGAAAACTGCACTGACTTGCTTTGGGAATCGGCACCTTGATGTTTTCCAAATTATCGGGTAGCAAATGAGCGTGAGTCCAAGCAAACTTGCCTCCCTGTCTTGTTTCATCCTGGGAGTGGGTCCCGCGCGTAACCGCTGAGCTGGGGCTGAGCTCCTGGCATGGCCAGCCTCCGGGATCCAGGTGATCGGAGGACCGACCGCCGGCTTGGCGGGTGGCGGCCGCCCTGTGGTCACTCGCCGGCGTCCTTTCCTCTTCCCGCAGCGGCATTTCCGTTAATATCCAGGACCTGGCCCCGTCCTGTGCTGGCTTCCTGTTTGGTGAGGACCTCGGCCCCTTGTTGGGCAGGAAGTGGCTGCCTGACCCTGCTCTCCCCCGCCCCCCGCTCCCAGGGCCCCCAGGGGCCACCCCCAGGCGGGTGGGCCGTGGGAGGGTCTCAGTGGGCCTCCGCTGACTGGTCCTCGTTTTCTCGGTCCTGTTCCAGGTGTGGCCAACACAGCTGGGGCTTTGGCAGGTGAGAAGTGGGCTGGGGTCCCCTGCCTGCGGGTTCCAAACCCAGAGTTCCCCGGGGCGCCGCCCCACGCCTGTGTCCTCCCACCTGCTCCGTTGCCTCGGCCGTCAGGGTGGCGTGTGGCACCCCTCCGGGGGGCCCCACAGTGTCAGAGCAGTGGCGGGGGCAGCCCAGACCCCAGGGCTGGCCGGGGGAGAGCACAGAGCCGCCTTCCGCGGTGCTCATGCTTCCGATGGCATGTAACCGTCCCCAACCACCTGACCCGCAGATGTGAGTGAATCCCCGAGGTCCAGGGTCCCCAGAGGCCGAGTGCCTGGGTGACAGTGACGGGGGCTCATGCCCTCAGGCCCCCCCTCCCTCAGCTCCTCTCCAAGCTGTCCTCAAAGGGCCGGGATGGCCTGTCACCCCGCCTGCTTGTCCCCTCTCGAGGGCGCAGGAGTCGTGGGCGTGTGCCTGGGTGGCTACCTCATCGAGACCACGGGCTCCTGGACGTCTGTGTTCAACCTGGCGGCAGCCATCAGCAGCCTCGGGCTATGCACCTTCCTGGTGCTCGGGAAGGCCCAGCGGGTGGACCTGAGCCCCGCCCACGAGGACCTCTAGCCGACCGGCCCACTGTCGCCGAGGACCCAGCGCCATCAGCCTCGGGGACAGCGCTCAGCTCAGAGGCCCCCTGCTCCCGGCCCAGGCGTGAGCAGAGGGTGAGCCTCAGCCCACAGGAGGGTGCTGTCCGGCGCCCCCGCCCTCGCGGGTAGCAGCCTCCTTCCGGGTTGGTGGCACCTCACGGTGGGTGGCTTAGTGTCTTTAGTAGCAGCAGCTTCGTCACAGACATGGTCTGTTCCTCGTAGATCCGTACAAGCCCCACGGGGTCAGCCCGCCCCGGGACCGTGTCACTGCAGGGCAGGGCGCCCCACTGGAGTCTCTCCCCAGAACCTGCTTGGCTCTGTTTCTCAGCTCTTGGGGCCGGATCGTGCTCTGTGGTGGGCCGTCCCGTGCACTGCGGGGTGTTTGGCAGTATCCCTGGCCCCCACCCACTAGATGAGCCCCCCCAGTCATGACAGCCACCCCTGTCTCCTGACATCACCAAGTGTCCCCGGGGGACCCGCCCCCTGGCTGAGGACCACAGCTCTAGAAGAAGGCCGGGGAGGGCTGTGGTGTTTCCGCTTCTCCAAGCAGCCAAGCTGAGGCCCCCCAGTTCGATGGGTGGGCAGAAGTGGGGGCTAGAGGCCCTTGTGCATCGTTGGGGACCCTGCCCCCGGCGTCCCCTCCCGTGGATTCCCAGGCACTGGCGATGCGTCCTGCTACCCTGGTGCCTGGCGAGGGCGCGTGGGCACCTGCTCCTGGCCAGGACACGCCCTGGAACCAGCGAACCCACCGCTCCGCCTTGCCTTTCCCCCTCCTTGTTTACAATAGAGGGGCCGGTCGTCTCGCGGATTAATAATAGATTTTGCAAGATGTATATGCAGAGAAAAGAAACTATGAGAATGTGGAAAAGCACACCAAAGCCTTATTTAAATGATGACTATTAAACTATTTAAAAAGAAGGCCATAATGTTATTTAAGGCCCTTCTTATGAAAAGAATAAACGTGTGTTAAAGATTTATTTCACTCGTTCGAGGAAACCAGCAAAATGTTTCAAACAGTCAAAGGAAAATGCCAAGAACAAACGTACTGATCCTCTAGGATGCTGACACAGATGTGCAAACACAGCCGAGGTGGGGTTTCCTCGCTCCCGCTCTGGACAGACCCCGCCTGTGCGTCTGTGTCGGAGCTGCTTGGTGTAGCTGTCGGCTGTGTAGATTCTAGAATCAGACAACTCCTAATTTTCCATGTAAGCAGAGATTTTCTCCTGCAGTCCCCCCACTTGTGATCAGAAAGAATCTGAAAGAAAGAGTCTCGGTTACAAAGTGAGTCTGGCCTCTGTAGGTTTGGCCTGATTGTTTACAGAGATGCAGCCAGAATGTTAATTTACCATAAAGGCCACGCTATTTGCTCCGCTGGGGATTTTCCTGAGAAACCTCGGCTGGATTTCTAGGCTGTGCTGTCCTGAGCTGGGAGCCCTGCCCGGGAAACTCCCCACGGCGGGGTGGTTTCCTCAGGACACAGGACACAGGTGTGTCCTTGTGCCCGTTTTTAAGTGCAGCGCAGGGTTGCTCTGTGTTCACCTCGTTGGGCAACTGTCACCACCATCATCGCCATGACTTTCTCCTCCCAAACTGGAACTCTCCCCTCCCCCTCCCCCAGACCCTGGCGCCCACCATCTGCTTTCTGTCTCTATGAACTTGACCCTTCCAGCGACCTCACTGAAACGTATCATACGGTGTTTGTCCTTTTGTGACTGACTAATTTCGCTAAGCACGATGTCCTCAAGGTTCATCCGTGCTGTCGCGTGTGCTGGGATTTCCTTCCTTTTAAGTCCGTGTAATACTTCATCGTATGGCTGGACCACGTGTTGTTCAGCTCTTCATGCATCGGTGGACACCGGGCTGCTTCCACCTCTCGGCCGCTGTGAATTCACTGCCGTGAGCGTGGATGTGAGAGTAACACCTTTCTTTCTAACCCGCAGCAAACTGTAAACTCTTGGAGAGAGTGAGAGAGACGGCCCTTCCCATGGGAACATAGCCGTCTGGGGTCTCAGTGCTCGAGCCCTGAAGGGATGCGGGACCCAGAAGGTGCTGGTGGGTCCTGCTCAGCAGGGGGACCTAGGGCATACGTGTAAACTGGGACCCCCGGCCTCCTGGAATCGAGTCTGGTCACACTTCTGTCACCGCCTCGCAGAATAGGGAAGGGAGAAACCAGGATCTGGGGGCACTGGGCCTGCTGTGCAGTAGCTGGGCCCAGCCCCCTCCCGTCACTGCCATTCCTGGTCCTGAGTGTCACCTTGGAGCTGGGTGCGGCCCCTCAATTCTTCCCAATGCCAGTGTTGGGCCCTGGGTCAGGCTCCGTGGATTCCAGGTGAAAATGTTTGTTGGCGGGGAGGGCACTGTTAGCAAAGATGGGTGGGAGGATGGCCGGGCCCCGCTGTGTGTTATCTGGTGCAGCCAGGCTCAGACACGTCCCCAGCCCGGGTGGCCCTGGCAGGATCCCAGGGCCGACACCAACCCCGAGTGCAGCAGGGGGAGAGCCGGGCAGGAGTCCGTAGGGTCACCAAAACCCAGGCTCTCGACCTGCTGTGCCTTCCCTCCTGAGAGGAGGGGCTCTGGCCGCCCGGGGCCGTGAGTGTGCATTTGTGCACGGCGTGTGTGCATTAGTGCATGTGTGTGTGCATTTGTGCACGCGTGTGTGCATTAGTGCATGTGTGTGTGCATTTGTGCACGCGTGTGCGTACGCCTGTGCCTGCCGGCCCACAGCCAGGAGGCGCCTCGGGAGGGCCAGGCTGCTGTCATCCTGCAGCTGGCTGACAGAGGGCGCCGGCCGACAGGGCTTTTCCCCGGCCCGAGAGCCGCCGACCTGACTCTTCCCTAGGACGCCAGGTGCGGAGCCGAGGGGTCCAGTCGGCCACTCTGTGCGGTGTGGGCCGGTGCTCTTGCCCCTCAGCTCTGTAGGAAGGGACGGGTTGGAAGGTCATTCCAGGTGCAGGGAGGCTCGAGGCTGCACCCCGAGGCAGGAGGGGGCCCGAGGAGCGGCAGGACCTGGGGGGTGCACATGTGCGAGCGACTTTCAGGGGTGGGGACCCTCTCCCACCACCCCTCCCCCAGTCTGGGTCCCCGCTGTGGGTCCCTCCCGCTGGCCGCTGGGCCTGCACACATGGGGTTACGGCGTCCACTTCTTCTTCTTTTTTTAAATAAATTTATTTATTTATTTATTTATTTTTGGCTGCGTTGGGCCTTCGTTGCTGCACACGGGATTTTCTCTAGTTGTGCCGAGCGGGGGCTGCTCTTCGTTGCGGTGCGTGGGCTTCTCATCGTGTTGGCTTCTCTTGTTGCGGAGCACAGGCTCTAGGCACACGGGCTTCAGTAGTTGTGGCACGTGGGCTCAGTAGTTGTGGCTCACGGGCTCTAGAGCGCAGGCTCAGTAGTTGTGGCGCATGGGCTTAGTTGCTCCACAGCATGTGGGATCTTCCCGGACCAGGGCTCGAACCCGTGTCCCCTGCATTGGCAGGCGGATTCCCAACCACTGCGTCACCAGAGAAGCCCAGTGTCCTCTTCTAACAAGAAGACAGACAGCAGCAGGACTCCGTGGTTGGAGGCCCTGGGGGGGCCGTCCCCCGGTCCTCTCCCCAGGGCACAGGTGTCCTCAGGGGCAGGGCTGTCCCCCCACCTGGGGCTGCAGGAGTTTGGCCTCAGGACGGGCTGGGGTCCCTCTGGGGCCCAGCGTGTGCCAGTCCAGGTTCCACCCGATGTCCTGTCCCCAGACCCCGACAGCCCCACGCAGGCCTCGCCGGGCGCCCTCCCCCATCTCCCGCTCTCAGGCGGGGTGTCCCCTCCTGGTCACCATAAGTGACACTTTTCTGTCATTTCTTTAAAACAGGATCTTTAATGGCCACTTAATAACTGTAATTAGCATGTTAATTAGCCCCACCTCTCTGGGCTCCCCCCACCCCCATTTCGGGCTTTGTCCTTCAGCTGTAGGACAAGGCCCTGGGGGTCCCCACTTGCCCCTGGGGGACCCCTGCTGGCCTTTCCTGGGCGGGACGTGCAGGGGCCACCCTGGCGTTTGGGGCGCCCCTGGGGCCGCGGGCCGTGTTCTCTCCAATGCACAGTGGAGCCGGCCGTTGGTTCCCTCCGCTGGTTCCTGCAGAAGGAGCAGGGCTGCGCGTAGGAACGCACTTTTGATGGGGATTCGCTTTATCATGTTTAATTGAACACTGTTGAAGCCGTGGCATGAATATTCAGCGAGGTGGCTGGAAGCCTCATCTGACTGCGGGACGCGCCCCAGCACGGCGCCTGTCAAAGGGGGAGCGAGGTAGGGAAGCTATTAATTGAAATAGCTTCATTAATTAGTAATTAACAGCAGAGAAATGACTGTGTAACACGTCGTATTTCAGTAGATGTCCTTCATGTGTTATGGGGCCTTTAATTAAAGGACGGGGCATTTTAATTACAGGCAAGCTTGGCCCTTTGACCTTTGGAATACAAAAGAGGCTCCCAACTTTCAAGGCAGCTGGCGGGGAGGGTGGTGCAGGTGGCAGGGACCCTCCGCCTTGCCGCCCCTCGCCCCTCGGGCGCGTGGGCTCTGGCCGCTTCTCCCTGCACCTGGAGGAGGTGGGCCTGTGGGTTCTCGTGGGGTCACAGGCCGGTGCAGGGGAGCGGTGGGGCGGGAGGGAGCACCCAGGGAGTGATGCCCGCGCCGCCCTGCTGGCCGCGCCCTGCGAGGAGGGGCTGAGAGCAGTGCCCTGAGGCCGGACGGAAGACCCCCGGGCCGGCTGCGCCCGCTCGCCCCGCTGGGCTCGCGTCTCTGCTCTGTCCTGATGGACCGCAAGAAGTCGGTGACAGTGCTTGTCCAGAGCGCCCGCATGGCGGGGAAGGTGCGCCGAGCGCCCCGAGTGCACGGTGGTCCCTACTCATCCCACTCGGACACGCTGCGCCCAGCAGGCAGACCCCCTCCCTGCCACTGCTGCCTCCTGCTGGATGACGAAACAGCAGCTGTCTCGGCTCCACGTCTCTTTCCAGCTCACGCTCTCTGTCTCTCTGTCTCTGTCTCTGTCTCTCTGTCTCTGTCTCTCTCTATCTCTGTCTCTCTTCATTGTCTCTGTCTCTACCTCTGTTTCTGTCTTTCTGTCTCTGTCTCTGTCTCTGCCTCTCTATCTCTGTCTCTCTTCATTGTGTCTGTCTCCGCCTCTCTCTCCCCAGAGGGGTCCCGGGCCCCTCACCCTGGCCATCTGTTGACACGACTCTCCTAAGGTCCCGGAGACGGCGAAGTCCAGCTGTACCTCCAGCCTCTCTGGGCTTTACTCTGAGAGGCTCCTGCTTCAGCCTCTGAGCCACAGGGCTCCGCGCCCCCCCAGCCCTGGCGCCCAGGCTCGCGCGGTCGCTAGATGCGCCTGTCCGTAGTCTCCCACCTGGAGACTGTGGCCGGGCCTCTGTCTCCGCCTGGATCCCCTCCCCACTTCATCTAGTACACGTGTGCAACACTCATGAACATGCACACGTGTACACAGGCACACGAGTGAGCACACTCATGCACACACACGCATGGCACTGATGCGGGGGCCCCTGCTCGCCAGGGGCTCCTCGGTGCCCCCCACCTGTGTGCTCCTTGGTGAGGGTGCAGCCTGCACGGAGCACAGGAGGCCTGGCCTGGGGGCGCATGGCACACGCTGTCTGCCTGCCAGGAGTGCCCGCCAGGAGGACCCGGGACTCCTGCGTCCCACACTGGGTGGCAGAAATCCTGGGCCTGTGGTCTCGGCATTGATCGGGCACTTCTGGTGCCCGTATCAGGGGTGGGGGGAGGCAGGTAGCGGGGAGGACCCCCACCCAGCCCCAGAAGCCAATCTGGCATAGGATGCTGCGGCCGTTTCAAAACCTGGCCCCCAGACTCTTTCCCTGGAGAGATGGGGCCTGTGTCCCCCTGGGATCTGGGTGGGCCTGTGAGACCAGAATGGGACACCGGAGCTGGTGAGCCTATGCCCTGCTCTCCTGGGGCCGCCATGCTGTGAGGAAGCCCAATCGGAACTGCCTGGAGGAGCCCACCCCTGCCAAATGCCCGACACAGACACAGGCAGAGAGCACACGATGACGGACAGAAAATCACCCAGGTCTTGGGATGACTCACTGAGCAGAACAGCAACCAGGTAAGAGCTGGAGAGAAGATCCCACAGGACGGACGGGGACCTTCAGGAGAGGGGCCGTCCAGGGGGCTGCAGGAGCAGGTGTGTTTGAGCTGGGTCTGGGGGAGGCTGGCCGGATGGGGGGCTGTCGCTTGGCGAGCACAGCCCCAGGGACAGTCCCGCTTGGCCAGGCAGTGGGGACCTGGCTCCAGTCGGTGCCACCTTCGGAGGGTCACCGGCCGCTCTGTGGCTGTCCAGTAGTTGGGAGAGAATTTGACCCCCTCCCAAAAGCGTGTCCTGCCTTTGGCCAGGTGGGCAGCGGACGTAGGAGCTGCTTTGGGGAAGAGCCAGAAGAGCATCAGTGCCAAGGACAGACCTTGGGAGACGCCACGGAGCGTGCAGGGACAGCGATGTGAGATGCAGCCTGTCCAGCTAATGCATTGGCTTTCATCACCATCCTGCAAGCCTGTGCGTGGGTCCTGCTCTCCCTCCCTCCTCTGGCTGGGAGAACCTTCAGCCAGCACTCAGGCTGGGGCTGGAGGGAGACCTGGGGGAGGGGAGGCCTGGCAGGGGGTGGGGGCGTGGAGGCCCCCTTGCTGCCCGCGCTGCCCCCTTGCTGCCACACCCGATGGGACATTTTGCACCGTCTGGTCCCTTCTCCTCCTGCCTTCTACTTTCACGCGTGTCCGTTGATGCGTCTTTACTAACAGAACCTGGCACCTCCGCACAGAGCAGCCAGCGCTTTCAGGACGGGTCTGGTGGTGTTGGCCTCGGGCTACCAGGACCAAGCGCTCAGAAAGGGGGTTTGCACAACAGACACAGATGCTCTCACAGTCCTGGAGGCTGGAAGTCTGAGGTCGAGGTGCGGGCAGGGCCCCTCCTGAGGCCTCTGTCCTGGACATGTAGATGACCGTCTTCTCCCTGCATCCTCACGTGGTCGTCTTTCTGTGTGCGTCTGTGTCCTGATCTCCTCTTCTTAGCAGGACACGGTCAGACTGGACCAGGGCCACCCTAAGGGCCTCAGTTTAACTTAATCACCCCTGTAAAGGCCCTATTTCCAAATACAGTCACATTCTGAGGTCCTGGGGGTTGGGACTTCAACATATGAATTTGGGGGGACATCATTCAGCTCATAACAGTGTGGTTCCCCCGTTTCCACCTACTCTGAACCGAGGGTCATAGGAGCCAGGAGAGGCTGCCGTGGAGACCTAGAGGGTGCTGTGGGCCGCCCGGACCCCCCGTAAGGATGGGGAGGGGCTGCTGACAGCTCACAGTTGAGTCTCTTTCCCGCAGTTGACCCCCACTGTGACTTGTCAGCTTGCAGGGGACTAAGGCCCCGCTCTTGGCCTCAGTTGGGACAACCCTAAAGGTCATCAGGCTCCAGAGTTCCCCACGGGGGTGTGGAGGCTTCTGTTGTGGTGCACTGCACCCCAACTCTGCCCCTGCTCCCCCCGGCTGGTGTCAAGACCACCCCCATGACCTCCTGCAGCCAGTCTCCAGCTCGGCCTCGTCTGCAGGGGGCCCGGCCTGAGGCAGGCTTCGTATCCCCGGCTGGGGGCTCCCAGAGCCCCTCCGAGCTTGGGAGGGACCCACGTCTGCCATGTCTGGGACTCTCCATACGCTAAACAAGGAAGAAATGCCAGAGCTGCCTTAGGAGACGCGGCAGGGATGAACCGCTTCCAACGCCCAGGGAACGGAGGTGAGTTGGTGACAGCGCAGCTGGGTCCTGCTCCCAGAGGAGGTGGGGCCACCCCCAGGCGCCCGGGCGCTCATGTGAGGGACCCTTGAGCTGGGCACGGGCAGCCCCGCCCCCCTTGGCTGCAGGACGAGCTTGGCCGGGTTGGGGCTTCGGGGGTGGGAGCCGCTCCCGGCACTGCAGCACCTCACGGTCCAGGCCAGTGTGTCCCCGAGGACCCTCAGCATCACGGGTGCCCGAAGTTTTCTCCCCAGGCCGATGAGTCTGGCCTCCTCCCCCCGCCCGGCACTTTTGCCCAAGTGGATGATCTGCACACGGACGGGCCCAAAGGAGCCAGCTGGGGGTTCCCAGAGCTGCAGCGCTGTCCCCACTGCTGTCTCCCAACGGGGGGCTTGGCTGGGCTCCTCAGTCCTCCGTCCATGGGGCCGCTCACTATTTCCATCATTTCTGTTTCCATGTTTCCTTTTCTTTTTTTTTTTTAAATTTTATTTATTGATTTATTTATTTATGGCTGTGTTGGGTCTTCGCCTCTGTGCGAGGGCTTTCTCCAGCTGCGGCAAGCGGGGGCCACTCTTCATTGTGGTGCGCGGGCCTTTCACCATCGCGGCCTCTCTTGTTGTGGAGCACAGGCTCCAGACACGCAGGCTCAGTAATTGTGGCTCACGGGCCTAGTTGCTCCGCGGCACGTGGGATTCTCCCAGACCAGGGCTCAAACCCGCGTTCCCTGCATCGGCAGGCAGACTCTCAACCACTGCGCCACCAGGGAAGCCCCCATGTTTCCTTTTTTGAAATGATTTTCACCAGGGTTAAATCTTTCTTTCTTTCTTTTTTTTTTTTTTTTTTGGCCATGCTGCGCGGCTTGCAGGATCTTAGTTCCCTGACTAGGCACTGGACTTTTGCCCCCTGTGGTGGAAGTGTGGAGTCTTAACCGCTGGACCCCCAGGGAATTCCTAGGGTTAATTCTTTTATGTGAAAAGCAGACACGGCTCAGCTACTTGGTCTATGTCAAAATCTGCCAATCATAAGGTCCGGTCTCTTTGGGGCCTGTGGCCACCTCACCCTCTTGTCCTGGGCACGTCTGGAGCCCTAACTGCTGCCAAGCAGACCTTTTCCTTCCAATAACCGTTGCTCAACACAAAACGCAACCTTGAGCACCTCGCAGGCCCCGGGCAAAGACCGGGCAAAATCTGGGCAAGACCAACATTCTTGGGCCAAAACAGCTGAGCCTAAGTCCCCACTGCCGGTCGATCCCTCATCCCCGCCTGTGTCCGACCCGAGTTTGAAACCCCGGCCAAGGGTGCGGCTCCTGCAAGCCTGTCCTTCCTTCCCCGTGTCCGGCAGGGCTGGGGTGATGCTTGGCTTCCTGCCGCTGTCGCCGGATGCAAGCCCCTCTGCATCTTCAACTTTCCGTCCACGTTGAGTCGAGACTGTGGCAGCAGGCGGCCTCGGGCCAGTTTCTGTCCCTGGGACCCTCTGTTGTTGGGAAGCAGTGGGACATGGGCAGGGGCGGCCGGGGGTCTCAACCCTACAGCAGGAGACCCCTCGGCGCCAGCCCGGCCCTGCTCTGGCTCCTGAGTTAGCACCCCCGGCCCCGCCTGCTGCTCGGACCCCATCCTGGGCTTGCGCCTGTGAGTCCCCACACGGACTTGTCTCCAGAACTGGCCCTAATGGGCAGCTCTGGGGGAAGAAGAAGGGGGGGCCGGCAGTGCCTCCCTGTGGGCGGAGGGCCGACCTCGGCCCCGGTCAGCGTGGGGCGGGCGGGGTCAGCGGGCATCCCAGGTCCCACACTCCGTCCGGGGCCCTTACGGACGCCTCTCCTCTCCCGTGTCCTGTTCTTTCGCTGCGGCCGCTCTGGGGACTCTCCTGCCTGTTTACAAACTCGTGTCTTTGTCCGGGCAGAAACAGTCCTGTCTCCTGCTCACCAGCAAGATTCAAAGGGGTTTGAAGAATAAATGTTATCCTAAGTTTTAGCTGACATTCAATTTTAATGACTTTTAAACCAAAGTGACTGTTAAACGTGTGCGTTTTACGGCCTCCTGATGTCTGACAGGTGTTCTTGCCCATGTGGGGAGCAGATGCTGATTGCGCTTCCCTAATAGCTCATAAATAACGAGCGCTTGGTGCTTTCCCTTTGTATGTGGCACTGCCAGTGGCCAATTTGTTCTTCAGAAGTGGCCACGTTGGCCTGTCAATCAGCTCTTGCTGCAGGCGCTTTTTGGTGATTAGAAGCCGCTTGGAGAGTGAGCGCTCCAAATTAGTTTTAAATAAAAAATAAGAATATTCATGCTGTTGAACATCTAAAGGTAAGAGAAACAAAAGAGTCCAAAGCGGCTGGCTTGTGTCCTGGTGTTGCTGGCGGAGGGGGCTGCAGGCCCCAGACCCACCGGGGTTCCCCAGGGACTGGGCACAGGACGGAAGCAGGGGGATCATCAGGGGATGCAGGTGACCTGGGTCAGCCTGAGACACAAGGCCATCGGAGAGAGGGATGGGCAGACCATTCCGGGCCTCTGTGGGACGTGAAAGCTCACCCTGAGGAGGAGAGAAGAGCCTGTCTCCTGGAGAGAAGGACAGTGTCCCCTTAGAGAAGTGACGAGGACGCAGCGTCTCGGGTGGGGGCCATGTGGGCACGCGGGCTGCCAAGCGATGCCAGCTCTCCCCTCCTCCCTCACCCCACCTCCCGGCCTCTGACATCTCTCCCAGGCCAGGCCGGGTGGTTCACCCCTGCTGCTATGTCACACCTGCTGTCGTCCCCTCTGGGAGTCGGGGTGAACGCCCTGAGAACCCCTTTTGGGGTCCTTGCTGGGCTCCCCACCCCAGGCCCTGTGCAAGGTGCTGAGTCGGCACCGACCCAGCTCAGCAAACAGGCTGAGGGGGTGCCAGGTGGCTTCCCCGAGGTGGCGTCCGGCTGGGATCTGGTGGGCGAGACAGGTAAAGGGCCCCCGGGTCTCCGGGAACAGGCATGCGAAGGCCCAGTGGGCGCGGAGGGGGCAGGTAAAGGCCTCGCTGCGCCGGCTCAGGGAACCGCTGTTCAGAGAGAGGTTGTCGGGGTGAGTTGTCTGCGTGGGAGCCTCCGGGATCTCCTCTGCTGCCCGGAAAGTCCTGGCACGAGCTTGGGGATGGACCCAGGGGTGCAGAGGTGCGCTGGCCAACGTGTCGTGGGGTCTCTTTGGGGGGCTGTCTCTGTCCTCTCCCGCCCAGAGCCTGCAGATGAGTGATGCAGGCAAGAGGCTGGGGGGAGCAAGCAGGCTGAGTGGAGGCAGGGGTCCTGGGCTGGGCCAGTGCCATGACTGCACACAGGGTGGGGGACAGCGGGGGGCCGGCCCTGGGGGTCGTGAGAAGTGATGGGCTGGGGGAAGAGGCAGCGGGGCCGGTGAGAGCAGGTTGGGCCCATCCAAGGCCGGCGGGGTCTGGGTGCAGGAGCCCTGCTCGCTGACCGCCGGCCTCTCTGGGGACGGGACGTGTGACCCGCAGCCACTTGGACCGTCTCCCCAGGTTGTGCCCTACAGCGGCCCCTCCTCCAGCCTCTCCTCCCCTCTGCCTCCTGCCAGGAGTGTCCTTGTCGCGGCCAGGCGGATGCTCCAGACCCAAGGGGGCTCAGTTTCCCTTTGGCGTCCAGGATCTGTCCTTCCACACTCCGTCCCTCTCGACGTCTCCCGTCGGCCCGGTCCTGGGGTGGGCGTCTGGGGGTGGGGTCCCCAGACTGTGTGCAGCCCCAGAGCTGGGTCCCCTTCTCTGCTGGAGGCTGGACCGAGCGAGGGCCCAGGAGTTGGTGCTTCCCCAGGGGGGCGTGGTCGGGAGCATCCCCTCCATCTCTGGTCTGAGGTCCAGTCCCGGTACCAAGCGTCCTTCCCTCTGGCTCCAAGTCTGACGGCAGTGGGATGAGCCTGGAGAAAGTCTTATGTTTAGGCCAGAAAACACGTGAGGGCCTCCCCTGCCCGCCCCACCCAGCCCCCGTAGCCCGAGGTCGCCACCCCCAGGACCATACCTGCGGGCTGTAACTCCCGTCCTCCCAGGGCTCCCGGGTAATGCCTCCTTAACACGCGAAGATAGATCCGTCTCATGGCCCCCTCGTCCTGGAATTGACCTTCAGGACTCTCCGGAAGGAGCCAGGTGGGCAGGAGGATCTGCTCTGGTCCGAGCAGCAGACGCCTCACTGGACACACAGGGGGTTCTGGTTGCTTCTGGAAAGGGGCGTGTGTGTGAAACTCGGTGATGGCCCCTTAAGGTGGTCCAGGAGAGGGTGCGAGATGGAGATGCACCCTCACCTGGCACCAAGCCCCCTGCCCGACACTGGGGGCCCTCGGCTGCCGGGGCCAGGCTGTAGCCCCACGGCCCTGGCCAGCCTCTCGGGACTTCTCAGGAGTCTTCGATCCCGGGGTCCTCACTGGAGCTGGCAGGCTCATTGCAGCCTGGATGGGAGCTCTGGACCCAGACCTGGGCTGAGGCCCTGCCTGGAAGCTGCATGACCTCTGCCAGTGACCCTGGGGTCACTCTCTGGAGAGTGTGAGGGACCACGGCTAAAACAAGGCCATCATGGGAGGAACTTCCCCGGCCTGGCCCATGGCAGGGCTCAGGGAAAGGTTTGATTCCAGGCACGCGAGCTGCCCTGGAACTCACCTTCTTCCTACAGGGGTGACCACTGCTCTGGGGACCCTCCCCGCTCTGGTCCTGCACCCCTGACCTCTGCTCAGCCGGGCCCCTGGCATCACCCTCCCAACCTCTTCCCTCTCCACCGGGTCATCCTTCCTTCATCCCTTAGGGCTATGCTGCTGCCTCGGGGCCGCTGCACCTGCTCTTCCTCTGCCTGGATCCCCCACCCCCATTCTCCCAAGCTCCGCCCAAGGTCACCTCTTCCGGGAAGCCTTCCTTCATCTCAGGCTAACTTATCTGGTTACTGTCTGTGCCTGCTCTCGACTGTGCATTCTGCCAGAGCCGAGCCCAGCTGTTCTTGCTCACTGTTGTGTCCTCAGCAGACAGCTGTGCCCAGCCCCCGGGGACCCTTGATCATTAACAACCTTTGGTAATCAATCAGGGTTAGGGCCATTACAATCAATACCAGCATCATCTCATCTTGGTGACTGTCTTTTAGAAATTTACCACTTTACCTACTTTTAATGTTATGCAATCAACACCTCTATCAACTTCCAGAACTTTTTCTTCGCCTGAAAAGGCTACCTTGTACCCCTTAGCAGTCACCCCAACCCCCTCTGACCCCCAGCTCTTGGCAGCCACTAATCTACTTTCTGTCTCCCTGGATTTGCCTATTCTGGGCATTTTGCAAGTGGAATCACACACTGTGTAGTCTTTTGTGTCTGGCTTCTCTCCCTGATCATAATGTCCTCGAGGTTCATCCACGTTGCAGTGTGCAGCTGAGTAATAGCCCACATCTAGATGGACCCCTTTTGTTGATCATAGCTGGTGCGCATTTGGTCGATTCCCAGTTTTGGCTCCTTTTTAGTATTGAACAGCGCGGGGAGTGTGTCGAGGGTCTGCGTGGACGCGTGTGTCCAAGGACTTGCATCCTGTTTTCAACTATGACTATCCTGGGAGTCCACAGACCCTCCCTCGGCCTTCAGTTGCTCCCGGTTTCGAGGGCAACAAAGCGTTCCCAGCCCGAATGGAGTGAATACTAACTTTTCAGCCAGAGGAGCCGCGCCCACCAGGACGGGGCCTGCTATCGCCGCTGCCAGGGCCACGGCCTAGGGGCTCAGTGGTTCTCTGCTGGAGTGGCTGGCATCCACATATGCCTGGCAGCCCAAGTCCCCAGCGACACCCATGCCACACTCTTAAATATTTTAGCAAATAAAAAATTTTTAAACTGTGCGGCCAGATGTCCAAGTTGACAAAGTGCTTAAGGCGTCTGACTGATAAAAAGCCGGAGCCCCTGGTAAGTGGGATTTAAAACAAGCCCTGAGGCAAGTGTGTGATACTAGAAACATCCCGGCCCTCGGCGCCGGGCTCGGGCACAGGGGTTTGAAGGCGAGCGTCCATCTGTCACGCCATGCGTCCTGACACTCGACAAAGCTGCATGGATCTCAGAGCGGCCGCCACTCTGCTCTGCAGCAGGCGCGGGCGGGACTCATGTCACAAAGGAAGGGCTGTCACTATTCGTGGTCGGGCCGCTGTGGGGCAGGTGCCTCTCGCGGTGGCGGCTCCTTTTGCTTTGGCTGCAAAGAGTCCTCCAGAGTCTGCAGAAGCATCCGAGAGACAGAGGGGCCCTCGGAGGCCACTGTCCTCGCCTGGGCAGAGGGAGACGTCAGCCCAGGGCTCCCGTGAAGGCAGACCTCTCCCCAGACTGAGAGGAAGAGAAGGAGAAAGGGGGCCCTGGGGAATGGGAGGCCCTGGGGGGGAGGGGTATATGCTGAGAGCTACCCGAATCAGCAGAAAGCCTGAACTCGATTGTTTTTTTTAAATCCTGGGGTTGAGTTCCAACACTGCTCTCCAAGTGTTGTGCGCATAGCTCAGGAAGAACTGACCACAGGGTCTGGGATGATTGGGACGGTTGGCCTCGCCCATGGTGGGAGGGGGTACACGAGCCGGGTCTTCCATGTGCGCTGGTCCTGGTCTCGTTTGCACCCTGGAGTTGCTGGTTCTGACCATGCTGGTGACAGTGGGGTTGGTCCTCGGTGTCCCCACCACCTTGAGCTCAGGAGGGACCCCTGCAGAGCCCAGGGGGAGGGCCACTGGTTCAGGCCACTGCATCCTGGGTCCCAGCCTGAGAAGCACTGCACCCACGTGGCCTCCCCGTGGCTGCACGGACCCCAGTTAGCCCTGGGGTCTGGTGACCTAGTGAGGGTCCGAATGAATCCCGGGAGCTGACCCACGTGGGGAAGAAAAAGGGTCATGTCCTGGAGAACAGCGTTATCGTTGGGAAAGTCACGCACAAGTTGGTTTCTGGGACCCCGATCGACTCTTCACGTGATGCCAGGGGACCCAGGCGGGCCATTAGTAAGAGGGCAGAGCCCACTGGGTGTTTGCTGGTCCTGTGGGCGGCAGGGGTGGGGTGCACCTCCCGGCCCGGCAGAGTCTTAACCCCCATTTCACAACCCAGGACGCTGAGGCTCGGGGCGGCCAGCGGCTGGTCCAGGCCTTGGGCCCCACCTGGTCGGGGACGCTCATCCGCTGTGCACAGCCTCCGCCTTTCCAGCCAGAGCAGAGCGTCTGCAGTGGGACAGGCCTGTGGGCTGTTTCAGTCCCGGGATCCCTTCCATGTCCCAGCAGAGCACCCCCTCCAGAATGTTCTAGCACAGCCTGCATTTCAGAACAATGGAGACAACGAAAATACCACAGAGGAAGTTTTAGTATTGCGGTTTTTATATCAGACCCAGAATGGCCGCTCCTGTGATACAAAGTCATTACCGCAGTTAAACCCATTCCAGTAATAAGCGCGGCATTTATTGCTGCCCATAAAGGATGATACCAGGGGATTGATGGAGCCAGTGTAGCGGACGCTGTGCCTCCTGAGTGCTCGGGCTGGGCGTCGGGGGCCGGGGGACTCACTGGAGGTGGCTGGGGACCCTGTTGCGGTCCAGGGTGACATGTCACATCTGCTTATCAAATGCCTCCTACTTCCGAGCATGACCCAGGCACTGAAGGTGGGGCCCAGGGGACAGATGTGGCCCAGAAGACAGTCAGCAGAGGTCCCCAGAGAGACAATAGCAGTCTGCCCTTGGAAAGGGTTGACGAGGACGCTCCTCACATGTGACCCCTGGTTGAAATAGTCACATCCAACTACAGAACTTGGACACTTTGACTTTGACTTATGCTTAAGTCAAAGAAATGAACATCTAAAGGTTGAATTCAGACTCTGTGATTGTTTGTGGGAACATTTTTACATGTAGGATGGGGTGTCTATGGGGGATTTTCTTTCAATCCCTTCAAGTGAACTCTGCTAATGTTGTAGCTTTAAAATACATCTCTGAACTCTTTGACAATCCTCGCCTCAGGAAAAGGTTTAATTCCCTCTTCTTGAGTGTGGCCTGGACCTAATGATGTGCTTCTAACCAATAAAAAGTGGTGGGAGGGATGGTCTATGATTTCTAAGATGAGGTTATCTGTCACTGTTGGCCCCGGGACCAGCTACCCTGTCGTGAGGACCCTGGGGCAGCCCTGTGGACAGTCCACGGGGCCAGAAACTGGGGCTTCCAGCCCAGGGCTGTGTGATCTAGCCAACCTGGAAGGGGACCGTCCAGCCCCAGTCCAGCCTCCAGATGACCAGAGCCTCCGCTGACACCTGGACTGCATCTCACCAGAGACCTTGAGTGAGCCGCTCCTGAATCCTGATCCTCAGAAACTGAGAGATAACGAATGAGTGTTATTGTTTCAGGCTGCGAAGTTTTGGGCTTATTTGTAACACAGCAACAGCTACCGGATACACCCAGTAAGGACGCAGTCAGGTCTCCAGGTGGGAAGAAAATGTTAAGGTTGCTGTGGAGTGACCAGCACCTGGGTTGGGGACCCCTTGGCCCCCGGTGTCTGCCCTACGGTCTCCTCCCCTCTCCCCACGTCCCCACCGGCTCTGCTCATGGTAAAGCACCTCCCACCACGAGCTGGACCCCGTTGGGTGGGTCACCATCTACCCCTCGGCGTCAGAGGCCAAGGCTGGTCCTGCCTCAGCAGCCCTTTGGGGGGCTTGGGACCCTGTGGAGTCCCTTCCTGAGGGAAGTCATCCACCTCCCTCGACTGGGCAGTGCTTGTTGAAGGAAGGAAAGAAAGGACTCAGAGGGACCCAGCAGCTGCCGTGACCCACGATGGCCCTTCACCTGCTCCGTCACCTCCCACCTGTGACACATGAAGAAGGTTTTCCTAGGACGGCTGATGCCTTGGGGTTGCCGGAGCGTCCAGCAGGCGTGCCCATCACATGACTGTCAGGGCCTGAGTCCACGTGACCCTCCCACAACTCCACGACGTGGCTCCTGGTGGTGCAGAGGCCGTGGGTCCATCTAAGCGGCTCTGCACTGTTTCTGGGGACCTGCGGGCTGACCTGCAGACGGGACCGGGGTGCTGTGTGCACCCAGGGGGTGGTGTGCGCGTGGTCGGCCAGGGGCCTGGAGCAACCGCCACTGGCTCTTCCCTGCCCTCCTGTTCCTCTGGGAGAATGAAGCCACAGAGGAGCCTGGCCGAGCCACGGAGGAGTCGGCGGCGCCACGAGGGGCGGTGGGCGCCCTTGTACCCTCCAGGGTGGGCTCTGCAGTGGCTTCCGTGGTGGCCATAGCAGAGCACACAGACTGGCGTTCGAATAACAGAAAAGCAGTCTCTCCCGGTCTGGGGGCCGGAGGTCCAAGGTCAGGGTGCAGGCAGGGCCGTGCTCTCTCCGGAGGCTCCAGGGAGGCTCATCCTTGCCGGGGCCCACCCTGGCCGTGGCCGTCCATCTGTGGCTCGAGTCCCCAAACTCCCTCTGCCTTCTCCTATATGGACACACGTAACGGCATGTAGGGCCCACCCGGATAATCCAGGTAGCTGCCTCTTCTCAAGATCCTTAATCATACACTTTGCCATATCGACCAAGATTTCAGAAATGGAGACCTGATTGAAATTAAAAGGTGTTTATTTGGGGTTTGTAAGGACTGCAGCCTGGGAGACACAGATTCAAGAAGCACCTGAGCTGTGTTCTGTCAGAGTACAGAATGGGGGGAACTTATAAAGGCAAAACCTGGGCTTCCCTGGTGGCGCAGTGGTTGAGAATCTGCCTGCTAATGCAGGGGACACGGGTTCGAGCCCTGGTCTGGGAAGATCCCACATGCCACGGAGCAGCTGGGCCCGTGAGCCACAATTGCTGAGCCTGCGCGTCTGGAGCCTGTGCCCCGCGACGGGAGGGGCCGCGATAGAGAAAGGCCCGCGCACCGCGATGAAGAGCGGTCCCCGCACCGCGATGAAGAGTGGCCCCCGCTTGCCACAACTGGAGAAAGCCCTCGCACGAACCGAAGACCCAACACAGCCAAAAATAAAATAAATAAATAAATAAAAATCAAGTAAAACTTTAAAAAAAAAAAAAAAAGGCAAAACCTGCAAGGTTACAGTTAGTTACGTGAGTTGTTGATCAGGAATTATAATTGGAGGGGCTTCCCTGGTGGCGCAGTGGTTAAGAATCCGCCTGCCAATGCAGGGGACATGGGTCCGAGCCCTGGTCCGGGAAGATCCCACATGCCACGGAGCAACTAAGCCCGTGCACCACAACTACTGAGCCTGCGAGCCACAACTACTGAAGCCTGCGTGCCTAGAGCCCGTGCTCCGCAGCAAGAGAAGCCACCGCAATGAGAAGCCCGCGCACCGCTACGAACAGTAGCCCCTGCTCGCCACAACTAGAGAAAGCTCGCGCGCAGCAACGAAGACCCAACGTATCCAAAAATAAATAAATAAATAAAATTATTTTTTAAAAAAAGAATTATAATTGGAGCTGGCGAGAAGTGAGGCTGCTTGTGAAGCTAGGCTGCTGGCTGGGGTCCGAAATGGCTGTGTAGTCACCAGGGGAGACCTTGAGGCCACAAGCTTGCAGCAGGCAGGTGGTGTCCTCGGACCTGGTACAGTTCAGAGAAAGTTCAAGTTCTCGGTGGGGCAGGGCCGCGTCTTGACCCCAGATCCTCAATGGCCGCTTGACTCGACTTTTGTTCACCTGAACTGTGGTCACTCCTTTATAATCTCAATTTGTCATCAGCCATATAAGGTAGTATTTGCAGGGTCCAGGGGTTAGGATGTGGACATATCTGGGGGCACCACTCAGCCCATGACTGCTGCTTTCTGGTTTTAATTAAAGGCATTCCCGGTGGTGGGAAGAGGGCTCAGAGTATAGAAGTACCCACCGGGAGCCACTTCCCCTTTGACCTGCCTGCGGGGCCCTCAGCCCCCTCCTTAGGAGCCCCTCAGGGCAGGGTCTCGTCCTTCCAGAGAGACTTTACATCTGCGTAAACATCCCCCCTTGAAGCCTGTTGTAAACAGTGCTTCTTGCTGCTTTTTCACGTGGTCAGTCATGGAAACGGCCCGTATCTGTGAGTGTGATTATCCCGGGTCTGGCCCATGGATGCGGCCGGGTGGCTTCCTGGCCCTGTCGCTGGCAGGAGGTCTTGGAGATGTCTTTCTCCAGGGCCCCAACTGTGCTGAGGGATGCGTTCCCACAGCAGGACTGCTGGCCCAAGGCCTGCGCCTTTTCCACAAGGCCAGATTGCCTTTCCACAGAGAGGGCGACACAGCTAAGCCAGACCTGTCACCATGTCCCCAAATGACCAAAGTGTCCAAAGGAAGTACATGTGTGTGCAGGCGTGTGCACGCATGTGAACATGTGTGGATGTGTGCAAAAGTGTGCATATTTTCGTGTGTGTGCATATGTGAGCACATATTTGAATATTTGGTACATGTATGCATGTGGAGGTGTGTGTGCATGTGTGTGCATGTGCGTGCCCGTGTGTGGGGTGTCTCTTGGGTCCCGGAATGAAAGGGGCCGTGTGGGATGAGGAGGAGGAGGGTGGTAGGAAGGGGGCGTCCTGATCGGGCTGGGCGTGCAGCCTGGGTGGGCTCCGCGACCCTCCTCCCCCAGTAGGACCGGCTTCGTGGGCGGTGGCCTGAACAGTGTGCCTAGAGCCCGGCACTCAGAAGGCTGTCGCCATCCTGTAATTCTGAATCATTTTGGGACTAGGATCCCACATTTTCATTTTACACTGGGACAGCTATTCTGTAGCTCATCTGGCCCCCAGGAAACCCACTGAGTCTTTGGAGGCAGGGCTGCCAGGGTGGGGTCTGCAGCCACGTGAGTGGCCCTGGTCAGTGGGCTTTAGGGAGGCTCAGGGCTAAGCGTGCAGGGGCCGAGGACAGTGGCCAGAGCAGCAAATACCAATACAGGACACCCACTGAAATCTGAACATCAGATAATCAAGAAACACGTTTTCAGTGTATGTCTCATGCAATTATTTCAGGCAGAGTCTTACTCAAAATGACTCCTGCGTTTACCTGGCAACTCAGCTGGGGTGTCCGGCCAGGTGGATCTGTCAGTGGGCACCGCCCGGCCCTGGCTCCCAGGCGGGTTTGCTTCCGTGTGGAGCAGGAAGGCGGGGTCGGAGCCAGAGGCATCTGGGGAGAGCGGCGTGGACCCCACCACCCCCAGAATTTTGGCTGCATTTAATATGCGTAATGGGGAGGAAGCAGGTCAGGGTTTGAGATTAGCGCCCATCACGGAACGAGGGCAGCAGCCGTCCATCTGGACGCGCTCCTGTGGGTCCAGAGTCTGCGGCTCAGCCCACAGGCCTCGCCCCCTGGCGTCTGCTGGCCTTCATCTAATGAGTGATTTGGGATTAAAATGGGAGCCAGCAACAGGGCCCCGATCTATATTAAATCTCCGCAAAATGAAAATTGCAAAGATTTACTTAGGGTCGTTACATGAGGAAATTTAATCAGAGCCCCATGCATAACGTCCCCTCGTCACCGGACAGATAACTGAGCTGCCACACGGAGGATTAGGAACGCCTCCTGTCTGTGAAGACAGCTTCCTGCTGACGTCTGTGCCTTGGGCACCCGCAGGTCCCACCGGGACAAGGCAGGCGGCGTTTTGGGGGCACTCAGGTCACACGTGGCCGCAGCCCATGTAAATGGCATCAGCGTTTACCCTGACGACAGCCTGTTACAGGCACTTTGCTTCTTAGAGACTTCTCCATATTTTTCTCTATCAAAAAAGTACAACAGGGGGGCTTCCCTGGTGGCGCAGTGGTTGAGAATCTGCCTGCTAATGCAGGGGACACGGGTTCGAGCCCTGGTCTGGGAAGATCCCACATGCCACGGAGCAGCTGGGCCCGTGAGCCACAATTGCTGAGCCTGCGCGTCTGGAGCCTGTGCCCCGCGACGGGAGGGGCCGCGATAGAGAAAGGCCCGCGCACCGCGATGAAGAGCGGTCCCCGCACCGCGATGAAGAGTGGCCCCCGCTTGCCGCAACTGGAGAAAGCCCTCGCACGAACCGAAGACCCAACACAGCCAAAAATAAATAAATAAATAAATAAATAAATAAGAAAATCCTTAAAAAAAAAAAAAAAAAAAAAAAAAAAAACCAAACCTCCTTCCAAAGCAGACTGACATGGAGTAGTTCAAACACGAAGACCAAACGCAGCCAAAAATCAATCAATAAATCATTAAAAAAAAAAAAAAAAAAAAAAAAAGTACAACAGGAGAAAAAAGCTGACGCCAGATTCGAGCAGAAAACCCTCAGGCACGTTCCCGTTTTGCCGAGACAGTGTCTGTGAGGCGTGGCCCCTTGGGCCCTAGTTTATCTCCCAGCTACGATCTGATCGCATCTCTCCAGCCGAGGCCCTCCTCACGTTTCCCATTTCCTTACGAGAGTCCGTGGTTTCTGGCTTCTGTTTCGTGATTCCCAGTAAGGGGCTGGGCGTCTCCAGGTTAACGCTAACTGACAAGCAGCTTAGTGGCAGCCTGGGGCGCTGAGCTCACGGAAAAGTGATATCACGGGGCACTGTCTCCTGGCCCTCCCGGGGCCCCTCCGTGACCACTGCTGTCATCCTCATTTAATCAGTGCTTAGGGCACCCACCGCAGGCCCGCGCCGTTCCGGCCCCTCACGAGGATGCGTGTGGCCGTCGGGCCAGCTCAGGGGGCTGGATGCAGTCACCCTTCCCCCCCGCCTTTCCCGAGCCTGGACCATTTTAGCGACTCCTTCCCAAACCCTCACCACCCCTCACCCTGTTGGGGAAACCACGCCCAGGTGTTCCTTGAGAGGACGTGTTTTCGGAAAGAGGAAGAAATTCAGAAGACAGACAGGCAGTCGGCATTGACGCGGCTGTGGATTCTGGGCCTTGTTCTGGGGCCGCCCT
Organism: Balaenoptera acutorostrata; assembly: GCF_949987535.1. Lineage (NCBI taxonomy): Eukaryota > Metazoa > Chordata > Mammalia > Artiodactyla > Balaenopteridae > Balaenoptera > Balaenoptera acutorostrata. The sequence continues at coordinate 89,099,384 of NC_080078.1, forward strand.
GGACGGCCAGCAGGAGCCATCTTTGGAAACTGTCCCATAAAGAGCAAGGTGGGGCTGCTCACTTCCTCCCCCAAAGCCTCTGATGTCACAACGGCTCACGCAGGGCTGCTTCTGCAGAAATCAAGCTGGCCCATGACTTTCAAAGACTGGCACCCACGGTGGGTGCAGTAGGGTCATGGTGACAGCAGCGCACGGCCCGTGGGGGCAGGCGAGGGGCTAGGGGTTAGGAGACCCCTCATCCAGCTCCCCCAAGTCTCCTGTGCAGCTGAGATCACCACCCCACTTCACAGATGGTAACCTCGGCCAGGCTCGGACACACTAGGCCAAGTGAAGAGGCCAGACCCCCAAATTTCACGCTCTAAGAGTCCATTTAGAGGACATTCCCGAAAAAGCAACACTATAGGGCCAGAAAGCAGACCAGCAGTTTTGGGGTCAGGAGAGCACAAGAGGTCTTTCTGGGGTGAGGGCAAGATTCTATACCCTGCCCAGTGGTGGCTCACGGCCATATGCGTTTACCAAGATTCAAGGAACTACATCTAAGGGGGGTGCGCATTTTACTGGGTGTCAGTTACACGTCAATAAGCCTGACTTGAAAAAATTCAATTGTAGGTGATAACAAAGTTCTGGAAATAGATGGTGGGGATGGTTGCATGACCTTGTGAATGTACTTAATGCCGCCGAATTGTACACTTAAAACGGTTAAACGGTAAGTTTTATGTTAAGCGTGTTTCACCACAATAAAAAGAGGAAACAGCAGCTCTGTGAAGAATGAACGGAGGGCCCCTCTGGAGTGGCTCTCCCTGCATCTCCTCCACTGCAGGCTCTGCTGGTGGCCCGAGGGGGGGTCGTGGTCTTCAGCAAAGGGCCGCACCGAGTTTGTGGTCACAGACACGGGGCCATTACCTCACCTGGCCCGGAGCACAGCTGGCGTTGATGAAGCACCGAGGGGGTTGGGGGCCGAAGCCGCGTGTCAGGACCCCCCCTCAGTCCTCCTGACAGCTCAGAGCCCGCGGCTGCCTCACCAGGGTCCCTGGACGGGGAGGGAACGGATCCGGGCCTCTGCGGTCCTGGCCCAGGACACTGGGCAGAATGCCTGCCGGAGCCGCCTGCGGGGTCCCCTGACCTTGTTTGTTCACTTGTCATTATTCTGGAAACATCGTTCGTTCCCCTACAGGGCGGGCGGCGAGGAGCACTTGAACGCGGAGCACCCTCTTTCAAACGACGTCTTGGGTGGATCTGTGGGCTGTAATGAGGCCGTTTAATGAAGTCAGCATCCTTGAAAGTTCATCCGTGTCCCTCATCTGTCAGCACAGCCACTTCCCGACACGTGATTAACTAACCATCACCTTCCTGCAGTGCAGCGGGAGTGCGCCATGAGAACGAACAGGTTTAGGGGATGCACGGCCCCTCGGAATCACCGTTTAACCAGCCTGATTAAGCAGAAGATGAGGGCGAAATCGCCCGACAACATGCTCATTAGGAGGCGCTGCTCCCCGCCCGCCCCGTTCCTACGGCTCAGTTAGCAGCTGCGCCGCCTCCTTCCCCGACGCCCAGAGACCTCTGTCCTGCAGGGAGGGCTCCCCGCTACCCCTGTTGAGATCAGGGTGGGCTGTGGGTCAGGTGGGGAGGGTCCGGCGCTGGGGCTGGCCAGGCTGGGTGACCAGGGAAGTGACCGCAGCTCAGGGAACGCCACTCTCACCCATGTAGCTCTCCATGACCCCTCTCTGCAGGGTCACTCCTGACTGTGCCCACACTCGGCCGTCCAGGCTCCCGTGCCGCGAGGACCTTCCCTGAGACCAGGTGGAAACCTCCTCTCCTGGCTCCTGCCCGCTGCCCACGAGGGGGCGTCTCACCCACCTTCCAGAACAGCCGAGCAGCAGTGGGCTCCTATTCCGCCCCCCACGGGCACGAGCTGGCCTCGGCAGGGGACGAAACAGTTTACAGCGCGACTTGCGTGTATATTCAGGCACGGGCACACACGTGCTCACCCACGCGCACACCCGCATGTGCGTTCAGGTGATGCTTAGGCAGAGGATGGTTGCCCCAGCCTGTGTCCACCTGGCTCCAGGCTGGGCTGAAGGCTGAAGGCGGCCGGTCAGCTGTTCTCCTGGGTCAGGCATCCCTTCCCAAACCAGATGCAACCAGCACTGCACTGGGGCCAGTGACCAGGGTTATGAGACCCCAAATCTGTGATATTTTAAGGAGCACGCATGTTAGGGAAATAGGGCTACCCAGAGGGAGGGAAAGGGTTATAGACCCTTCTTTTTTCCCAAATGTAGCTGCAGGAGAGAGAGAGAGATAGAACGAGCCAGGGTATGTGTGCCGGGGGGCCTGGAAGCAGCCCTCGGACATTCTGGGATGGCGCTTTTCATCCCATCTGGCAGCCTCAGGTCCCTGACATGGGGGAGGAGCTAATAGAAAGCTCTGGAACATCACTGCTGACCCCAAAGCCCGGAGGAAAGATTCAGGGGTGTTATGAAGAGCAGTGATTTTCACATCCTGGCAGCAGGTAAAAGGCTTTACATTTATTTGGAAACCCAGACCCCTGAACAGAAAATAAACCCCTTCCCATGTGCCTGTGATGCCCTCCCGGAACCCTCAGCTGTTTGAGGGCTGCAAGGACACCGGCAGTTGTGCTGGTCAGGGATGTGCTGGAAGGAGGAAGGGTCTTAACACCCAGAGGCTTGAGACATGGCCCCTCCCACCCACAATCTGGGTACCACAGGCCAGAGAGCGACTCACAGACAGTGGGGTTTCTGCGTCCCTCTTACTAAACCATGTAGATGTGTCCGCTCCTGAGCGACCAGCCTGTGGTCAGTGGACGGCGTCCAGGCTGCTCTGTACAAACCGTCCCAGGACTTGGCGTGACTTTGGCAGAGGGGACCTGACTCCTGTCTGCTCAGTGACCGTGCGGGGCTGGGTCACACGAGCCGCTCTCCGGACTCGCGTCCCCAGGTGTCCGCTGGCTCTGGTTGTATGCACGAGGTGCAGAGACTGGCCGCCTGTTCCCAGGGGTCTTGTAACTTGGGTGCCGTCTGCAGTCAAATGCAGGGACACACGGGGAGGGCCAGGACACAGCTCCGGTGCCGCAAGCCAGCGGGCTGCAGAGTGACGAAGGCGACAAAAACGCATCCTGGCAGATGCCTTGTGGACATCAGAGAGCCTTGTGGGTCCTGAATGTGTCTCGGGATTTGAAGCCAGGTTCCCAGGCTGGCCTGGCCTCATTAGGGCACCGAGAGCCGTCCTCGGGAACTGGGGGGCCCTGGGCTCCCGTCAGGCCGAATCAGGGCCCCCAGGAGAGCAACTGACTGTGGGCTCATTGCTTTAGACAAAACGGGGCTTGGAGGCGGAACCAGGCCGCTGGGAAGGCTGGGCCACTTCCAGCGCACTGGCGAGCTGCCCCGCGAAGGCCCTGAGCTGGGACCGCGCTCCCGTCCCCGGGGGCAGCACGGTGCGCGCAGGCCGGCTGGCACCGGCTGGGGCTGCCAGCCCAGGAGGCCTTGCGTGTCGTGGGGGCCAGAGGCCCACGCGTGGCTGTGCGCTGCGTTCTGAGGGCTGTGCCTCGAGGAAACACAGGCTGAGGCCCTGGGGCCACCAAGCAGCTTCCCTCTGTATCCCCACCAGGCACCAGCTGGTCAGTTCCACAGAGCCGACCACAGAGCAGAAAGGGTTTATTCAGAGACCCCCCTCGCACGCGTGCACCTTACAAGTGTGACCCGCCTCACGTTAACCTCCAGAATAATTCTGGCCGTCTTCCCACTCAGAGAGCCACACTTAAAAATCAGCTTTTATACCGTGATATGAATGCACAGGCCTCGGGCACTTCAGACTGGAAAGAAAACAGCACAAGTCACTTTTTAAAACAGGGAAAACACTGGATCAAAGGTAACTTTGCTAATTATTTCAGCCTTTCTGCATTTATGGTAATGTGGGTTTTGCTCCTTTGGGGTTAAATGTGCAAATGTGTATTAACTTTCTAATTTTACGGAACAGACTTTAGTTGGGGAGCTGAAACATCTAGAGGTACGAGCCCAAAGAGGTAATTGTTGGAGAAATGATTTAATACATCATAAATCCCTCTATTTCCATCCCTTCAAATGGGATACCAAAAGCGATTAAAGACTAAAAACATATCACAAGCAAATTCACATGATAACATTGCTGTAATCACTCTCTGCTGGATTAACCAGGGCCCAGGGGCCTCTGCTCCGAGGCTGCGGTGGGGGCCCTCGCAGATGCCAAGAGAGAGGCCAGGCTGGCCGTGCCGGTCGGAGTGATGGTTGGTGCATTTCCCCCATCATTTCAGGAAAACAGTGTCTGTCCTTTATGAGGCAGAACCTCTTCTTTCAACGTTCCCAACCTGCAAGGAAATAAGACAGGCGTATTTGGCAAAGCAAGTGTCAGATTACTCCTAAGGGGAAACAAGGCTCCCCAAGGATTCTTCTGTGAAGAAGTGAAAAGCAAATCCCACGTTTGGGATGAAATCAACAAAATGAAACAGTGGAAGCCACGTGCCTAGTACTTGAGGGCCTGTCTATGAACTCGTGTGGGCTGGATGGCCTTTGCGTGGTCCATACTCCTGGTCCTTGAGGGCAGAGCCAGGTTTGGGTAGAGTTCTGCCCTCGGAGTCTGGATGCCATTACTGGAAACCAGGGATGCTGTTTTAGGGGCGTGAATTTCCTACCGGGGAAAACAAAGATCTTTGGGCGTAAAGTATCTTGGGCACCATCTGAACCAAAAGCGCCGGGGCCACGCCGGTCACGTTGGTTAGTGAATGAAGATGGGGTGCAGGACCTTGGCGGAGCAAGTTGCCTCCTCTGACCCCAGCCAGGGACCCCTATGGAGTCACTGGGCTTGAGAAGGCTGCCCCAAGCCCCCAGGAACCAGACTTCACGGCCTCATAACCTGAGCGTGAAGGAGTCTTGGTCTGAGAGTCACTCAAGCAGCAGCCAGTGTGGCCGACCCCGTCATTTGTGGGGTCAATAGAGGAAGAGGCTCTGTTGGCTCAAGACAATCCCTTGGCCAGAGTGGGGAGGACCCCACAGTCACTCCGTTGGCTCCCTAGGTGTGGGTGTGGTTGGCTCGTGCAAGGCTGATGCACCGGGACCAGCAACGAGTAGACACACGGCTTCCACTCTTGGTAGAAAACTCACGATGGTTCTTCTCGCTGCCCGCCCCGGCCGCAGCTAGATTTGGTGACCCAGGATTGAGAGAGTGACTAGGACAAAGCATTTCCTATTTGTCTAGCACTAGAATGTATTCCCTGAATTGGTGGAGGTTTCCTGCTTATTATTCAAATGCACTTTGAATGCTTTGCGTTTTTACCATCTAGAGCTGCCATCTCCACTGGGGCGGCCACAAGCCACACGTGGCCACTGAGCACTTGAAATGGGCTGTTCTGAATTGAGACAGGTTCTAAGTGCAAGACACACCAGATTCTGAAGGCTCGGTACAAAAAAGAGAATGTGAAATATCTCCCTAATAATTTAAAAATATTGATTACATGTTGAAATGATAATAGTTGGGCTATGTTGGAATAAATAAAAGTCATTAAAACTAATTTCATCTACTTCTCTTTCCTTTTCTTAACGTGGCCACCAGAAATTTTAAGATTCCACATGTGGCCGGCACTCTCCTTGTTGGGGCAACCCTGGTTTAAAGGGCTCTCGTTAATATCTTGTTCCTCTGAGAACAAGCCGTGTCAAATCCTAGCTACAAGCAAAGCTCTTTCCTACTTAATTCCTCCCCCAGTGCTGGAGAGAGGCGAGCTCTGGGTTAGGTGCGGGGTGATGAATTTTTTCAAGTTCATTCACAGCAATTCGTGCCACCCCTGTAGGAGAGCAAGCCTTCGGGGAAAACACCAGAACCCTCATCAGAAGTTTCCAGAGAGTCTCTGGCAACAGAGACAGGCAGGGCCAATAGGCACCCCTGGTTGGTTATACTTGGGGCAAACAGGCCACGGGGCGGGGGGGAGGGGGGAAGTCAGACCTTTCCTGCTGGGAATGTTCTTCCAATGTCTAGGTTGTCTTAGAATGAGGAGTTTGCTGTGCAAACTTGGGAGAGGCCAAACGACATTTATTTTGATATTCCAGGTTGCTTGATTAGCAGCTGCTGTCAAGAAACCCACCAAACTTCACTTTGAAAAACTCCTCCACTCAACCCCAGGGAACAGCACGCTGACAGTTTTGGAGAACAGTTGATAAACAGCTTTGCAGCTTTAAGAAAAAAAAAAAAGTTTAAATTTAATTTAACTTTTACTTAAACGAAGTTTTTGGAAGGACTTCTGATTACTTAAATGTCTCTTTTTAAAAATTCTTATTTTTCACCTAGATGGGGCAGAGAGATTTTTTTCCTTCACCGTTTTCTTATTATTTCGTACATTTGCTGAGCGGCTGCTTACAGATCAGTTGTCTGTGTCTTAGAGACTTTTTGGACTCTGTGATTTAGAAGCATGTGGCCCAAATTGACACAACTCCCTGAACATTGAAATTATGAGTTCAGTCAGAAATGAACACTATTTAAATTGATATTAAAATTTAATCATATTATTCAAAAAATTAGTTGAAATCAAATACTTTATTCTGAATATAAATGATGTACTTTAACCAGAATAAGCAACTCTGTTTCAGATTATAAGTAATTTATAAAGTTAATTTAGGGTCACTTTGAAATGACCCTAGAAGTTGGTGACACTTGGGTATGCAGTTATCTAAAAGAAATTTGAAACAGTTTCCAGCACAGCTTTTTGAATGTGCAAAACTGATAAACTAGTCTGTTATGGGAAAAAAAGACAATAAGAAATAAATATGGAAATTAGCAAAAACCAGTATTAAGCATATGTCTTTATGAATAAGACTTAATCACACACTTCATTTTGCAAATACAAAAGGGTCTTTTAAAATGTATTAATTAAAGTTAACTGCTGTAGACAGGCTGCTTTGCAGGGCCGCGGTTCTCTCTCCCTATTAGCACAGCATTAGCGACAGCCGAAGAAATTGGGTTAATAAAGCCGGATATCGTAGCAGAGCCGCTCCGGCGCAAACTGGCGCGGACAGCTCGGTCCCCCAGGGCGGCCGGCCGGCTGTGCTCGGCGCGTGGACCCCGGCTGGTGGCAGAGTTCTGAGTTGAGCACCGACTTTAAAAAACACAGACCCCGTCGTCACACCGACTTTAAAAGAGACCCCATCACGGTTCGCACCGGCCAGGGCGCGGCCCCCACCAGCGTACTCACCGTGGCCCGGTCTCCTCTCCCGGAAATGTGCGGGGTTGGTGGGCTGGGGGCTTGGCCGGTCGCCAGGGCTAGACCAGGCCCTCCCCTGACACCACAGGACCCCTCCTCCATGCAGCCGCCTTTAAGCAGAGGGCGCGCTGAGGTCTCCATCCAGCTCCACCCGGGCCGCGCCAGGGTGTGGACGACCTGGCGGGGGCATTGGGGACTGGGGAGCCCAGGGGCTGTTTAGGGAACGAATTCTGCAGCCGAATTCTGCAGCCGGCGTTAGCGTCCTCTCACCTCTAGGCAAGCAAGAAAATAAACGTAACAGACTTGGGAGCCGAAAAGCCTGGCCGGGGTCTTCTTGCGGCCGCGGCCCAGCTCCTTTGAAAACGACAGCTGCGGGGCCGGGTCGGGGCTCATCCCGCAGCAGCGGAGCTGCAGTGCGGGGGTCCTGGAGCAGGCAGAGGGGGAAGGTGCCGGGCGCGGTGCGTCCTCGGGGACACGCCCACCCAGAGCGCGGCCCGGAGGTTTGGCAAGAGCGGCCGACGGGGGCCAAAGACGCGTGACGGGGGCCAAAGCGAGGGTCACGACCCGCCAAGGTGGGCTACGCTCTGTCCCGCGCTCCGCGGGTGGCTCAGGGGAGGACCACCTGCCCGGGGGTCGCGCCCATCCTGGTTTTCTTTTTGAGGCTGAGCGGCGGCGCCCGGACAAGCACGTTTGATCACCCCTGTCCCGTCTCCAGGGTCGATGGCTGGGGCGTCGGGAGGGTGCCCATTGGGCGCTGCGGGCTCCCGGGCATGGATTCCAGCGCCCCGCTGTCCGGTTCAATCCCGCGCCCGGATGGGCTTTGCGCTTCCCGCGGGCCCAAAAGTTCAGCACGCAAGGGCTGGAAGCGAGGTCTGGCCACCTTCTCCCCCTGGGCGGGGTCCGGTGGGGGCAGGGTGACACAGTCACGGGGGCAAGGTAAAATGAAGGACGCGTGCGGAAGGAAGGGGCGGCCCGGGGCCCTTACGGCTTCCCGTTACAGTGTTTGCAAAGCGCCGAGGGCGTCCCGGAGAAGGCGGCGCACTTGTCTGGGCAGGGCAGCGCGGCGCCGGCGGAGAAGGGGTACACGGCGGCCTGGCCGAAGGGCGTCAAGGGCGCGGCGGCCACCGGAGCGGCCAAGCCCTGGCCCTGGTTGAGGTAGGCCACGAGGCGCCGCATCTCGTCCAGGGCCTGCGCCTGCATGAGGATGTAGTTCTTGGCGAGCAGCAGCGTGGCGATCTTGGAGAGCTTGCGCACCGACGGGCTGTGCGCGTAGGGGATGACGGCGCGCAGCCCGTCCAGCGCGTCGTTGAGGTCGTGCATGCGCCGCCGCTCCCGCGCGTTGATGCTCAGCCGCAGCGAGCGCTGCTCCCGGGGCCGCCGCCGCCCGTCCGCCGCGCCCCCGGGCCCGCGCCGCCGCCGCCGCTGCTCGAAGGCGTCATCCTCGTCGCCGCTCTGCTCGCCGCTGCTCTCGGCCGCCGCGGCCGGAGCTCGGGGCGCGGGCGCCGCGGGGAGGTCGCCGCCCGGGCCCGGCGCGCCGTAGCCGCGGGCCGCCTCGGGCCCCCGGGCCGCCCCGTAGGCGAGGCCCACCGCCGCCGCCGCGTAGCCGTGGCTCAGCGCCAGGTACGCGTCCCCCGACAGCGACTTGAGCTCGGCCATGGCCGCGCCTCCGGGGCCCGAGGGCTCGCCGGGCAGGCAGGTGCTCATGCGGCCCGGCCCGCGCCGCCCCGGGGTCCGCGCGCACTCCGGCCGCTGCCGCCGCCTGCGTGCCTTTCCCGGCTGGCGCGTCCGTCCTGCAGTCGGTCGGTCCCGGGGCCTCCCCGCGCCGGGGCCTCTGGGTCCCGCCTCGGCCCCGCCTCCTGGTCGCCTTCGCCTCCTCCTTCTCCCTCCTTCTCCTCCTCCTCCCCCTCCCCCTCTCTCTTCTCTTGCCTCTCCCCCCGACCCCCTCCTCCCCACCTCTCGCTGCCGCGCGCAGGGCTGGACTGCGGAGGGCTCTACCTTCCCCTCGCGCCGCTCCTGCTTTAAGGTGCGGAAGCGCCCTCTGGGACTTCGCGGCCGTCCAATCAGAGGGGACTTGGTGACCGCCTCTTCCCGGAGCCCAGCTCCACCGGCGGCGCAGACCTATGGCCAGGGGTGGGCGCCGCCAGGATGGAGGGAGCTGGAGGACTGGTTGGAGACGGTTGTGGAAGCCGTGGGACCCGGAGAGCTGTTCCCGCTTCCCGGCGTCTCCAGCTTCTGCCTCCTGCCGCCCCCGGGGGTCGCCGTCACTGTACGCCCGCGTCCCTCGTGGGCACGCGCCTCAGGCCGCCTTGTCCTCGTCTTCGGTACCATTTGCAGGAGCCACTCCGGCGTCGCGCAGGCAGGGATCGGAGCAGGGAGCGCACAGCCCACCGCGGACGCCTGACCCGCCGAGGCCGGAGGAGGTGCGGAGCGCACGCCCAGGGCGCGCGGTGGCCGCCCTCCAGGAGCGGCCTCACAGCTGGGTAACCCGCGGGGCAAAGGGCGCGCTCCGAACGCCCTGAGGCCCGGCTGGGCTGGGCCTTCCCTGCAGCTGGCCCTTTCCTGGGTCTCCAGCCCCCGCCGCGCAGCAGTTTCCGGGGACAAGTGCGTCCTGAAGTTGTTTCCACGCTCCCTGAAGTCTTAGTGGTTTGAGGCAGGGATCGGAGATTTAAGGACAAAAACCTCTTGTTTAGGCAAAACCTTGTTTCAATTCTCTGCTATTTCCGGTGAGAGGTTTTTTCCATGGCTTGCCCTACCACAGAGGGGGAATTTTCTCAGTTTTCTACTGGGTGGGGGGGCCGAGGGCTCCACCATGAAGTTGGGAAGGATGGCAGCTCTGCTGGAGAAAGCAGATGGGGGCTGCACCGGCGAGAGGCTGGGGCGGGGGCGGGTCCTTTGTCCTGGCCTGAGTCTCAGCCAAGAAACCCCTCCAGGGACTGCTGTGGTGCCCCCAGGTGGGCGTCAGACCAGGGGTGTCGTCTGAGCACCTGCGGGGCCCCGGGATGCATGATGCCCGGTTCGGCAACTTCCCTGCCGGGCTGGGCCGGGGAGGGTGTGGGGGCTGGTCATTGGGCGCAGCTCGCCTCAGGGTGACGTGCTGGCCGAGCTGGGGTTGCCACCCAGGAGAGTCCCCGTGGCCGGGAGGCTGGGGGCAAGGATTAAGGCCAGACCTGTCGGAAGGTTTGGGAGGGGTGGGGTAATGATGGAGCTTCTAATACAGGTTGAAAACCCCCGGGAGGGTAGGAAGCTGAGGGCGGCCTGGTTCCTTTTTCAAACCTGGGTCCCGGTTTCGTGCAGTGGTTGTGGGAAGGTTTAGGGCATCGGCGCACGGCCAGCGCAGCGCCACCTGACCTTTCTCCACATTCTACGTGCAGTGAGCACAAACTGGCCGCAGGGCTTCGGCAGAGTTCCCAGAGGTGCTTCCTCCTCTCGGATTGAGCCCCATCTGGGGGAATCCTGCCAGCCTCGGGACTCACCTTTTCAATCCTTCCAATGGGAGATGAAGGACCCCAAACTTTCTCCAGGTGGGAAGGTGCCTGGAGGTCTTGTGGAGTTGGTGGGTGATGGTTGCTTCCCACTCAGTCAAGAGATGGGTGTCACCCTGGCCTCCAGCTCAATACTGCCTGGGAACCACTCATCAGGCCCTGCTGTGTGACCTTGACAGAGTAGCTTAACCTCTCTGTTCTCCAGGTTTCACCAGGGAGAGGAGTAACAGAGGTGACCTCTGTGTTGTCGAGTGCTCGGGGAAGGTGAGCAGGTGCCAGGTGCTTTTGTGCAGCGAATGGATGAGAGCTGTGTGTGCTCTGGAAGGTTCTGGAAATCCAGCACTGAGGGGGATCCTGGTTCTCAAGGGCTTCCATGCTGGATGGGAGGAGACAGGCACAAGCACGTGGCTCATCAGTCGTGGGAAACACCAGAGTCTCTGTGCTCTGGGCCCTGCGGATGGACGAGGGGAGGGGAGCTCAGGGCTGATGCTCAGGGCAGGCCTCATCCACCAGCCTGTCCCGGCTGGGACTGAAGGTGGGCTCCAGGACAAGAAGGGTCTGGGGGGGCTCTCTCCAAGGAGCCCCTGCACTGCCTCCTGGGCTGAGGTCAGGCACGGGCAGGGCGGTGGGGACAGCCCGGCATGGACAGGCCACCATGGTGTTTGGGCCGTGGTCTGAAGGGTGAGTGGGTGTCAGGCCAAGCATCTGGGGTGGGGGAGCACCCTGGGGGGCAGGGGGCTTACAGGCTGTTGGAAGGGGCGTGGCACATTGGAGGGGGCAGCAGGGGGCCAGGGTGGGGCCCAGACCCAGGGGCGGCCAGTCCGGTGGGGAGTTTGGTCTTTGCTGGGAGGGCAGAGGCCGCCACCGTAGGAGCTCAAGGAAGCGTTTTCTGCAGACCACGGCTCCCGCTGTGGTCAGGGGGTTTGGGGCACTTCCTCCCGGCTGTCCCTCCAGGCCTGGCAGAGCTGCCAGAGGTGACAGGGGACGTGGAGAGAGGTGGGCCAGCTCCACTGTTACCCCCGCGGCCGACATGAGCAGTGCGGCCTGATGGGGGCCGATGACCTACTACCTCTGGAGTTGAGGGGGCGGGTGTGCTGTGGACAGATTGAAAGTGAGGGCGTTTGAACCAGCCAGGGGGTGTCTGGCAGGCCCTCACGGGGACATGGAAACGTCGTCAGAGCATTCAGTAATTGAAGCCACAGGCACCCCGGATATTGGCTTTCAAAAGAGGGGCTGGAGTAGAGCCCCTGCCGTGGCTGCAGGTCAGCATCGCCGGGAGATTAAATTAAATCCGACGTTGGGCCCGGGCCAGGGGGGTCTGACAGTGTCAGTCTGGGGTCCAGCCTGGACTTTGGGATGTCTACACTCCAGGCCAGGAAGCGAGGGCTCTGGGCCAGTTTCTGAACCTTCAGCAGCTCAGAGAAGGGCTGGAGGCGGGGTGGGGGGGCGCAGGCCTTCCTCTGGGGTCCCAGACCCTCAAGCAGCCTCCCCGGAGGGTCCATCCGGGCGATGCTCAGCCGCAAATCTTGAAAGCGCAGGGAGAGGCATGGTTTTTGGTCAGACGCCGCCACCTGCTGGCCACCTGGGAGACTGCGCTCCACCCGTTGGCCCTGCTGGTTAATGCTCGTTCTCAGGCCCTCCCGGACCCTGTCCACACAAGCCTCACCTCCTGTCCACAACGGGGAGAGCGGGGCACAGCGAGAAGCCCCCCTCTCTGACTTCGGAGGTGGGGGCTCCAGAGGCCAGCGCTTCACCAGAACCAGGTAAAAGACAAGGCACCCAAGCATGGCTGCTGGACATAGACCCACTGGCTTCTTTGGGGGCTACGCCAGCCTTGGGGTGGAAGATGCCACCTTCCACAGTTGGGCATGAGAACCCCGCTCAACTTCCCACCACCTGTTCGCAGGGTATTCCTCATTCCTTATATAATTTCTGATGTTTCAACAGTTTCATTCCAATCGTCACTGACAAGCAGCTTGTTTTATGTTAAGAAGCCCCATGGCCATTCCTGGGCTGAAAGAGGCCCAAAGAATATTGATTTCAAACCTCTTCGTGTTTTTATTGGTTTTGTTTTGCATCCCCACACTTGCTTTTGGATTGTGATTTTTTTTCTGCGGTATTTCCTAAGTGCAGAAGGCTAAACGCGGTCACGGCTCTTTGCTGTTTGGTGTGGACAGTTCCTCCGGGGTGAGGTCTCCGGGGGGAGGTCTCCGGGGTGAGGTCTCCGGGGGGAGGCCGAGGGCAGCAGGTTGGGGCAGCCAAGACAGCCTCGGGCCCCGCCAGGCAGGGAAGAGGCTCAGCGGAGGCTCCTTTGGGGCTGCCTTGGTCCCGCGTCTCAGCTGAGACTCTGCCCCTGCCCCCGTTGTTTCCATGGGTCTCTGGTGATGGAGCGCCAGTCCCAAGGCTCATTTTAGGGGCTTGTGTCTCCGTGTACCTCTCGCCAAGTGCCTCTGGGTAGCACTTGGTAATTGTCCTTTAAGTCCCCCGAGTTGCGCCTCAGAACCTCGGTTGGCAGCTCTGGCCTCTGACCGTCCACAGTCTCCATGTCCCCCTGGGGGGAAGGTAAAGAAAGATGGCCCCCAATCCACTTACAAGAACCTGTTTTTGTTCAAGTTGTTTTTAGAAACCCCACTAAACCACCACCTCCTGCATTTGGATGGGACTTGACAGCTTACAAAGCCCTCCCTCCCCCCTCCCTTATTCCCCCCACCCCACTAACGGATACCGTGCCAGGTTAGTCCAGGGTGATGAAGAGAAATTTTTAAAAAACCGCAGATTTACTGAGATATAATTCGCGTACTATACGTTTCCCCCCACTTAAAGTTTAAGATTCAAGGTTTTTAGTTTATTCACAGTGTCATTCACAGTGTCCATCGTGACAGTCTATTCCAGGGCACGTTCTTCATCCCCAAAGACCCGTATCCATTACCTATCACCCCCGTTCCTCCCTTTGTAGATGAAGCCCATGGCAATGAGCAGTCTGCTTTCTGTCTCTATGGATTTGCCTGCTTTGGACGTTGCGTGTAAATGGATTCGTACGCTATGTGGCCTTTTGTGACTGGCTTCTCTCGCTGAGCATGTTTCCCAGGTTCATCCACATTGCAGGACAGGAGGTTTCAATGCCATATGAGCTGCTGGCTCGTGGCCTCTGGGTGGGGAATGGAGGAGACAGTCCCCTGGTACTGACCGTCTCCCGAATGCTGCTCACGACTCTCACATCATGTCCCACCAACTGGATCTTCGGATCCCCGAAGAGGTAGTCCCTGCCGGGTGTTCAGGTGGGATGCTCGGAATGCATCAGCCTGAATTTATCTCCCCAAACAGACTCCTTGGTTAGTGGCACAACCTGACCTGGAGTAATAAAAAGAGAGCTACTGAGTCCGCATGAAAACTCGGGGAGGAAGCAGGAGGCCCCCATGGTTCTGGTGCAGGTGGCTTCAGCTCTGACCTTCCTTGCATGTTCTCTGCCCCCTTTTCTCCATCAGCACACAGATTCCTGGCTGACCTGATCTCCTTCCACTTAAGATGCCTGGTAGCTCCCAGCCACCAGCGGGATAGAGCCCCGCCCCTTGGGGCATTCCAGGTCCTTTACACCTGCCCATCCCCACGCGTGAGCCACATCCCATGTTGCCGCTGGCGTCAGCCAGGTGGGCTACACTGGCGCCAGTGATGTGGGATGTTTCTGGTTTCTGTTCTTTGGCTTTGGCCATCTGCCCACCTGGAACACCCCGGCCCATTCCACAGGACTGGACGCACCTCTCTTCCCGGAAGCCCTCCTGACACCCTCCCCCAGCTGGACAAGATATCCATCCACCGTGGTTCATTAGGAGCGACAACCTTGGCCAAAAGGCTCGTGACATTCAATCAAGGCTCATGAACACTGCTTGCTTCTCCAGGTTTAGACCCGGAGCCTTTAAATTCCTCTGAAACAGTGTTAGAAGATTTCCTCATAGGAAAGCTAGTCTAAATTTTGTAAATAAATCTCGGGTGAAATATCCAGATATATACTTCTTGGTTTTTCCTTTCTTGTTGATCTCTAATCTTATCTCATTGTGGTCAATGAACATGGCTCATATATAATAAGTGATGGGAATTTTATTGGGCATAGTTGAAATTTTATATATATATATTCAATCAAGCATACTGTGTTGTTCAAATCCTTTATATTCTTGTTGTGTGTGTGTGTATTTGATAGATGCTGAAAGAGCCGTGATAAAGTCTTTTACCGTATTATTGAATATATCAGACAAAAATGGACAGATGGCGAGGAAAAACTGACAACCGCTCATAAAGCCCTTCTACTGGGAACTTTAAGATTCATCTGAAAAATTTGTTCCCCAAAGACATTAATATGGTTACTTATTTTCTTTGTTCAAACTTGGTGTAGACTCAGCATATGGTCAATCAAAAATTTTTATACACTTTTTTTTAAAAGAGTAGATTTATTTATTTATTTATTTATTTAGGCTGCGCCGGGTCTTAGTTGTGGCATGTGGACTCTCAGTTGTGGCGTGCATGTGGGATCTAGTTCCCCAACCAGGGATCGAACCCAGGCCCCCTGCATTGGGAGCTCAGAGTCTTACCCACTGGACCCCCAGGGAAGTCCCTAAAGAGTAGTTTTAAAGTTTACAGAAGAATGGATGGGAAAGTACAAAGTTCCCACATACCCCTTCCCCCACCCCACCCTCAGTGTCCCTTATTATTAACATCTTGCACTGGTTGCTACATTTGTTACAACTGGTGAACCAATAAATACATCACTATTACCTAAAATCCATAGTTTACATTACGGTTCACTCTTTGTGTTGTACTCTACAGGTTTTTACAAAGGTATAGTGACATGTATCCACCACACAGAATAGTTTCATGGCCCTAAAAATCTCCTGTTCCCCACTTCTTTGTCCCTCTCTCCCTCACCCCAAGCCTCTGTGACTATCTCATCTGCTCAATTTTTGTAAACTTTTTTGGGGAGTGTGGTGTTCTTTATAAATTAATTTGCTTGGGGGTTTCCCTGGTGGCACAGTGGTTAAGACTCCGTGCTCCCAATGCAGGGGGCCTGGGTTCGATCCCTGGTTGGGGAACTAGATCCCATATGCCGCAACTAAAAAACCCCACATGCCACAATGAAGATCCCGCGTGCCTCAACTAAGACCCGGCACAGCCAAAATAGAAGAAATAGACAGGTATTTGTAACTATATGGACATTGTTAACAATGCACTCAATACATTTGATCAAATTAATTTGTTTAATATTTATTTGTTAGCTGTTGGCAATTGTGAGTAAAGTTGCTATAAACATCCGTGTGCTTTACAGCTGGCACCGCAGAAACACGGAAGATCAGGAGACACTACTGGGAACGAGACACCATGCGTTGGACACATCTGAAGAAATGGGTAAGTTCCAAGAAACAGACAACCTACCAGCACTGAATTACGAAAAAACAGAAAATCTGAGCAAACCAATCACCAGTAAGGAGACTGAATCAATAATTAAAAACCTCCCAACATAGAAGAGCCCAGGACCATGGTTTCTCTGGTGAATTTTACCAAACATTTAAAGAGGAATTAACACGACTTCTCAAAATCTCACAAAAACTTGAAGAGGAAGGAACGCTTCCAAACTCATTTTACGAGGCCAGCATTGCGCTGATAACAAAGCCAGACAAGGACAGGAGAGAAGAAAGTCACAGGCCAGTACCCCTGATGGGAAATAAACAAAAGGCAGAGGTCTCCTGCAAGGCCCATGTCCCTCCCCCACCCCTGCTGGGTGGCCTCGCCTGGTCCTGCCATGGCCCTCCCAGTCCTCGCCCCTGTCAGCCCGCTTAGCTGTGCTGGGCCTCACCTGCCCCCCCTAGAGAGTGACTTCCCAGCCCTCCCTGAGGTCCCCGAGGGGCCCTGGGCCCCTGCTGAGCACTTAATGGGTGTGGGTGTGAGTGGCGGGCTCTGCGTGGGCAGGGGGGCTGCCCAGGGGAGGTCTCGTGGTGCCGGCTGGGGGGCAGCTTGGGTGCCCAGGGCAAGACCCCTGCCCCCACCCAGCTCCTCTGACTGGGGGAGGGGGAGGAGGGCCGCCACTTAGGGGCCGTCTGCCTTCTGGCCTCCAGGGGGCAGCAAGCCCCTGGCTTTATGTGGCCAAGTCCAGGGGAGTTTTGGGGATCCTGGTGTCCGAGTGTGGCCTTGGCTGCCCTTGGGCCAGACCGCAGGCCCTGGACCCTCTGGAGTAAGGGGGGTGTAGCCAGGAGGGCGGCCAGTGCTGGGCTCTGCACAGTGGCCAAGAGGGGGGGGACAGGTGCCTGCTGTCCCCACCTCTGAGCCCCCAGCCCCCCTGTCCTGCTCTGGATGCAGCAGCCTCGGGTCAGGGTGAGCTCCGGAGCGGGTGCTGCGGACACCAGCAGCAGGTCCGGGCACACTGAGCTGGGAGGGCAGTGGAGCGGGCGGGGGGCGGGCGTTTGTGCGATGCCCGCCTGGTGTCGGAAGGGAGGTGGGTCCAGCCGCAGGGAGGGGCTGGAGTCGGCGTCAGGCACAGACGGACGGTGCTCAGGGCCCAGGCCCCGGAGGCAGGCTGCTGGCAGCCCACCCTGGACCCCCCACTCTGTCCTCACCTGTAAAATGGGTAAACCGAGGCCCAGCTGCGGCACCTGCCTCTCGGGCGCCGTGGGCTTAGGCGAGTCTGGGGAGGGTCCCATGTGCGCCGCCCGCCCCGCGCACTGCGGCAGGTCAGCCCCGCTGGGATGACCGCCGTGTGGACCTGGCCGTCCAGGAGGCCCTTGCTCTTCCACGGGCCTCCTGAGTGGGAGGCCAACCATTTCCCCTTCCGCAAAGTGGGGTAGTGAGGCCGAGAGGTCGCCTGGAGAGACCGTGGAGGTCAGTCTCCCACCCTGGGGGTCCCCCTCTCCTCGGGCCCTCAGCCTGGACGTACCACTTCTGAGCCCTGATGTGTGGTGCGTGTCTAGGTGTGGGGACCCGACACTGGGCTAGTGGTCCTGACGGTCCCAGGACATGCGTGCCCTGGGCGCTGTCCTGGCATCGGACGGCCGCCCCCCCCCCAGACGTACAGTCCTGCGTCACCATCGGTCTGAGCTCCCTGCCCACAGCTGCGTGGGTGACTGGTGGCCACGGGCTGTGTCCTGGCTGCCATATTCACATTAGACCCCGTGTGGATGCCTGGACGTGGGCCGTCGCTGGTTGGCGGTGCTGTGAGGAAAGTCCGTCTGTCCGTGCGTCCGTCCAGCTCTGGCCCGTGAGCCCCATCATCTGTGGAGTTTGGTGGGTGTCCCCTGGGGTCCTCTGCGGGCAGGGCTTCTTCTGATAAAGCACAGGGCTGTTTGTCTCAATGATGTTGAATTGTCTGTTTTCCATTTACTGAGGGTCTTTTGGGGTCTTTGTGTTTATTTACGTTTTTTTCTCTTCAATGCTTTTTGGTTTTCAAAATCCACCTCTTCTACAAGTTTTGTTGGCTTGTGTTTGTCCCATCT
Organism: Balaenoptera acutorostrata; assembly: GCF_949987535.1. Classification (NCBI taxonomy): domain Eukaryota; kingdom Metazoa; phylum Chordata; class Mammalia; order Artiodactyla; family Balaenopteridae; genus Balaenoptera; species Balaenoptera acutorostrata. Next base: position 89,117,578 of record NC_080078.1, read on the forward strand.
CTTCTTGTTTCTTTTTCCCCTCTTTTCCTGCATCATTTTGGATTGAGTTTTCAAATGATTCCCTTTTTACCATTACTATTGGCTTCTGAGATTTTCCTCCGCATTTTACATCCTCAGTGGTTGATCCTTCACACTCGGCAGGTGTAGAATGCAAGTCTCCAAACGGCCACGTGTTCTTTAACCAGCCATGTGCCCGTCATGTATACATGACTGTATACATTTACCACCCTCAGCCTTTGTGCTACGACTGTCATACATTTTACCGCATCTACAGATATTATAATCCCCACAGCACATTATTAATATTTTTGCCTTCAACAGTCAGTTATCTTTGAAAAATCAAAAATGATTGTAACAGTTTTTCTATTTATCCACGTCTTTTCCATATCTGGCCCACTTTCCTCTTTTGTGTAGACCCATCCGATCACCTTCCTTCTGCCTGAAAAACTTTAATGTGTCTTGTGCGTGCCCCGGGGCTGACTTTTTGTCTGTTGGTTTAGAAAAACTTCATTGCGAGGATATTTTTGCTGGATGGAGCGGTTAGCTGGATAGATTTCCTTTTTCTGTCAGCACTTGCAATACGTCACCTCTGAGTCTTCTAACCTGTGTGGTCCCACAAGAATCCTGCTCTAATTCAGACTTCTGTCCCTCTCTATGTCGTTTGTCTGTTTTCTTTGATGGCTAAAGAGTTTCCTTCCTCATTGGTTTTTGACAGTTTTGTTAGGCTTGTGGTGGTTTCTTGTGTTTATTCTGCTTGGGGTTCGTCAAGCTTCTTCAATCTCTGGATTTTCAACAGATTTGGAAAATTGGCCATCACATTATAGGGTTTATTTTTCTGTCCCTCCACCACCCTAATATTGCCCACATGCCACTGATATTCTGCTCTTTTTTTTTTTTTTTTTTTGGTCTTTTTCTCTTCTATGGGCTTCCTTTTGGATATTAATATTGCTATGTCCTCAAATTCACTTTTTTTTTTCTTTGCAAAGTCTAATCTGCTGTTAATTCTGTCCATTCTGTTTTTTTGCTTCAGTTGTATTTTTCATCTCTGGAATTGACTTTGGGTTTTTAGAGGTCTTCTTCTCCCCATTACCTGGAACCCGGGGCTTCTGAGGCTTTGATGTTTATTGAACAGCGGAGGGGCAGGTTCTGCAGACACTGTGCTCCTTGCCAGGCACCAGCGACCTCTTTTCCTCCTGTTCTACAGAAGGGTCAGCGTGGCCCGGGTCACACGGCCCTCAGGGACAGAGCCCGAGCTTGTGCTGGCATCTGTCTGGCTACAGAATGGGATCAGGGGCACCCTGGGCTTGAACCCCTGGCTGGGAGGGTGCAGAATCCTGGGCGGGAGTGCTGCACTCTCACCTGGGGGACTTGAGGTCCACCTGGCTCTGCCCCCTTCCCCCCATCCCCATGTCCTGTGTCTCACGTGGGCGAGTTCTGGATGGACGTGGCCTCAGCTGTCTGCATCAGGGCCTCCAGCAGGTGTGAGGGCAGCCTGGATAGACGAGGGGTCTGTGAGGACGTGGAGACCTGCATGCCTGGACCCTCTGAAGGCAGGAGGAGAGGAGCCGGTCTCCCCCGAACGTCCCCTTCCACACATCACACACGGCCCAGGAGCCTGGCCTGGGCCCTGGCCTGAGCCCCGGAGCTGCCCTGGCTGCATCGCTCCCCGGCAGCCCTTCCGGCCGCAGCATCCGGGGGCCTGCGGTGTGTGTGGAGGCGTGATGCCTGCAGCAGCCCGGGGACCCTGGAGGTGTGTCAGTGGCTGATTCTTACTTCCATGGCTCCCACGTTGTTGCACAAATGATTCTGTACTTGGTTAAGGTTAAATATTAATACATAGAAAATTTAAAAAGGAGATATTCAGCCCCCTAAACAATTACTTACGGCACAATTAAAAGCAAACGAATGGTGTTTGTTGGAGCAAGTTTGCTGGCTGGAGTCTTGGGGTCAGGAGGGGGATCGCCCGCGATGGGGGGCAAGGAGCCTGTATGGCCTGGCTCCCTGCTTCCGTAAGTGGGTGTTTGCCATTTATCACGGTGAGGCAGGTGGGAGTGGGTCCTTCTCCTCCTTCCAGACCCACAAACATGAGGCACAGCCTCTGACATGACCCTCCGCCCCTCCTCAGTTTCCGTGGGGGGTGGGAAGGGGGGGTCCAAGCATCAGAGTGTGAGCAGCATGGGGGCGCTGGGGTCCAGAGGTCTGTGTGTAGGGCACTGACTCAGCCAACACCTTAGCTTCCTGGTACTGACTCTGTGACCGTCTGGCTTCTCTTTAAGTCACGACCTGCTGGAATCCAATCACTTTTGATGGAAGGAATCCTGACTAATTCAAACTGGTTTAAGAAGAAAGGGACCTCTGGAGTTTTCAGCTATGTGAACCAAGGATGGCTTCAGGCACAGATGGATCTAGGTGCCCTGATGATGGCACGAGGACTCTTCCCCATCTCTCAGCTCGGCTTGTTCTGTGCTGACTTTGCTCTCGGGCACGTGGGCCCCCCAGAGAGTCAGGAGCTGCAGGCTAACATCCTACCAGCTCAGCAGCCCCAGGGGAAGCAGGCGCTTCGTTTCCCTTCTAGCGTCCGCTCTCTCGGCCTGAAAATTCTACCCAGAGTCTCATTCCCTACTCTTGGTCCTTGTGGTTTGGGTGGCTGACCCTCCCCATCTCCAGGGATGGGCACCCAGCCATCAGAACCCGCCCCTCCACCTCCCACGTGAGACCCAGCTCCGTCTAGTCTGGCGAGTGCCAGCGCCTGGCTTATGCTGAGGCTGTCCAGCAAGCCCAGTCCCTAGAGCCGCCCCCAATCTAGACTGATCGTCTACCTGTAGGTTCCCCCTCTCTCTCCATCATACCCTGCAGACCCCCCAAGCCAGTCTGGAAAGTGGCAGGACCCAGGCCCAGGGGAGGGGAGTGGGAAGATGGGGAGTCACGTAGCTGGGCTGGTTCCAGGAAGGCTTCCTGGAGGAGGTTGCGTTGGGTGGTGTCCTGTTTGAGCAGAGGGCTGCTGTCCTGCTGGGAACTGGCCCGCGCTGGTGCCCTGAGCTGCCAGCCCTCTCCCCCCATCACTCTCCCTGGGGGCCAGAGTTGGGCAGACCCCGCCCCTTGGTCTTACCCCTCGGTCTTACCCCTCGGCTTGCACAGGGCCCTGCCCGCCCGTCACTTCTGGTTCCCAGGGAGGCACAGTCTCCCCAGCCTCCTGCCTTTGTCAGGAGGACTTGGACTTGGGTCTGCTCGGCATCGGACTCAGCGCCATCCCTTTTGCCCCAGCCCAGCTGGCACTTAGGACTTTTCTGTTGTGCCTGCCCCTTCCCGGGTACATCCTAGTGAAAGGGACAGTGTCGCCCCATGTTCTGCTTAATTAAGGGGAATGGGCGGCAGGGAGGGAACGAGGGCTGTGTGCCCCGGAGGCGGCCGGAAGCTTCCAATGCGTGTCAACAGCAGAGTGCCCGCAGCCGTGGGTGCCGACCCGAAGGAGATGTGGCCAGATGTCCCATGGCCGGGCTGGGACCAGCCCCACTACCGGCGTCCACGTTTGTGGCCCAGGTAGGCAGCTCACCACGCTGGCGCCACCTGGTGGGGACGGGAGACAGTTGCAGCTGACCTGGCCCCAAGTTTTGAAATTAGTCAAATGTGAGCGACTTTTAAAAACAGAGTGGGAGCTCAGAATTATTTCACATTTTCCACATAAAGTGAGACTCTAGAACAATGTGAAAATTCGAGATTTCAGCATAAAAATGTTAATTAGCAAAAAATGCCGCCACCCTACACACACGTGCACATGCACACACACACACACACACACACACACACACACACACACACACACACACACACACACACACACACCATCTCCTGATGAGATAGAAATGGCTTTGGGCCCATCGCTGTAGGGTCGCTGATCCCTGGGAATGCACCCTGGGACCCAGGCTGTTGGAGCGCCAGCGGCGGTGTGGTGTTGGTGTCACTGGAGCCAGGCCCTGCCGTGAGCAGAGGTCGTGCTGATGTGTCTGCGACTCTGTCCACTTTCTCTCGGGGCCCCTTCATTTCCAGCAGTTTCTCTGAAGCCAGAGGAGCCCCTGGAGGGGGTCCTGCTGTGATTTCTCGAGTTGGATTGCTGATGGGAGGGGGTGATGGGGCGGAGGGTGGCATTTAGTCCATCATATTTCACATACTCCAAAGTTTTCTTTCCCATCGAGGGCTGAGCACAGCACAAAGTGAGGAGGAAAGTGGAGGAAAAAAGGACCCGAGTAAACAACTGAAGTTTTTTTTTTTTTTTTTTTTAATTTATTTATGGCTGTGCTGGGTCTTCGTTTCTGTGCGAGGGCCTTCTCTAGTTGCGGCGAGCGGGGGCCACTCTTCATCGCGGTGCGCGGGCCTCTCACTATCACGGCCTCTCTTGTTGCGGAGCACAGGCTCCAGACGCGCAGGCTCAGTAGTTGTGGCTCACGGGCCTAGTTGCTCCGCGGCATGTGGGATCTTCCCAGACCAGGGCTCGAACCCGTGTCCCCTGCACTGGCAGGCAGACTCTCAACCACTGCGCCACCAGGGAAGCCCAACTGAAGTATTTTGATGATGAAAACGGTCAACGTTGGGGAAAACATGGAATTCCTGAGGGCCCCAGAGTCTCATGTCTGAGAAACCAGAATTCCTCCCAGTGCCGAGACGGTCCCCAGGCTGGTCAGAGGCTGGGGGTCTGGGGGCAGCCCTGCTGTGTCCACACACGAGGCGGGCGCGATCTCACATCCACCCGCCACGACCAGGGCTCCGTGAGGATGAAAGCTCAGAATAGCGGGCGCTCAGCCGACCGAGGTGCCAACTCGCTCCTCAGCAGATGCTTGTGGCTGGGATTCAGGCCTGTTCGGAAGCTGTCCTTTCTGTGTCCATCCCTGCTGTTCTCTGCCGCGTGCACACACGCTCACCGTGAGCCCCCATGGCACAGGAAGGGACGTGCTGGCCCTGTGGGCCTCGAGGGTGCTGGGCCGGCCGGGGGTCCTGGGAGGCAGGAGGACCTGGGCGGGGGGCCCGGCCGCTGCCATCCCAGCAGCTTCTGAGTGGCACCAGGAGGGAGACCCAGGGAGCCACGAAGGCCTGGTCTGCTGGACACCGGACCCCTTGGGAGCCGTGAGAGGAGGCCCTCCATCCGCACGGGGGTGGGGGAAGGGCTGCACGCGGCGAGGCCGTGACCATCAGCGCAGGGAGCCCCGGTCTCTTTGGGTGCGTCCACCTCCCCCAGGACCAGCCGGGGCCGCTGTCACAGAGTACACAGACTGTGGCGGGGCTCACACGGCAGAAATCCATTCTCTCCTGGTTGTGGAGGCCAACATCGGAGGACAAGGTGTGGCAAAGCTAGTCCTTCCGGGTCTGAGGGTCTGGGCGACCATCTGTCCCGGCTCTCCCAGCCTCTGGTGGTGCTGGCCTTCCTCGGTGCAGCATGCAGGATCCTTAGCTGTGGCATGTGGGATCCTTAGTTACGGCATGCGGACTTCTTAGTTGAAGCATGTGGGATCTAGTCCCCTGACCAGGGATCAAACCCGGGCCCCCGGAATTGGGAGTGCGGAGTCTTAGCCACTAGACCTCCAGGGAAGTCCCTGTCCCTGTGGTTTCTTCTCTCGAATTCACCCGAGCCCCCCCTCGTTCACTCATTACACATATGCCAGCCCCCTCCATCCCCCCTTCCACGTGTGCTGGCCCCTTGCTGGTCATCGGGGCTCAGATGCTGAGAGCAGTGGATGGCAGAGCCCGGGACCCCTGGGGTCCTCCCCTCGGGGATTAGCCGGCCTTGACCTGCCCCATCCCCAGAGCTGTCCCTCCTAGCGGCTGTGGCTTTCTGGGGGCTGGCAGGGCGAGGAGCCGCTGGCCTTCACTCCAGACACACCAGGAAGCCGGGAATGTGGTCGGCCTTTATCTCCCCCAACGGGGGACGCAGGACCAGCACGGAATGTATGCCCCCCAGCACAAAATGACAACGCAGGGCCCCTTGTTCAAAAGTTGAGTCCCAGACGGCAGCTACAGAGCATTAATCCATTAATATGTCTGAGCTCGGGACTTGGAGTGACTGCCCGGGTCCCTTGCCCCTGAGGCCGGGTTGGGGGTTCTGGCTAAACGGACTTAGCAGGGTTCTCGCCAGAACTGGACTCTATGAGGGGGGACCCAGAAGCCAGGGTGGAGGCCTCATCCGAAAGGGAGCTCAGGAGGCCTGGTTAGAATTTGTCCAGGAGTTTCCGCCTGCAGCTGCCTCCCAAGTGGTGATGTCAGCGGAATCCATTTAAGGCACAGCAGGAAAGAGTCAGCCCCCCACACAGCCTGTGTCCCCAGAGTGTCCCCCCCAAGTGGAGCACAGCCGACCTCACAACCCTGGAGGGACGATGCCTGTTGGGGGCCTGGGATGCCGCTCCTTTGCCTCAGTCCTGCCTGCACCAGACGGCTGGGGTTTCCTTTTTTTAAACAGCTTTATTGGAATATAACACACATTCTGTACATTTCATCCTTTAAAGTGTGCAATTCGCCGGCATTTAGCACATTCACAACGCTGTGCAATCGTCGCCACCATCTAACTCTGGCATGTCCTCATCACCCAAAAGGAAACCCCTCCCCCGCCCCTGGCCGCCACTGACCACTTCTGCCTGGTTTGGACATTTCATGGAGGTGGAATCGCACAACATGTGTGTTCTTGTGTCTGGACAACTTACCTTGTGAGTAGCCTCAACATTTTCACCTAAAACTAAACTGAAATTGTTACTGAGTCCAAGGTCATACTTCTGGCCGCACGACAGGCCAATAAATCGAGAGACGAGTTGTTAGGACAAGGAGTAGTGACTTTATTCAGAAGCCAGCAGATGGAGAAGAGGGTGGACTCATGTCCCAGTGGACCATCTTGCTTGAGTTAGGATTCAGGCTCCTTTTACACTAAAACGGGAGGGAGTAAAGTCAGACATTTCCTGATTCTGGTCAGCCTCCAGAGGGGATGTGTTAATTTCTTCCTTCCTGCAGCCATTCACAGGTGGGCCTGAGCAAGATGCTTCCTGGGAGCTAAACAAAGATAATTAGCTGAATGCTCGGTACCTGGGAGGCAGGGTCCCCAGAGACGGGCCATTAAGTGTAATTTAAGCTTAGAGGCAACATCCCTTTAGTCATGAACTTGTAACAGACCACAAAGGTTCTTCCCTGTCACACACTTAGCTGGGCCCAGACCCGTCCTCCATCCAGAGTCCCAGGCTCAGCACCTTATCAATGTGGTAATTTACCTGGCCACTCTTTGGCGATGTCGATGGACACCCTCAGTTATTACACCTTTTCCCCTTTCAGGCAGAAGAGTCATGTTGGGGGAAGGAGGTCAAGTTCTCCTGCTTCTCCTGTAACTTCCTGACGCGAGTCTCTGCGGGTGGGTGCTCACTCCCTCCCCTTTTAACAGAGAGACAAAGAGGGTCCGGTGGCTGGTCCGCTGAGTGGAGGTGGGTGGAGTTAATTCAGTGCCCTTGAATTGGGCTTACAGTCCGCAGGGGGTGCTGGCGGCCGGGGGGCGCGTCGGGCGGTGCCCAGTGACAGCACAGGTACCACCCTCCCGGGGCTCAGCCACCAGATTGCCCTAATGTGCCACGAGATTAAGGTGTGACGTTACCCGACAGTAGGATTCCCGTTTTTCTCCTCCCTCCTCTCCTGTGCTGAGTCCTCTGATGGGGAGGGGGTTGGGCACTTGGCCCCTCCCTCCTTCCCAATGCTCTGGAATGTGAGAGGCGCCCTTGCATCTCCACGGCCCTTCCCCCAGGATTTCTGTTCTGGGCGCCCCTGCTTCCAAGGGCCTCGGACGCCTCCCAATGCGCAGGTGTAGGCGCCACAGACAGCAGGGACCTGGCAGGGCTGGCCGGGCCTGTGGGGGCTCCTTCCAACCTCGCCCTGGGAGGTGGGAGACCGGGAGACAGCCCCTCCACTACTTTTCCCCAAACAGGCCGTGCTCCCCCAGCTGCCCTGCGTGCAGCTCCAGGGAGCTGGGGTGCCCTGCTTTCAAAAATGACTTCTGTTTTAAGAAGCTCGACTCTCAGAACTAAGTGGGGGAGCCATGTTCCACAGAAGCAGCTGCCCTACTTATGAGCGGGGAGGTGCTAGCAGAGCCCCGTGCAGACACAGGGCTGTTTCTCCGCCTGTGATGACTTCTGCCCTCCCTGGGGCAGGATCCAGACGCTTCAGACCCCCCAGGCCTTTCCCATCTTTTCCTGCAGTCCAAGCTCGAAGACGCGCCTGCACGCCCCACCTCCCCGCTGGGCGGGACCGCTGGGCCGCAGGGTGCGTTTAGGTCCCCCCACGAGCTCCACGGGACACAGCACCACCAAGGGCAGGTCCACGAGCTCAGTGTGTGGGGCCGCCCCCGGCCGGGGACAGGGGCTGCCTGGGGGCACGTGTCCCTCCACAGGAGCCTCCATCCCGTGTGGTCTGCGCCCTCATTTGAGTTACTGACAGTTTTCTCTCTGGTCCTGCGGGGAGTGGGTCTGAGGCTGTCTGAGTGCAGAGGCGCAACAAGAAAAATAAATATTTCATGTTCTGGACCAGTGAGGGGAGGAAATAAATAGCTGCATCCTCAATTAAGTGCAGGCTTCCACAGAAGGGTTGGAGGGTCCCGCCTTCTGGTTTCTTGTCTTCTTAATCCTTTTAGGACAAAATCGCAAACCGCCAAGATACAGTCGTGCTGGGGGCAGAGTCAGGGCTGGAGACAGAGAACCAGGCCTCTCAGGGTCTGGGGGTCCTTTGCAGCAGGTGGAGGGGGAGCTGGACCAGAGGCCAGGTCTGGGCTGGCGTCCAGTGACTAGGCCTGGGACCCCAGATACCTTGTGTCTGCTGGGGCCCCAAAGCCGCGTGACCTTTGCCAACGTTCACTGCTCGACCACCCGCAGGCCGTGCTCTGAGCAGGTGGTTCCCGCCTCCTGAGCGTGTCGGGCGTGTGGGCTCCTCAGCCTGGGCCAAGCCTCCAGCCTCAAGCTGCACAACTGCTCACTGACTGGTCATGTGATCCTGACCTAAAGAAAGAAGCTTCTAGAAGGTTCAGGCAGGGCCACTGCTTCCTGTCAAGTCACTAAGACCCGTGCTTGTCCGGCCGAGTGACCCGGCATCCACCCTGAGCCCCGTCTCCTGTGTCCCCCGGGGTCACAGCTCCCGGAGGCCAGCAGGAATCCTATGGGCAGCTGCACGTGGGCAGCGTGAGCAGTGCTGGGAAGAAGCCGGGAGCTGGGCAGGTGGGGCCTGGCTGGTCGGGAGGCCAGGTGGGTCCTGCAGGAGGTGACCCTGGAACTGGACAGAGGGGTCAGGAGGGCGGACGGGCTCCCCACTCAAGAGCCAGGAGCCGAGCTTGGGTCCCTCCAGTTCCTTCCTTCCTCAGCTGGGCAGGTGATGCCCTTGCTGGGCTGGGGCGGATCTGAAGAATGAACCCCTCCATGTGGGGGGCTCATGGCAGGTGCCCGGTGCACGTGCAGGTTCCACGGGTCGTCACAGAGACTCCAGGACGAGGGCCAGGGGTCAGACGTGAGGCCACCTCTCTTGGACCGCCACCCTCTCAGTAAACCGCACTCGGGGCTCCCCACATGGGCCACTCAGAGGTGCTGGGGGGCCGTGGAGCCCATGCAGGCCTCGGGGGGGGACAAGGGCTGCTGAGGGGTTCGGGTTTGCTTCTGGGCAGCTGGTCTGAGTAGAGCGGCCAGGGGAGCCCAGAGCTGCCCTCATAGAGCCCATCTCAGCCAGATTCGTAGGGGTCCTGTGCCCCTGGGGAGGGTGGGACTGTGTGGCAGCCCTTCCCAGGCCCCCAGTGGCTCCTGGGCCCATCCGCGTGGAGCAGCCAGGGCACACGAGGTGGTCAGGGCGGCTGGCGGGGCTTCCGTGGCTCAGGCTGGGACCTGGGGGGGCTCCGCACGCCTGAGCCTGGGGCGCTGTCCCCATCCACGGAAAGGAGCCAGAAGCCTGCCGCACGACTGCTGAGGGGCGAGGAAGGAATCCCTGTCTCCGTGGAAGCTGCCCGTTAGCGCGTCTCTCTGTACCGGTCAGGCTTCCACAACACCCGCATATCCGGGTCCACCTCTCCTCCACCCTCCGGGGAGGAGCCCAGGGTCATCCTTTTGGGATGCAGGATCAGGAGTAAACGAGGAGGGAAACCCACAGAAAGGAGGTGCCGATGGGATTTCAGACACTGTGTGCACCCGTGTGCCCTGCGAGCCGTGTGTGCATGTGCAGACACGTGCCCCCGTGTGTGGCAGTGCGCGTGCGTCTGTGTGCGTGTGTTCGAGTGTGTGACACGTGGTTTCTCACGCCCCAGGGGCCTCGTCTTCCTGCACCGCCGGCCTCCTGCTCCCGACCCCTCCCACAGTGTGGGTGACACCCATCCTCGTGGGGACCAGGCCCGCCTCGTGGGCTGTGACATGGCGATGATGGGGCCCTGGGTCCAATGCTCTGCTGGAATCCTGAAATTCTTAATAATTTTATCTTTGAACTTGGGCTTCGTAAGTGACGGTGGCCGGGACAATGGGCAAGCCTGTCATTTCTCGGCCATTCCTTCGTTCACGTGGAGGGTTCAGGATGCTCGGGGGCCGCGGGTGTGGGGTCCCGCGAGATGGAGGCGAGGAGGAGGCAGCTAGCGGTCCCGTCGCAGGGAGCACGCAGGCCGCCCACGGCCCGGGGACCACGCTTTCCCTCTGAACCAGAACTTGCGTCAGACGCAGAAGGGAAGCAAAGGTGGTCCGAGACGCGGCGGCCGAAGCCGGTGGCCTCTTTCTTACTCCTGTCACTTCCCTGTTAGGCAGGCACTTATGCTGAAAATGATGGTCTAGAAGGATCGGGAGAGAAGACAGGAAACCCGGAGTCCTTCACTGTGTCCCTCTGGACCCACCGGTGAGGGAGGGAGCGATGCTGGTGGAAGGTCGCGTAGCAAGATGTGAAATAAGACGAGACAAGCGCGTGCGGTGTTCTCAGGGCTGTAAGAACAAAACGCGCGTACGAGCCTCAAAGTGAGACGGTGCTTTTCGGTGGCTCTTACGCTTGCGCTCAAGATCGGCCTTGCACAGTTACGCTAGTACTCTGGCATTTAGCTCTTCTTCACTTAGAACGACCTTGAATAGTGAGTAAAAGTCACCCATGCGAGTCTAGAGAGCAGGCAAGAGGGCGGCTTGGTGTCTTCATGCCTCTCGGGGCTTCTCTTGCCTTTTGAATCAGGCCTGTGCTTCACCTGGCACCCTGCAGATTCACCAGGTGAGGCAGGTAAACACGCCTCCTGTGTCTGGGGCTTCATCTTCCGCCCTCCCACCCCACACCACCCACAGGCCTCTGTTGGGGGTGACCGGGGAGCCGGTATCGGCATCCGCGGGGCTCTCCCTGCACAGCGGGCTGAGCCGTTGCCCGTCACGCGCGTCACGCCCTCCGAGGCCGTGGGCGGGCGGGCCGGCATGGCACGGTCCCTGATGTCCCGAGGAGGAGGAATTCTGTCCCCAGTGTACAGTCCTTCCCTCCTCTCCAAGGAGAACTGCTGAGGGGCAGCTGCTGGCCGGGCTGGGGAGGGGGCACCGGGCCCGAGCTTCCCGGTCCGCGCCCCTTCTGGGAGGTGGGGACACCTGCTCTTCTTCCCTCTCTCATCATTCTCGTCTGCCGGCCCCGGACTCAGGCAGGCCGGGCGTCAGGAAGAGGGAGGGGGCGTCTGGGGGGGGCCGCAGGCTTGTGGGAAGCACACAGCTGGGGACGCCCAGCTCCCGACCCGGAGAGCAGGCCCTGCAGTGGGAGGGCACTGCTCCCCATCCCTCTGCCCTGCGGGGAGGGTCGCGTCTGTGCTGGACTTCACTGGGGTCCTCGACTCCTGGGCCCCCAGGGGGCTGTGGGGACAGTCCCAGTCTCAGACTGCAAAGGACGGCTAAGTAATCAGACGCCCAATCGGAAGATGTCACGTTATTATTTATGAAGCGTTTAATAACTTCAGCACAATTGTCACAGGCACTGGGGTGGGAAGTGCAGGCGTGGTTTTAAATCATACAGTTTGAATTTGGCCATCGGCCAAAAAGAAACACTCCTCCCCCAGCCCCACCTCTCAGTGGGTGGGCAGCCGGTGGGAGTGGGGAGGCTGGGCTGGCAGTGCCCTTGTGGCTGGTCAGCAGCTCAACTGGGTCCCAGGCTCCAGCCGTCCTGCAGCCGGAGCCAATTACGGCCACATCTGGCCCTTCCTGCATCTCCGCCACGCGTCCCCCTGCGGGGGCTTGGGGTTAGGTGACACACCTTCAGACCCAGGAGGCAGCTGTGCACGCTGTCGGGACAGAGGCCATTTCTGTGCGTGAACTCAGTAAACTCAAGGAGGCACAAACAAACTCAGAAGTGAAACCCTAAAACAAGGAGAGTGGGGTGTGGTCAGGGTAAAGCACAGGATTTTACGCAATTGAACATCTTTTGGTTTGAGAGTAAAATTCCATGATTAGACACGAAATGACAGCAAAGAAACAAAGCACAGCGAGGCTGGAAGAAGGCCAACGTCCCCAGCCCCCCACCAGAGCAGGGCCCTCGAGGGGCGGGCAAGGGCTGGACAGGCGCGCACATGCGGGCTCTCCAGGGGCGCTCGTGGGGTCAGGGGCCACCGCGAGCAGGACACACACACGGCCACGTGGCCACATGAAGCTGCTCACTGGACCCAGACCCGCTGGGACGTCAGCCCTGGCCCCTGGGAAGGGGCTGCTCTCGGCCAGAGCCTCCGCGGAAAGCAGCACGATGCGGGCTGCGGAGCTGGGGTCCCCTCGCCCCTCTCCTTGGTCCAAGGCCTGTCCCAGACTTGGGGCTTCGTGGACAAGTGGAAGATCTGCATGGCAGCAACCACACAGGCTGTGCGCCCGGCCAGGCCCTGCCCCTCCGGCCCCCCTCGCCGTGGGCGCCCCTGCTGCCGTCACCCCCGTCCTGTGAGGCGGCCGAGCTGTCTTCCTTCCGTGGCCCGTCTGTGCCTCCGAGTTCCTGGCTCCCAAAGGGACCTAGAAACGACAGCACGCTTCCCACGCTTCCTCCGGAGCTGGCGCCCTAGTCACACACCCGGGGAGGCTCCATCCTCCCAGCCGGACCCCGACTGACCCGGGGGCCCCACATATGCAAGTGGCGTTTGGGGGCTTCCTTTTGGGATGGATTAAGCGGCCGGGTCCCCCTTTATCATCTGAGCGTTCCTGCGGAGGGGTCTCCTCTGTCCCCAGTCCCCCTCCTCTTGTCCTTTGAGGGTTTTCATTGCCTGAAAGTCCATGAACAGGGAATTTTGCTGCCGGGGAGACAGAAGAGACCGCCGGAGATTTGGCCGCGAAGTGGGAGCGTGAGCGAGAGAGAGAAGCGTGCGTGCCGGGCGCTCCGTCCAAGCTCCGGGAAGGGCTGTCCGCCAGCGCCCGCGGGTTCACGCTCACGGCACCTGCTGAGGCCATGGGGCCCGTGTGGCTCACCCAGGGGGCCTCTCTGCGGCGGGCGGCCCGGAAGTGGGGATGGAAGCTTAGGGTGGTGCGCGGCCCGCGGCTCTGCCTCAGGCAGAAGGACAGTGTCGCTCGGGAGCCGGCTTCTGGAGCTGGCCCAGCAGTGGTGCCCAGCCCGGGGGCCTTCAGCCTTGGTCTCGGGTCCCTCTCTCCTTGTACTGCCGCATCCTAATGGCGTCTGTGGGCGGGCAGCCGTGGGGCCCATCTTCACCTGCATTCAGGGAACAACGATACTGCCTCCCCACTCCAAAGGCAGAAGGGTCTTGGGCAAGTCACAGCTCACCGAGTGGGGCCCCCAGGCTGCGGCCGGGTCCACTGGAGCGGCGTGTCTGCTGGACGTCGGGTGCCAACTCCCGCGGGCTCAGGGCGTTATAGAGGTGGGGCCCCCATACCCGGAGGACGGTTACGGTTCACTCGGGACGCGTGTGAAACACGGTGTTCACGAGTGTGCCGGCAGCTCCCTCGCGTACTGTCCGTGCTGCAGGCGGGCCGTGGGCTCTCGCCTCCCCCAGACGGGGACTGTGCAGGTGACGCACGCACGCCTGCAACCGGAGAGCCCGGGGGAAAACTGCCGTTTCTCCCCACAGCCTGGGGCACAGTCACAGCGGAGCAGTGTCCCAAGTCCGCGGGAGCCGGTGCAGAGTCTGACCCCTAGAAACACAAGGAAGCAGTATCACACTCAGAGCTGACATCCAACCTGGACGGGGAATTCACCTGGAGAGAAACGAGGCCGCTCCTCAGATCCTGTTTTCTTGAATATTCAGGGCCTAAATGTGCCGCATTAACCTAGAAACCAAATGCCTCTTCAAATAGCCGCACTGTCCAGAACACAGCCGGCTACCATGCACGTCTGTCGCTGGGTGCACTTTCCGGGGAGGCTGGGATGAGGGGCAGGAGTACGGCTCCGATCTGCAGGGCAGGCGGGAGGCCTCGGGGTCGCCTGGTCTCAGACCCACACTGCTCTTCGGTTCCGCTGCGCTCCCAGCCTCCCCAGGGACAGGAGCGCTCAGTTTGCTGTGTGGATGGCTCTGTAGGCCCGTGTCCCTCTTAAACCCAGCAGCCCCACGGCCCTCCCGCAGGGATGCTTCCAGCAGGGGTGGGAACACCTCGAAGCACGGGTCACACCAAGCCCTGCTCCTTCCGCCCCAGACACGCAGAGGCTGCCAGGCCCTGACGCTGAGACAAGCGCCCGGGGACGGGGACGAGGGACCCGGCGGGAAGGCGGAGGCCGGCCTGGCGCCGGGGCCACCTCCCAGGGCCGGCTCCGAGGTGCTCTGTGGTGCTGCGCGTGCCGCTCTCTGAGGCAACTTCCACGAAGGTGACGCCGCTGGGCGTGTCCGAGGGCGGGGGAAGTTGTTTGCTAGCTTGTCATCTTGCAGCTAATTATTTAATTACCCTAATTTAAAGTTTTACCGAATTTAGCAGCAAAACAAAAATCTGTGATTGCAGCATCAGAAAGTAATAATATAATTAACTTATTTAGGGGTAGCATATTAACTCAGTTGATTGCAAGGCATGATCCCAGAGGGAAATTGTGCCCGGGACATGCGGGCAGGTGACAGGGACCCTGGGCCTGGCCGCGGGAGGGCGGCCCCACACACCAGGAGCAAGACGCAGGCCGGGGTGTCTCTGACGCCGTGATTTGACTCCGACCTCATTTGCGACCTTAACCCCACCAGTTTTGGTCTCTGTCTCTGTGAGAAGGAGCCCTGAGGGCTCGTCTGGGTTTGGATGGTGGTCCAGGAGTTGGCCTGTTGTCCAGGAGGGGCCTGGCTGGGCCAAGGTGCCCAGGGCCTGGGAGCTGGAGGGCCTGGAGGGCTCATCGGCCAGGGTCCTGACCTCGTGGCTGCAGGAAGCCCACCCCGCCCTCCAGAGCTGTGGCCTCGGCGGGCGTGAGCCTCGCAGCCTCAGGATGTTCGCCGGTGCCCGCGATCATGCCCTATTGGGAGCGCCCTGGCCAGTAATGCAAACGCTCACTGATCTGCAGCCCCGCTCCTGCAGATGCTGGTGGGGCTCTGCACCGGCCATGTGCCAGCGTGCCGTGCGGTTGGCTCCCTTCTCCCAGCTCTGGCAAGGGCACAGGAGGGCCGCCATCCGGGGCAGCCTTGGCTGGCCCCTGTGTGCTCTCCAGCAGCTCCTCTAGGCCTGGTGCGTCTGCAAGGCTGCTTTATTCTCTGCTGTGTCTCTAGTGTCTAAAGACCCACCGACACACCATAGGGGCTCGAAAAATATTTGTGACAGAGTGAGTTCACCAACAAGTGACCAAACCAGCCAGATCCCACCAAGAGACAGGCCGTGGCCGGAGCACCGGGGGGCCGTGCGGAAAGGGGGCCAGGAGCGGGGGCAGGGAGGGTGTGAGGCTGCCAGTGCCCATGGATGCGGGGCAGAGCCCTGGAGGAGCCATGGGCTTCTGGGGCCCCTGGCCCTCAGGAGAGGCTCAGCCAACAGCAGACAAGCAGGGAGGGATAGAAGCAAACACCTACCCCTCTTCCTCCTCCTGTTGGGCCCATTGGCTAAGCCCACCCAGAAGCCAGAGTGCAGGCCCCTGCGATGTCCACGGAGGCTGGCCCCCCGGGACCCCAACCCACTGGGTGCTGCCATGGCCCCTATTCTGGGCTTATCGGGGACAGGCAGTGCATCCGTCAGCGTGGGCTCTCTTCCCGTGCCCTGGACCCTGAGAGGCGGGGGAGCCGGGAGGCCCAGGAGGGTGTCTCCCGCAGGGGGTGCTGGCCCCTCACCCCGCGGGGGCTCCACGGGTGGCTGCCGGGGACGCTCTGCATCTGCTCTCACGTCCTGCCCTCTAACATTGTCGGCGATATTTTGAGTGCCTTTCAGACGCTTGATCTAATTAATCAGAGGTTCTGAAAACAATCAGCGTTTCCGGTGGGTCTCCCCTGACACGGCTGCGGATGGTGCGAAGGCCAGGTGGGGCTGGTGGCCACGGCTGTGAAGAGACACTCGTGTCCCCGAGCGAGCTTGGGGAAATTAGGACATTTGGTGCTAGACTGGCTGCCTAATTAGATTGCCATCAACTCCGGGGGGACCTGCTGCAGCGGCATCTAATTTAAAGCAGCCTCACCCGCTTTGAGGCTGGGCCGTTCGCAGACAGACAGGGTTGTGCGGGGCCGTCCCAGGAGGGGCTCAGGTGCCCTCTGATCTCCAGGAGGCCGAAGGCCTGTCTGTCTGTTCACCCGCCCGCGTCCCCTCCCTGACCCCGTCACCTGGACTTTCTCGCCTCTGTCTGCCCCAGGGGCAGAGGGACGGCCACCTGGTTCAGCCGTCAGGGCAGGACGTCCTCATGACCTCAGGCCCAACCCGGGACACACTCATGTTTGTGATGTGCTGCTTAAAAAGCCGCTCGGCTGAAGAAATTGGGTGTTAGGCCTTTTCCAAATAAAGGCTTTAATTGCCCTAAAAAGCATGACTCTGACGAGGTGTCTGGAAGGGGCAGGGAGAGCTCGCTGCGTTCGTGGTGTGTGGATGCCATCTCTCGGTGTCCTGAGCCCTGCAGGCGCCCTGGACCCTCCCCAGCACCTGTGTCTGGACGTGGCCGTGCTGGTCGTGGTTGCGCTGGACGCGGGCCCAATGGCCGCTCTCTGTCCAGTGCCGTGTTCATTTTTGCGCTCATGGCGTCAGTGTCCCCAGATGGGCCTGGCGCACAGCAGGCTTGCTGTAGGAAGACAGACGTGGTGGGTAAACGGCGAGGTGGGCGGGGGGGCTGTCTGAGGGCGTGGGCGGAGAGCTGGGCCCCCGCAGGCCCTGCTCACAGGGTGGGGGGCGGGGCGTCTGCCGCTCCCTCCGCCTGGAACGAGGGCCCGATGGAGACGCGGGGTGTGGGGTCTTCTTCCTGGCCCAGTGCGACCGGAGGAGAGTGCGGGGAGGGGTCTTGGGAAAGCACAGCCTCAGCCAGATCCCAAGGTGGCTCTGGGGCCGGAACGTCATCGGGTGGGGGGCTGGGCTTTGTGTCCCATCTCAGGGAGCCCTTGCCACCTGAGGCTGGCGGGTGACCCCATGAGCATCCAGGCTGGTGGCCCCCTGGCCAGCTGGAACGGGCCCGCAGCCAGTCACTCATGCCCACGATGGTGCTGGTGTGTGACGCTCTCTGCACCCAGTGTTCCTGCAGGCCCTCCCCTCCCCTCCCCTCCCCTCCCAGGGGATGCACCTGCCTTTCCTTTCCAAGGGCAGGACCCCCACCCTGGACTCTGCATCTCTCCAGACTTTCCCCCGGGACCTTCCCTGGCCCAGAGACCCGCCCTCGGGCTCCATGGCTTTTGCAAAGCCTGGAAGCTCCACTTCCTGGTGCTGGTCGCACCTCTCGTGGGAGAACGCGCTCCACAACGCTCCCTCCATCCACCTGCGCTCTGTGATCTGCGCTCTGTGATCTGCGGCCCAGGACGGACCAGGCTTCTGCGACCCTTCCTGGTGAAACGAAGGGGGATCTATTTTGTTTGTAAAAAGCTGATTATCATAGATAAATGTATCTAATTAGTCTCATTTGCTAACACACAGCCTTTAATTGTGCGTTGAATAATTATACATATCTGCATATGCAAATGAGCGCCGTTATACCGATGTCAGTCTTTAACATGATTCCTCCAGAGACAAATAATTCTATTTCAGGAGAGAATATGATCTATTAATTTACATAGACAAATAACTTTATTTAGAACCGGTCACTCTCCTGTTTGTCTACATAAAGTAATAACTGGAGCACGAGGAGGCATCTCATGTTGAAGAAACGTTTGGGGGATGCTGACCCTCAAGGGGGGGTCCCCGCGAGCCTCCCTCCCACCCCTCCACTCCAGGCTCAGCTGTCCACCCCCTGCTGGGTGACGGGGTGGGTACGATGGCGGGGGTGCCTGAAGGCTGCAGGCTGGCCCAGTGCCTGCGGTGGGGGGCCGCCCCAGGGCTGTCAGCTGCATACTAATGGGGCTGCTGGCTGTGGCCCCGCCGCCCACCCCCACCCAGGCCAGGGCAGCTGCCACCCTCCCCGAGGGATGTGTGCACAGTGGCCTCAGCAAGAGCTGGGGCCCGGGGTGGGGTGAGGCCTCAGGGACCCGCTCTGTGTCAGGTCCCCCCGGCCTCTGCTTTTGGCCGAGCCCACTGACTTGGCAGGGGAGCCCCAAGTGCCTTCCAGGCTCATCAGGAGGGGATGCGGCCTGCAGAGCGTTCAGGGCAGTGGCCAGCGACGGTCCTGCCTGCCCACGGTGTCCCAAGCAGGGCCAGGCCTCTCCCTGCGCCCTTCCCCCTCCCTGGGCCTGGGCGGTCACATGGGCTTCGCGGGAGAGGCAGGGGTGAGGAATTTGGCTCCAGCAGAAGGAGGACAGCGCATTCCCTGCTTTCCAGAAGGCCGCGCGGCCCCTCCCCCACCCTCCCGTTGCCATGGCAACCAGCTCTGTGCCGCCGACTGGAGCTGACACCGGCCCAATTCGCCGGTGGTCCCCTCCCTCTCCTGGCCCCGGCCCGGGGCTCAGTGGGCCTGTGTGGCCAGCAGAGGGCAGCGGCGGGCCAGCCATTCGGTGGGTGGGGGTCGGGGACCTGGCTGGAAGTAGACGCCCCGCACTTCAGGGTCTCCACGTCATCTCCAAAGTCTGGAGGCTGGAACCCCGGGGGAGTGGCAGGCGGGGGACAGCCACTAACGGCACGTCCACACGTGGCCACGTGGTGTGTCCATCTCTGCAACTTGTGTGGCCCTCGCCCGGCTGAGGATTCGTCTTTGGTGGAGCTGGAGGGACGGGGTGTCCGGGCCACTTCCAGCCCAGCGCCTGGGGTGCTGCATCGCCCACGGCTCCGAGGGGAGCCAGGCAGGCGTGGCCCCAGGAGGACCCTCACCCCCTCGCTCACTCATTTACACACTTGTCCACTCACTTGTTTAACACAGGGGCCAAGGAGGGGGGGTGGGAATAAGGTATCTTTTCCTCCCGGCTCAGACCTCGGCAGAAGCAGCGTCTGGCTGCTGGTCTGAGCTGGGACCCGCCCTGCAGCAGGCCGAGGGGCCCCCCTGTCTTCCAGGTGGGGGCACAGGGGCCTCACCTCCTCTTTTCCCTTTTTTGAAGTTTCCCTCCTCCCCTGCAGTTAGTCTGATATCGTAACTGCAAGTAACACAGAACATTCCCGTGACCTTTCCAATTCAAGGAATTCATCTGGTGGAGAACGAAGGAGAGATGCAGAAGGGAGGGGATGCAGGTCCGTCTCTCCCAGTGAACTCCTCGCCAGGAGCCACGGCTGCAGCACCGTTAGGTCCTGCAAGGCTTCGTTAAGCTCCGTAAACCCAGCTGAGGTGCCGGCCTGGGGGACAACGGGTTAACTGTCCTCCTTCCTGGGGACCTGTGACTCAGAGACCCTCCCAGCCCTACCCTGGGGATCTGGCGGGCCAGAGGGATTCTGAGGTGGACGCGGCTTCAGAAGGAGGGGCTCTGCCAGAGGAGAGAAGGGTCTGCGCCCCCAAGGAGGTGCCCGGCCAGCCACCACCTGCCCGGTGTGCTGTGCTCGAAAGCATGTGCATACGTGTGTGTGCACCTGCTCACGTGTATGGATGCACACATGTGCACTTTGTGAGTGTTTTGTGCTGGGTGCACACATATGAGTGCCTGTGGTTTCGCTGTGCACGTGTGCGTATCTGTGAGTGTACACACGTGTGCACATATTATCATGCTCTGCATGAGCGGTTGCATGTGTGGGAGTGTGGGAGCCCGAGCTCTGTGGGTGCCTGCGTGTGCACCCTTGCAGGTGCATGTGTGTGTGAGTGTGACCTGGGGTCTGGCAACCAATTCCCACGGTGCTTGCGGCCATGTCCTCGGCGTGGATCCCAGCGTGGCCCCCAGTGTGGCCCCCAGCATGGAGGGCGACGGTGCCCCCCCAGTTGTTTGATTGCAGACACCTCCGTGTTCCTCCACCTCGGGGCCGCCACACCGTCACCGTCGCCCCTCCTCCCGGCAGCGGGCCCTGCAGGCTGGACCCACTCCAGCGACGCCAGAACCCTCAGAGGTGGAGACACGGAGGCTGTCTCACCACCTGCCCCTGGTTCCGCTCCTCTTCCTGTTAAGGGGGCCACGCGAGGGCCCCCGTCAGTGCTGCGGGGGTCAGCTAGGCTGGAGGGGGCCCGCAGCTGGCGTGGGGGGGGTGGCTAGGCGCCCACTGCGGGGAAGAGCAGCCCCACGAGGAGGGGGGCGTCTGTCTCCTCCGAGGTGTTGGAAACGCCTGCCCCTCCCAGCGGGCGGGCGAGTGCACACGTGGGAGGGAACCCACCTCACTGTTCCGGCCCCTCTTTCTCTCCTTGGGGCCCTTGCCGTCAGCAGAGTGGATGACACCGCGGCCACCCTGACCTGGCCCTTGACTCCAGGTTTAAGGGTTGGGTTGGGGGCCGGGCGGCCGAGTGCTGGCTCTGTGGAGCCTCCGAATGTTCCCGACCTGATGGCGGCCGCGGCAGCGCGCGCACCTTCACCAGCCGGGGCGGCACTTCGCCGTCTGCCGCCCCGGGGCTCACTCGGCAGCACAGCCGGACCCCAGGCCAGGCCTGCAGCACCCGAGCCCCGCCCAGACAGGGGCCGAGTCTGTCACAGTGTCCTGGGTTGAGGGAAGCCTGGGCCCTGCACCTGTTAGGCAACTGTGTCCTTCGAGGGGGGTCCTGGCCCTAAGAGGGCTCAGTGGGTCATCTGAGGCCACAGAGGGTCCTGGGCAGGTGGCACAAAGTGGGGCGCTTTCCTGATGGCACCTGGGGTGGGGTTGAAGCTTGGAAAGGCTTGGACAGAAGGCACTTCCTGAGGCTGGGAGAATTGACATCTGCGTGTATAACACAGCTGAGTTGGTGGTGGCCCAGTGCTGGATGGCTGACCCTAGGCAGGACACTGGGTCTCCTCCAAGCCGCTCCTCTGAGTTCCGCGCAGGGAGAGCGAGTTCTTCCGGGGCCTCGTCTGCAGCTGAGTGCCTGACCAAGACGTCCACGGCCGCCAGCCGACTTCCCCCCGCGGAGCTCATGTGGAATGCAGAGCCCTTCCCGGCTTTCTCGGGGGCTCCATTCTGGAATCCTCCATCCCTCCGGCAGCGGCAGGCTCTGCCCTCCCCTACCCCAGGTAAAGGTGAAGGGGGGGCGTCTCCTCCACCATCATGAGCATCTCTCCGCATCCACCCCCCTCGGGTCTCGGGCTCTTTGAGAAAGAGGAACCTGTGTGGCTGGTGGTGTGTCCTGGAGCAGGCGGAGGCCAGGTGAGAAGAGAGCTGGGCAGGAACCTTCTAACCTGAGCCCCAGCTGGCCGCTGGCCCAGGTGGGGAGGTGCCTGCCCCTTGGAGGCCCAGGCCCGGGTGTGTGGGGACAGGGGACTAGAGAGACTAAGAGAGAGATCCTGCTGAGGCCGCCGGGGGCCGGTGGGGACCCATCCTCGGGAGAGGGTGCGTGCGGTGGGGGGTCTGCTAGGCAGAGCCCAGCCCAGAAGCCGCACGCCTGGGACTCCGCTGTGGGAGGACACGCTCTGAGAGCTGAAGGCTGGGCCCGCGGCTTTGGCATCCTGACTCGTGGGACCTTGGCCCCCTTCGCATCAGCGCAGCAAACGTGGTTTGGACTGAGACGGGGCTGGGCATCCCCGTAGGGGTCAAGCGTGTGCAGGAGGGGCCTCAGATCTTGAGGAAGACGCTGTTTGGGGCGGGGTGGGGACGCGTCAGGCTTCCCACCTTACGGGCCAGGTGACTCTGCTTCTGAGACAGGAACGTGGTGGCCAGCCCTGCAGAGCGGAGAGCGTGGCTGGTGAGGGCAGGGCTGGAGGTCACCGCGGCTGCACTCTGGGCAGGAAGCTTCTGGAAGCAGCAGGGGCAGGGCTGGTTTCAGGGGCTGCACCAGCCCAGCCCCAGGGGAGACCAGCACCTCTTGGGGAAGGCTTGCTCTCGGCTGCTGCATTGGCTTAAACCCACAGCGGCTTCCTGCAGGGATGGACAGAAATCCCAGGCAGCCCCTACGGTCCTGACAAGGAGACGTTTCCGTCGCATTTTCCATGTGGATTTCCTGCTGCCGAGGGGCTGGAGACACCGCCCGTGTGCTGTTCGTCTTGTCAAAACTAGCTCACGTGTGCCCTCAGCTCCCATTTTGGTTTTGCTAACAGAGAATATGAGAAACGGTTTTCCATACTTACTTTCATGTGGTTTCCCCAAACGTGGGGCTGCCTGAGGCATCTCTCTGCCAGGTGCTGTCCGGAAACAGCTTCTGGATCAGATTTGGTTTTAAAAAATGCACCCCATGGCCTCTGTTCTCTGCTCCAGGTATCTGTGACGTCCACCTAATCAAGCTGGACCACGTCTCCGACAGTCACAAGGGGAGACACAAGCAACTCGGGAGAATGAAAACAGTCCTTCAGAAAGAACGTTTCAAGGGCATGCAGTGTAGCTAATTTCGTGGAAAATTAACCTGCAAAAGAGATTACAAGTCCAAATCAGCCCCCAGACCTCAAGGATCTGCGGAAGGAGGGACGGGCCCCTCGCAGGCTCCAGGCCCAGCGAAGGGGGCAGGAGCTTCGGAGCCTGACCCACATTTCGGCCCATCTTTGCACAGATGAGGCCCCTTCCTGCCGTCGGGAGGCATGTCCACCCACGGCCGGCTGTTTGCTGCCGGTCAGGGCACTGCCCCACCGCTCCTGCATGCGCTCGGCTCTGCCCCGGGAGGTGGCGCTGCTCTGGCCCCGGCTCCGGCCCCATGAGTGCTGTGCGCGTCTCTGGGGAGCTGTCTGATTGTCTCCATTGTCCAGGATCAGCTGAGGCTGGCGCTGGCTCGAAGCAAAGACGGGAAAATGAGAATCTTTGTATCTTCTGCCAAGGCGTTGATTCTTCCCCAAACTGCCGGAACGGAAATAATTTTAGAAGCTATTGTTCATCACAAGGTCTGTTTTTCATGGTTAAAAGCAAGCCCTAAACAGTCGTCAGAGGATGCGAAAGTAACATGCCAACCGGGAGGATGGCGGGGATGGACAGAAACGGAGACCTCAGGCAGAAGCGAGTGCGACAGCAGCCCCCAGGCCTCCAGCAGCTCCTCCCACCACGGCCGTACGCCCTGGGCGTTCGGTTTGGGGCCTGGCAGGCAGGGACGCCTGCAAACCCCCTGGGCTGCTGGGCGGTGGGCTGGGCTGCCCTTGTCCTGACCGCCGCAAGGTTGGACACAGGGTCCCTCTCAACGGCTGGGCCGGGCGCAGCTGCTTCCCTGCTCTGGTCCTGCGCATCCAAGCGCTTCTCTTGGTGGCTGGGTTTTGTCCAGGCTGGAGGTACGCCACGCGACTCTGGGATTAGGGTGTGGTGGTTCCCCCAGACCTCGGGCTCCGTCACAGGCTGTGGCCGGGTCGGGGTTACCCACTGTCTCCCACGTGCCTTGCAAGGGGTGCCACCTGCTGATGGGCACACAACGCCAGGCGGCGTCCTCCTCACCCCTGCAGTGGATGCCTGAGGCGGATTTTTTTCCTCAAAAAGTCCCTGGCTTCTCTTCCTCGCTGGGTAATACATTTTGGGAGAATCTGACGAGATTAAAGCAACTTTGCTCCCACGTTCTGGGCTGGGGAGAGGTGCCCTGGAGAGGCAAAGTACCTTAGCCTTCACGAGGACCGGCCACATTCACAGGGCTGCCCCCTGAGGTGGTTGGCCCTGGGTGGCGCCTGGACAGGACCTGTCTCGGACCTCAGACCTCTGGGTGCTGGTGCGAGGGTCTACACCGGGCAAGAGGAGCGCCATCTCACTGTTTTTCTGCTACTGGTGGGTGGTTGGTTCTCCGGAGAAGGGTCTCCAGTCCAGACCTTCCTGGGGCCCGAGACCCCCTCGCCAGGGCTGTTAGGCTCTCATAGCCCTTTAGGTGGCCGTGTTGGAAGCAGGCCTCCTCCTGGGGACCACGTGTGAGAAGGCCACAGGCCACAGAACACTCAGGAGGGGCTGGAACGGCCGCCTCCTGGGTGCCTCTCTGTCCTCCCAGGTGGAAAGATGCCTGCTCCGCATCAAGGCCGTTTTCCATTAATTTTTTTCTCAGGTTGGACAACGCGAAACGCTATTGTAAGTGTCGAACCAGGGGTGGAATCATAACACGTGACACGCTCTGTCCCCCGGGTCACGTGCTCTTTCTCCTGCTCACTTGCCATCAGTGCCCAGGCCGAGGTCCTTCCTTTGTCTCGGTTCTGGAACACAAGGGCCCTGCACGACCTGTGAGGGAGGGACAGCTTTGACCTGACGGTGCGGAGATCTTGTGGGCAAAGCGTGATCTCCAAATACAGAATTTAAGGTTTCCAGGGTTTGTTTAAGACGTAAATAAATAGCAGTTTGGTTTTGCTGTCCAGGAAGGCCCCGCAGATCCAGAGTGGGGCTGACACAGCGTGTGGTCAGAGGTGCATCCGCGGGGGCAGGGCCACCAAGAGGCAACGGGAGGCGCTCCCTCCTGGAGCCTGAGTGAGCGGGCTTGCCCTCTGGGCGGGACCGTCCACCGGCCCTGGCCCCACCTGCCTGCCCGTCAGACAGGCGTGAATAAGCGGCCCCTCTCACGGGAGCACGTGTCCAGTTGGAACCCAAGGCAGCTGCTCTGCTCAGAGGAGGCTCACCTCCTCTCCTCGGGGGAGGGTGGCAGCTCTGAGCGGGGGACCAGGCAGGGCTCCCAGGACAGCGGCAGTGGGTCTGGTCAGAGGTGGGGGAGTGTGACTCTCAGGGACAGCGGGGACCCCGGAGTGTTGACCACCGCCTGCTCCTGGGCTCCAGTCTGGAGATCCCGGGGCAGGTCGGGGGGGCAACAGCTCCGCTCACGCCGAAGCCCCAGAGCCTGATGCCACTTCCCGACTTTCATCACCGCTGCTCTCTCGTTCACTCAGTCATTCACTCGTTCACTCAGTCATTCATTCGCTCCCTCACTCATTCACTCCCTCAGTCATTCATTCACTCCCTCAGTCATTCATTGATTCAGTCATTCATTCACTCAATCATTCACTCCCTCAGTCACTCATTCACTCACTCATTCATTCCCTCATTCACTCCCTCCCTCCCTCCTTGAACAGCCTGGCCGGAGGTTTGGGTGGGCGGGTGGGACGGATGTGGGCTGCAGGCCTCCCAGCCCTCTGAAGCGCTGATCAGCACTCTTGACCACCTGGGGGCTGCTCGCTGGAGGTGCGTGTGAGCTGGGCGGGGGCGGAGTCTGCACGGGGCCGGGGGCAGAGGCGGGAGGCCGGGCCTGGTGCTGACGCACGGTCCTCCCTGCCACCCCCTTCCTGCACCCCCGGTCCCCCACTCCATGCAGAGTGAGGGCAGCTCTCATGTCCACAGACAGGAGTGGGGGCTGCAGACCTCAGACAAAGATGCAACAAAGATGCATTCACAGGCGGGCGGGTGGGCGACAGCCCCACTCTCCCTCCTCTGCAGCTCCCCTGCCCCCCACCTCCCTCCCGGTGCTGAGGAGGGGAAAGGGCAGGGAGGGACCCACCGTGGCCAGGACGGGAGGCACATGCCCAGCTCCCAGGGTCTGGGCCCCAGGCCCCGCCCCACTGAAACCATCTGCTTTCCTGGAGCCCGGAGACACCTAGGCCTCCTGGGGTGGGCAGCGTGGGAAGAAAAGCGAAACGGAACATTTCCACAGAAATAGCAGGCCAGGGCGAGGCAGACACACTCACACGGTAGAGCTGGGTCCTTAACCCTCTCCTGCCCCAGAGGGATCTGCATACCCCTTCCCTCCTGGGGAGTATTAAGGGACTTCCCCAGGGAAAAGGGGGTTTTTAGAGGTCAGGAAGCAGGGACCACCATCCTGGGGTGGGGAGACATGGGACCCTGGAGGGCCGGCACTCATGTAGCTGATAGCAGGCCGAGGGAGGGAAGGAGGAGGCCCCATGCGCAGTTTGGAAGGACACAGGAGGGGGGCGTGCACCCATCATGATTCCTTCTTTCTGGGGAGAGCAGGCGTTTGAGCCGACTTCTTTGGAAGGTGAGCAAGGGAGGGGCGGCCACTCCAGGCAGAGGCCCCAGACCCCTGGGCCCACCTTCCTGGGGCTGTTCCCTCAAACCCAGCCTCACCTGCCCGGCGGCCCTGTTGCTGGGCCCGGCCCAGGACCGCAGA
This sequence comes from Balaenoptera acutorostrata, assembly GCF_949987535.1. Lineage (NCBI taxonomy): Eukaryota > Metazoa > Chordata > Mammalia > Artiodactyla > Balaenopteridae > Balaenoptera > Balaenoptera acutorostrata. The sequence goes on from NC_080078.1 coordinate 89,144,071, forward strand.
GTGGCAGAGAAGCCAGCCTGCTGGTCCCCCCAGCTGCACGTGGAGCGCTGCTGCGGGTCCTGATGAGGGAGCGGAGAGAGCCTCGCCCACGGCTGGGATGGGGCGGGGGCGCTGCGTCTCTGATCTCTGGTCACAGAGCCGGCTGAGCCGCATTTGGACGTAACCGTCAGGATTCATAAAACAGAAAGGTAGGGAGCTTGGCTGCCCAGGCGTGATGGATCGCAGGGCACAGAAACCGCAGCAATATAACACGGAGGAAGCCTGAGGGCTCAGCCAACACCACAAGGGCGTCACCCCGTCCGGCTCACAGTGTGGAGTCAGCACCGTGCGAGAGGCCGGATCTGGACGGACGGCCAGGCTCCCTGCCACTGGTGGAGCTGCCTTTCACTGCTGGCAGCTCTGGGGGCACTGGGACCGCCCCCCCCCCATCCACACCCAGCTTCTAAGGGCAGCTGGGTCTGGCCTGTTCAGGAGCTCTGGGCTTTGAAAACCTGCTGGTTAAAGGCCAGTTAAAATGTCGGGCTGGGAGGGGCTCCTGCTGCCCCAAGGGAGCTGAGCTGTCATCATGCGTCGGGGGCACGTGTCAGAGCCCCACGGAGGACAGCCAGCTCGCAGGACAAGACGCGTCCTTGCCCGGCTGTTGGCAGGGCGACTGCAGCCACCCTGCCTTGCCTCCCATTGGAGAGGGCTGGGCCCTGTGCCCGCCAGTCCCTGGGGTGTCCAGGGTGCCTGGCCCACTGTCCATGGTGCTGGGACCCGGCCAGGACTGGCTCTGGGCCTGGAGGCACTCTCCAAGGTGCTGAAGACACTATGTTCCAGCCTCCGAGAGTTTCGAGTGGCTTTAAGAAACACCAGCTCCACTGGGCCTAACTTCAACACATCTGAGTTATGGTTCTGCCTGCACATCTCTGGGAACGTAAGTCTTTTTATTAACCTTGGTCAGACCTTGAGCCGACCTGCCACATTCCTTGATCCTATCCCTCCTTCCCTGCCCCTCTCTTCCCTCCCTCCTCCCCTTCCTTCCTCCCTCTTCACAGCAATTCCCCAAAGGACAGAGAAGGACACCCTTCCTCTGCTTGGTCCCCTGAGAAAATGATTTGGAAATGTCCAAATTTCTCCCAATCCTGAGAGTTGGGGTTCAGGCAGGTAGGCAGAGTGGAGGTACCCTGGGCACCGCTCCGTGTAATCGCAACCTACAGACCTGAGAAGGAAGCCTGTGTTCTCTGGCCTATTGCTTGGTGCCGACCCTGAGTTTATGCTGAGATGCGGAGGCCCAGGAGGTAGGATATCCCCTCCATTCCCCATCACACTTAATGTAGCAGAATATTTAGCTGAATAACCATGTGCACGCTCTCCGAAACCTGCACAAGGCCACTTGTAGATGCCTGGAAATTCTTCTTCTTCTTCCAGGAAGCAAAGATCGGAGCCCACGTTGGTTAGAGTGGTTCCGCGATCTGGCGTTTGGTGCCGCATCTGATGAGCACGTGTCCGGTACCTGTCACGGCATTCATCCCCGGTCCTCGCCACTGAGGGGGGACAGATGCAGTGTGGGGAGGTGGGCCACAGGCTGCCTGGGTCTGAGTGTGGGCTGGGGGAAGGAAACAACCCAAGGCGGGGCACGCTACTGGGTGCAGGGGGCTGACAGCCAGACAACGAGGCTGGAAGGAGGGGGCAGCCCAGCATGGCCGGCAAGGGTGTGGGCCTGGACGCTTCCTGTCTGTAGGGGGATGCTGGCTCTGCCACTGAGGGGGCGACCCTGGAGAACTGAGAAGACTGCGCAGCTTATTTTCGAACTGTTATCCATTTATCAGTTTTCCCATCTGTAAAATGGCTACATTGTCAGGGACTTGCTGCTGTGAGCTGGGCCCTGGGCCAGAGCTCCTGGCCCACCTCAGCGGGCAGCGTGGTCAAGGGCCCAGCGATGCCTGGGGCTGGAGAAAAGCACTGAGCCCCTGTTGGCCAGCTCTCCCAGGGCGGCGACTAGTGACACTGTCCTCCCTTCTGTGCAGCCCAACCCACAATTCCCACCACGAATCTCAGCCAGTGCCTTCTCAAGGTCTCCCTCAGCCCCTTCCCCCTGCAGAACTCAAGTGCAGGGGGATGGTGCATGGGAACCAGAGCTCCCTTCTTGAGGGAGGGGACAACATTCTGTCAGAAAAACAGAGGCTGGCCTGTCACCTTTCCAGCAGCAGGTGGGGAAGCTAGTGGGTGAGAGAGAGGCATGGCGTGGGCGTTCCCGTGACATTGCCCGAGGTGTGGGTGGGGGCACAGCTGGGAAGTCTCCGGCTTCTCCCTGGGCCAGGGAGATAGATGAGCCCCCAGGATTTGTGCAAAGCTTTCATGTCGGTGCTGATGGAAGCAACAATGACAAAATACAAGACAAGCGAGATGGAATGTTCTATCAGAGTGGGCCCCTATGAGCGCCCACGTACCAGGGGTCAGGACCCAGGGCCCCGCAGGAGTCGGAAATATCAGCAGGGCAGTCCCTGAGTGTCTAGAATCTGGAAATAACACCAACTGGCCTGCTGCAAAGACGGGTCCTGAAACAACAAGGGGGGTGTTACTGAGCTCAGGGTGAAGCTCATATTTTCATATAGCAGTGCTTTTGACATGTTTGGATCTGGGTACTTTGATGTTGAGAGGCTGCAGCACACAAGTGCACACAGTAGGCTCCAAGCCCTGAGCTGGGCCCCATGGAGGGCTCCTAGGGGCTTCAGATTCCCCGTGTGGGCTGGTCAGCCAGGATGCCGGGCAGCCTGCTCTGCGTGCAACCCCCCTCCACTGCCCCCTCCACTCCCTGCCCCCGAAGCGCCTCTTCCGCCACCCCTCCCCCACTCCCTGTCCCCTCACTGCCCCTCCCCCACTCTCCTTCCCAGGTCTCCCATCTTGGCTGCTGCTGGGCAGGGGCACTCCTTGCCGAGGCTGTCATCCCCCCAGGTCCACCTTCCCCACATGCTGTCTCTGTCCAGCCCCAGGCCCTTCACAGTGATACGGGGCTGGACAGACGCCTAGGCTGGGAGGTCCCCTCACGGGAAAGGTAGGAAACAGCCAGAGCCCGGTTCCGCCTGAGTGAAACTGCGATCTGCCCGCAAGTCCCGTTTCCCTGTGGAATGATCCCGAGAAAGTGTTGGCTCCGAGGGAGGTCCGTGCAAGTGGGTCCAGGAAAGGCGTGGGCGCTGGACCGCAGAACCCAAGGCGCTCACCTGTGCCGAGGCCCCGCCCACTCACCAGGCCCTCCCTGGCCCCGCCCCGCTGCTCAGGCCCCGCCCACCGAGCCACACCCACCTCCCTGGCCCCGCCCTTTCCCAATTCTGAGCGCCCCTCCCCCTCCGCAGCAGGGGTACTCACCCCCTTTATTCATCAGCACCCCCTGCAGGACGCTCCTTAGCAGGTGCAGCCTGAAGCCCCCATTGGCTGTTGGGCTGTCATATCTCACAGCCTTTGGGCAGCACAGATCCCCTAGACTGCTCCACTCTTGCTGCCATGTGTGCCCACTGTCCTGCCCTGGGCCATCACTCCGTCATTCCTGGGTGACATTCATCCCTAGAGCATTTCATCTAAGCCTCAAGGGGCCGGCGGGCACTTCTCCAGGGAGGCCGAGTTGGAGGTTGGTCCTGGACCCGTGGAGCAGTGGCCACTACACCCACTGACCCTGCAGGGTTGGTCTGGTGCCCACTGACAGGACCAGATGCAGTCTGGGATGGCACAAGCGCTCTGCCCAAGCAGGGCTGGGATGGGGTCCCGTCTGCCCTTCCAGCCTGGGCCCCACAAGGAGGGGTGTGGGGAGGCCCCAGAGGAGAGGGAGGGGCATTCCTGGGGAGCAGGGCCGCCAACCAGGGGGCAGGTGGGCATCAGAGCAGAAGCAAAGGCCTAAGTGAGGAGACCTGGGCTGGACGGGGGGGAACGGAGCTGTGAGCCAGTGCAGGGCCTGCAGGGCCGGGGGAGGGACAGACGGTCACAGGAGGGACGGCGCTGGCAGGCAGCAGAGGGGTACATTCCAGACCGTTCCTTTTCTCAGCTCTCCTGGAGGCCAGGCCGAGCCCAGGACACCCAGCACTGGGAGGGGCCTCCTGGAGCAGCACCGAAGGGTCTCCACCAGGAGGGGCCCAGGGGCCTGGGGGGCTGCGAGACCCAGGGACTCAGGCCCACCATGTGGAGGTGGGGTGAGGGCGCTGACTCTGGCTCCCCGATGCCTGTGTGTGTGTGTGTGTGTGTGTGTGTGTGTGCAGGTGTTGACGAGGGGCTCACACAGCGGCTGGAGGGACCTGTGCGAGGGTTGTGGGGGGCGGCTGGGGGCGGATGAGGCCCACAGTCGAGATGAGGTTGGTCTAGGGAAAAAGCATGGTCCCCCGTCAACCCGCCGCTCAGGGTTGGGGGACGTGAAGGCTGGTTTTGTCCTGTCCCCACTCTCTGTCAGCAGGGAGGGGCATGGGCACCACCACACCCCACAGAGGGAGGGGAGGGGGGCCCTGCCCGGGAGGGCTGCGATGGGGCGGAGACACCCACCCTGGGCTGGGCCTGAGGGTCACTGAGAGGAAGTGCAGCCTGATGCACCAAAATGCCTGACCCTACGATCCTTTCTACAAACTCATAAACCAAAGAGGTATTAATTCAGGTGCCGCAATTTCTCTGATAAACGTCAAAATATGTAAATATCGAACTCTTTCCCTTCAGCCACTAAAACAAATGGAAAACACATTTATTAGCATAGAGATGAGTTTAATCAAATCAGCCCGAGTACAAATTAGCCACAGGAAATGTAACGAGCTGGGAATTAATTAGCAGCATAATGATAATGGCGTTGCCCGCTGATCACCTCACGGCCACACACTCTCCCTGTGCCGCCACGAGGCTCCCCGGCAGCCGCTTTTTTCCTTTGCAAGAGGCTCCGAGAGCGGAGACCACCAGGTAGCCCCTCAGCCTCCTCGGAGGCAGGAGGAGAGGCTACGGCGGGGACGGGCATACGGGTGCCCCCGGGGGGCAGGTCTGCAAGATCTAGGGCGATGGGCCAGCTCTGTTTGGCTGCCCAGGGAGCCACTTCCACTGGGGACCCAGGGATGGGGGCCTGAGATCCTCGGACAGCACGGGGCAGTGGGGCTTCAGGGGTGCTCAGGAAGGGCCCCCCCAGGGCCAACTCCAAGACAGCCCTCTTGGAAAGTGCTGAAAGGGTCTGGCCCTGGGGTGGCTCAGGCACAGGGGCTGTCCTGCTTCCAGGGTGACCTCCTAGTAGAGAGGCCCCGGCAGCCCCAGGTCCTAGCTGAGTGTGGGGCTTGGTGGTGTGCAGTCCCCACCTGAACTGGGGGTGTCTTAGGGTCCCAAACGACCCCACCTGCATATAACTCACACCCCTGGTTTCCTGCACGGGACGCCCCGAAACCAGCCACATGGTTTCTAGCAGGATGCAGAGGCGACATCTTGGGATGCTTTGCCCGTGTGTGGGGTTGTGGCTGACGTGTGAGGACACCCGTCTCAAACCAGAATTAAAGCCACTGTGTTACGTGTTTGCACCACGAGCAAAAGCAAAGTCGGCAGTTTTAAGTCAGAGGAACTGGAAGGCCAAATAAGGCCACAAACATTTTTGCTTTCACATTTCAAGACAAAGAAATTACGGACAAGAAGAAAGAACAACATGTACCCTGTGATAATCCAAAATAAGACACTCTATCCTGTTTTTTTTAAGAAAGTGTAAAACCTCGAGGCCACAACAAACCAACCCTCAAAGCCAAAGAGGAGATGATTCACCGTCCACTTCTGAATGTCCAGCAGCTCCTTTTCAGAGCCGAGGTATTTAGAATGTTATTTGGGTCCTTGGATCTCTGGACGTCGGTCACATCCGCCAAACCAACTTCTTCATGTGCTGTTGATGATGGTAATATGATACAGAGAATAAAATAGCCGCTAACATTCACTGAACACCTGCCACATGCCAGCAACTGGCCTGCACTCGCCCTAGAAATGTCTCAATTATCTGCTGCTGTGTAACAAACCACCCCACACGTAATGACTTAACAACATAATGGCATCCAGGGGACACTTCTGCAGCCCGCTCACACCAGAATGAGACATCAGGCTCAGCCAGGGTACCCCCCGCCAGCGGCCCCCGGGGGCCCGTGTGCAGCCGAATCCCTCCTGCCTGAGGGTCAGGCTGGGGGTGGGGCGGGGAGGCGATGGCGAGTCATCAGGACTCATCAGGTGAGTCCTGTTCCTCCCCGACCACAGAAGTGGGGGAACTGAGCCTCCCAGGGCCTGCGTTTGTGGGCTCATGGGGAGGGGGGAGGGGCCTCTGCAGCCCCCTCTACTGAGCCCCCCGTCCCTCCCCAGAAGGCGGGGAGAAGTGACAGATGCTCCCCGTCTCTCTGTGGGGAAGATTCGTGACGGGGGGGCCCTGCCGTTTTCTGTGAGCCTCCTTCCAACCCCGGCTGTTTCACCAGAGGGCAGAAGAGGAACCTTTTTGATCAAAGCTGTGAAATGTGCGTTTCCAGGACCTGAAGGTCAAGCCCCAGCTGCATGTCTCTGCACCTCAGCGTCTTGCTGATGCCCACTGTCACCTCGCGTCTCTGGGGACGTCCAGGTAACAATGGCCGCGGCCCCCGACCGCACTGGCCGCAGGGCTAATGCCACCGGGGCAGATCCTTTTGCCAAGGGTCTCCTCTTGGGGACAATGGAGAGGACTGATTGATACGAGAAGGCACCGAACACCAGTTAGCAGATTGATGAAGGAAGTCCACGCCTGCAGCGTCCAGAGCCAGGGCGGGGACCATCCACTCGGGCGGCAGAGCACAGAGATGCTTGTCCCGCATTCACGCCCCCCGAACAACATCCACGTGGAATTCTCTCAATTTACAAGTCCGAACAAGAACTTTTCTAGTGTCAGCTCTGCCGTGCAGCCAGGCTGCTGGACACCAGATGTGCTGTCCCCTGCCTGGTCCACAGTAGGGCAGGGCTGCAGGGGGAGGCTGCAATGCACTGGGTCGCCCCCAGGCCCGGGTGCCACCCCAGGCTGGTTGGTAACGTGGTGGGCACGACTCAGACCTGCAAGCTGCAAATTGCCCCATCAGGGGTGCACGCTGTCCCCAGTGGCTATCGGGGCCCAGGTTCACGTCCTGTTCCCACAGGCCTCTCACCCTAGGGGCGGGGGCTGATGGGGAAGCCCCCCTCCACTCAGTGGACCCGGAGGCCCGAATCCTGCCCTTTTAGGCACAAAGCAGACACAGCCACTGCGTCTGGGAGCTCATGTAATGGGGAAGAGAAACAGACAGATGCAGACACCCCTGAGTGGCCCCCAGGTGGGGACAGAGCAGAGAGGGCAGAGCTGGGAAGAGAGGGAGGGCCGCCACCCAGCGACATCAAGCTGAGAACTAAGGGCAGAAAGGAGTGAGTCACGCAGAGATTTGGGGAAAGAAAGTGCTCCTGGGAGGGGACCCGTGGGTGCCCCGGTCCCGAGGCAGGGCCAAGGGGAGGCACCGGGCAGAGACGGGACCAGGGAGGCATCGGGCGGACCTTAGAACCTTGAGGAATTCGTTCCAAATTGACGGGAACCCACTGGGGGCCCCTGAGCAGAGCAGTGAGGTGGGCTGGTTTGGGGATAAAAAGGTCAGTTTGGCTACTTTCCTGAGTGTAGACTGAAGGCTGGAAGGCAGAGGAGAGGCGTGGCCACAGGCGAGGCTGGACCTGGGGGCGCCGGCGGGGCTGACGGTCTGGCAGGAGGTTCCCCCTGGTCGGAGGGATTTGCTGATGCTTGAGGTTCGGAGATGGGGAGCTGGGCTTCGACTGTGGGGCTTCAGATGCTGCCGGAAGTCCAGATGTGGTCCCAGGGACCCGTCCAGCCCCGGGTGTCCTGGCGGGCCTGGCACTGGAGAAGCGGGCTCGAGGATGGGGCCTGGGGCCGTCCAGGGTTTGTGGGTCAGGGAAATGGGCAGGAGCTGGCCCAGGAGCTGGGAAGGGTGGGAGGGGCGCTGAGGGGAGGGGGCCTCGGGGCTGCCGGCAGTTCTCAGCTGAGTCCCTTTCCCAGGGTTGGCCCCCAGGGTCAGCCTGAGTCTGATGACTTGTCAGCGTGGAGGGATGGAGGCCCCGTCCCCAGTCTCAGCCGAGACAACCCTGAAGGCCACCGGGCACCAGAGGTCCCCATGGGGTGCGGAGGCCTCTGTGTGGCTGCATGACACCCCGACTTCTCCCCTGCCCCATGCTGCCCCCCAGGGAGGTGCTAGGACCCCCCCTGAACTGGACGGAATGTAACCTTTATGGAAATGGGGTCCTTGCAGATGTAATTAGTTAAGATGAGGTCGCCTGGAGCAGGTGGACCCTTCACCCCATGGCCGGTGTCCTTATGAGAAGAGGAGAGAGACACAGCGGGGGGGCCATGTGATGATGGATGCAGAGACAGGGGGACGCATCCGCAAGCCCAGGAGCCCCAGGAATGCAAGCACCGCTGGACGCCGGGGGAGAGGCCCGGACGGGTCCCCCCGCAGAGCCTCTAGGCGGAGCCGACCCTGGACACGCTGGTCGCGGGCGTCGGGTCCCCAGAACCTGGAGAGAATTGAGCCTGTTATCTAAGCCCCGTCCGTCCGTGGGGCCCCAGGAGACTGACGCCGCCCCAGTCACCCTCCTGCAGTGAAGCTCCGTCTCAGCATGGGGGCCAGGCCCGACCTGAGAGCAAAGGCAGACAGTCTCCCTGCGTTCACAGAAGAGATCAGCAGAGAGGCAGGGGGCAGCCAGAGCGAGTCGGGGGGCACCCAGCACATGTGTGTCTTCCCGGGGTGACCGAGAGGAGGGGCTGCCGCCCCCAGGCACCAGCGGGCGACCTGGGCTCGTGCACTCGGCCACACGAGGGCCGAGGGCGACACAGATGCGTCTTGGGAGCAGACGTGCCCCTTCACCCCGACTCCTGGGCGGGACCCCCACCAGGAAGAGGCGGAGGTGTCACCTGTCCTTGACCTGCAGCTCCCAGTGCCCTGCCCTGTGTTCCTCCTCTGCTTGGCCCAGGAGGTCGGCTGGATCGATGACAGACCGGACGGAGGCCACAGGGAACGGAAGGGACGTGTCCATGCGGGTCTGTGCCCTCCCTCACCCCCAGGTGTCCACGGGCAAGGCTGCTCGAGTGGCCATCGTGGCTAAAGTCTGGGTTCTGAGTGAAGTCCACAGTGGGGGGACATCGCTCTTCCACTCGGATCCCCCGTCCCCAAGGCCACGTGCCCGCCACCCACCCTGGTTCCAGCAAGGGAGGAGGGACTTGCCTCCCACCCCTACCGCTCTGGGCCCCCTTTGCAGAAGACACCCGGATTCGGGAGGCTGGTGTCTTTCCCAGGGTCACCCCATCATCTCAGGGTCCCCAAGGTGACAGCAACATCACCTCCCCCAGCCCCTGCTCCCCTCTGCAACCCACCGCCCCTTAATTCCAAGAGATCGCTGACGCGTGAAAACCCTGCCCAGGAAGCAGGGCCGAGCTGACAGAGCAGAGGTGCGCAGAGCCTTGCTGGAAGCAGGTCATTTTGGCGGGGATGACCCCTTGCATCTACCGTCCAATTTTCCATGAAAATCTAAAATCTGCTCGCTGCTGTTCTCCCTTTGCTTTGCAAAAGCACACGTGATGAATCCGCTTCATCTGGTCTGGGCTGGGGCACGTCTTCCATCCCCGGCCCCCTCCCTCGGAGGCACCTCCCCAGAGGCCCCCCTGAGCCTCCTGGTCTCGGAGCAGCAGAGGGAGGGGGACCGAGGTGGCCGCTGGAGGGGTCAGCAAGTCGGGGGTTGGACGTCAGACTGGCTCTCCTGTTGGCGAGTCCAGGGGCCTCCGAGGGGGCAGAGGACCTGGGGTCTGTGCTCAAGCCACGGCAGGTCCCCCACCCCAGGCAGAACGTCCCCTGCTTCCCCTGCTCTCAGCTGTCAAAGACCCTTGGTGCCCGGGTTCCCACAGCCCCCGTGCCCAAGAGAGGGCAGAAGACCCCATCTCGGGTGACACCTGTCCCCCGGGCTCTGCAGGCCCCAAAACTTCACCTCGCATTGCGACACCGCCACCGGGAGCTGGCGGATTCCACCAGCTAGCGATGCCCATTTCTTCCAAGCCAGGGATTTTATGACTCTAGGATTAGTAGCCGTTATACGGGCCCAGCCTGGAGCGCTCTCTCCTCTGACTTCATGGTGAGCTTCACTGATAAATGGTCTAAAACGTATGCTAATTGTATTTATTATATTCTTTCATTATCATATGTATCATTAAGGGGGTGGTTCCCTGGAATCTCAGGGCCTTCCAGCCTCTCCCAGCCTCGTGGTGCGGCCTGTGTGTCCCTGTGGGTGTGTGTGTCTGTGTGTACCTGTACATGCGTGTACGTGTATAACGTGTCCCTGTGTGTGTGTCTGCGTGTATCTGTGTGTACCTAGATTTTGTGTTTGCATGTGTCTATGTGTGTGTGTGTGTTCCAGCTGCACGGAACAGCACCTGCCTTTTCACCTGCCTATGTGTCCACCTGGGCACTCGTGGGGATGGGACTGCCGTGGTCACTGAGCTTGGCCCCCCGGAAACAGAGGGGAAATGACCTGGCGACGGCTCAGCCTGTGCTTTATTCTGAGTCAGCTACGGCTGGGGCATTTACTCCTCAAGTTGGGTTTCAGACCATTTGAAACACAAGTCTGCTCAGCTGGAAGGGCTCCGAGAGGATGAATGTCCGTCACCGCCTTTGTTAAAAGGAGGAGGGTGGGGGCGTGTCCCGCGGAGACGGGGTCTCCAGGTGAGCGGAGAAGGAGGGCCGTCCCCCTGAGAGCCGCCCACTCCTCCCAGGATACTCGCTGGGTGGCGACGGCCAGGCCTCGCGTCCCCCCACCCGGGGCACAGGCCACCTTTGCTCACAGCCGCAGGCCCCTGGCAGGTGATTTTATCCCAGCCCTGCTTTCTCTTTAGACCAGCCCCGCCTGGTCCAGGCTCGGAGAAGTCACGGGCTGCCCTGGGCTGATGAGGCCCGCAGCTCGAGGAGGAGCCCTGTGGGTCGGGCCGTTCCCGGGCTTCGGGGAGCTTGCCCAGAGAGCCCTGTTTATTTTCATTTATAGGGGGTCCGGGGTAGGGGCAGGGGCGCTATGCAGACCAGGGGCTGGGCAGCTAAAATGTGGGGTTGAAGTTCGAATGCAGACAAAAAGCAGGGTGAGCCCTGCGGTGTGGGTTTCGGTGAAGAGTGGAAGGACTGCAGCGGGGAGGGGTGTCCAGGGTAGCTGCGGCTTCCCTCTCTCAGGTAAAACTCAGCACCTGCCTCACCTCAGTGACGGGTCGCCGGGATGCCGTAGCTGAGGCTCTGGGGCGCAGGGGTGCGGCTGGAATGGAGGCCCCCCCAGCCCCGCCCACGGAGGGTCCCGGGCTGCTGCGCCCACGCAGCCCCCAGCAGGAAGTGGCCGCACTGGCCTTCAGGTCGATTCAGACAGGGGCCGAGGCCCAGGCGCGTCTGGTGGCCGGCTGCTCATCGTCAAGGGCTGCGTCCGCAGGAGGTGAGGTCCCAGGCGGGCACGTGTGCACATCTCACACAGAGCCCGGCCTGTTCTATGACTCACACACAGCGGGCGTGGGGTCTTTCCAGTGGAGACCCCTGTGGGCAAAGGGCTGCCTTCACCAACGCCTTCTCTTCCTGGGGGGCGGCCGGCAGCGCCCCCTTCTCCCTGTTCCCACTGGCTGCACGTGGAGAAGGGGAACCGAAGCAGTGAGGACTTTATTTCCAGGGCAGCGCCATCGCCCAGGTGAGCTGTGCTCCCCACGCCCTGGGGGGACCGTCCTGTTTGTGTGTCCACACCCGCTCGGGGACGGGAGTGAGGCACTGATTCTCAAGGTGGGAAAACCCGGCGTGTTGCAAGGTCCCTGCGCCTGGGGCCACACCCTGGAGTCAGAAATGGTTTGCAAAGATGCACCTGGGCCTTCCAGGGTGGACCCAGCCAGAGCTTCCTGGCCCTGGGAGAAGCGAGCACTGACATGGCCTTGGAAGTCGCGCCTGCTTCCAGCCGGAGCGCACCCTGCAGCCCTGGACACAGGCGGGCGCACTCACTGCTCCCCGGCAGTTCCCGAGCTGACAGCGCTGGCCTCACCTGCACCTGAGAACAGCAAAGGTGGGGAGCCCCCAGAACATGCCCCGTCTGGGTCTCAGTTTCCTCGCCTACTCGAGGGGGTGGTCCCAGCCCCTTCCAAGGGAAACCCAGCTGGGGGAAATGGGGCACCGTTGTTCCCATTCCTGCAACGAAGCGTGTTTCTGGGATCGTGGGCTCCGGGTGTGAGTCTAACAGGTGGGGAGAGACAGGAGGCTGGTGCCTGGAGGGTAGCTGTCAGCCGGGCACCCCGAGAGCGACTCCCTGGGGACGGGCACAAGGGCAAGAGCCAGGCTGTAAACACCAGCAAACTCCGTACAAGTAATTGATTAGTAACTATCATGTAATTGCAGGGTAATCACGTGGTTATTTTTGCTTTGTGAATTAAAGTGTTACTATGAGGTTGGACCATTATGCAGGGTAATTATACACCGATTCACACGCTAACCAGGGGAACAAGTCAGGTAATCCATGGGGTGCGCAGTTACTGTACACACGTGGCGTTGTTGTTACCACGTCGTTAGGCGTCAACGGGAGGAATGGCCACGCGCACAGGTGTCCTTCCTATCACACCCCGTCTGGTGCGCAGCCGGACCCCGCGAGCAACGCTGGTGACCCCGGGGAGGCGCCCCCAGACTCGCACCGGAGGACTCAGCTTGGCTGGGCCAGTTTTCCAGGAAAGTTGTTCTCTTCCGAGTCCCCCGGAGCTTTGGCAGAGCTGGCTGCTCTCCAGAGGCGACGGACAGAAAGGCAGGAACTGGGCAGGGAGCCGTGCCCCCGACCCCACTGTTCAGCTGGTGGCCCGGGGCCACTCCTCTCGCAGTGGTAGCCTGACGGTGACCCAGCAGGTGACCTCTCTGTGTGCAGTCGCCCCACCCTAGTGCCCCGAGAAGGACGGGCACACAGCACGCCGGTGTTCGCTCTCCACTCACTCACGTTCCTCCTGCCCCAGACGCCCCCCCCCCCGAGAGTGAGTCCCCCCAGTTCCTAAGTTGAAGCCCTAATGGGATGTGTTGGGAGGGGAACGTCTTTGGGAGGCAATGAGGTCCTGAGGGTGGAGGCCTCGTGAGGGGATTAGCGCCCTGTAGGAAGAGGCACCAGGGCCCCGCTCTCTCTGCCGTGTGAGGGCCCAGCGAGATCAGCCATCCGTGAACCCGAACTCGGCCGGGCTGGCACCCTGACATCTGACCTCCAGCCCCAGAGGTGGGAGAACCTTCCAGCCCTCATCTGCGGCATTTTTGTTACCGCAGGCCGAGCTGGCTGAGACGGGCTTGGGGAGCTTTGTCCAAAGCTGGCACAGACCACCCCGGGGGTCCCAGGGGGTGTGTTCTGCTTGGAAGGGGGCCTGGGGCCTCCCAGATGAGTGCATGACCCTCCTCGGTCTCTCTGGCCTGACGACCCCACAGAGTAGGCGCTCCGTGGGGCTGTTACTGACCCACAGGCCCCAAAGCAGCTGAGCGAATTCTTACCCAAAGGCCCGGGTTCCGTGAGACCTATGACACAGTGGCGACTGTTTCAATCCCCAGAGCCCCAGCCCTTTGGCGGAATCCGCTCTGTGCCCTCTGCCCAGAAGGTCCTCACAGCTCCCTGCACCACCTGGGGAAATCCTTCCCTCATCCCTAGAAAGTTCCAGGCCGGCCCCCAGGGATTGCTCCCCCCTCCGCACCGGGTGTCTTTGCCCCCGTGCTGCTCGGCACCTGTTCTCTTTAAACTCACACCCCCTCCCCACTGACCTGGGCCTGCCGACCATCTGGCTGGCCTCGTGTCACCCCTCGGGGGGCCTCGGGTCTGCCCCCTGAAACCTGGGCGTGCTTGTGCCTTTGATGCAAGGACAGCAAAGCCGTGGCCGTGGGGACACACAGGGACGTTCTCTGTGGGTCCTGGTGGGAGGGCTCGGTGGTCCCGCTGAAAGGAACTCTCGCCCCTCACAACCCCATCAAGAGGAGCCCAGCGCGGGGCCCACCCTCTGCTGCCCTGGGGGCCGTGCAGCCCCTCTAGCCGCCTCCCCAGCCGGCCCTTCTCCCTCTGCACCTCGGCCCCCCACCCAGAGACCCCAGGCAGAGGCTCAGGGCGCCATCACACTCCCTCCTGTGTCCTCAGCAACGAGACCGCTGGTTAATTAAACTCCGAGCAGGCAGAGGTCGCGGCCGACCCGGGGTCACTCGGCACCGCAGCAGCTCAAAGAGCCGTTTCGGAGCCTCACCCTGTAATTTAGTCGCAGTGAAAAGGACAAGAAGAAAAGGTCAGTATCGTTCTGAATTAGACTAACTGCTTCCTTTCTGTCGGGGACACCAGCGAGTGGCAGTTTAGCAGCGCGGGGGAAGGTCAGGCGTGTGGGCCCTGGGCCAAGGGGCGGAAGCGGCAGGGTTGGGGAAACACGTGCACGTTGTCCACTCTGGCCTCCGGTACAAAGAAGCCCCCCTGGAGGCGTCGCAAACCTCACGGGAAGCCGCTGGGCGGCGGAGCTGGGGGAGGCGGAATCTCCGGGGCTGGTGCTGGGCAGGGAGGGGGCTCTGGGCTGGGAGGACTGGAGCCTGGAGGGACGGGGAGGTGACATGCCGGTGGTGGGAGGGGGCATCCTCCCCCGGCCCCCCAGCAGTCGGGCTTGGGGGTCACCCTCGGAGCCACCAGGCGCGGTTTCCCGGCACCGTCGGGCTTCCTCCCGCTGTCTGCCCGTCCTCACTCTTCTTTATTCCTCGGTTTTCCCCTCTTTTTTGTCTCTTATTTTATGTTGAAATGCCCGCCCTGAGAACAGGTCTCTTCTGGGCAGGAGAACCCAGCAGCCCCCGAGTGGGGCGCGTCCTAGCAGGGAAGGCGAGTCCCTCGGGGGGGTCCCGGGGCCCCGGGGCCCCCTGCCTTCCTGCCACTGGGGTCGGCGGGGTCGGGGTCCCCTTGGAGGCACGTGCGGCTCCCCGTGTACCGGCTGTGTCCTCTCACAGGGGGTCGTGTTTGGTGTCTCCTTTTCACGTCTCCAAAGCTCTTGCACTGCTAACGTAGCATGAATTCTGGGCCATCGTGGCGTTTGTGAGAATCCCCAAGGTCGTCCCTGCAGCAGGTTGAATGGCAGCCCCCCCACCCCCCGAAAAGGTATGACCACCTGGAACTGGGGAGCAGGACGCTGTTTGGTAGAAGGTCTTTGCAGATGTAATTAGGGAGCTTGAGATGAGACCACCCTGGATGAGGGTGGCCCTGAACCCAAGGACAGGGTCCTCAATAGAGACGGGCAGAGGGACAGCTGAGTGAAGACAGAGACAGAGGGAGAGAGCCAGAGACAGAGACAGGGAGGGGGAGAGATAGGGAGAGCCACAGAGAGTCAGAGAGAGATGGAGAGACAGAGACAGAGAAATAAGCAGAGAGAGAGATACTGAGGACTGACAGGCCCCCGAGGGCGTTCTTGCAGAGAGGGGGGTGGACACCCTGCCAGGCGACTTCCTGCTCTGGTCGTTTCCTAGCTTTCCTCCCTGGACTTGGTTGGCCACAGCTTCAGCTGTGATCACGGGATCAGCCCCACTGGTCAACGCGCAGAGTTGGTTTCCGAAACATACGAGGTCCCGACAAGGCCAGCCTGGCCCCTGGACTCCCGCAGGGCACCTGGGCCCCAAGGTCCTGGTTCTTACCTTTCCGACCCACGGACAGAGCCAGCATCGAGCTTCCCTCGTCCTCCGCCCTCCGTAGTCCCCGGGGGCAGCGGCCTCCTCCGCAGAGCAGGGTGCGGGGTAATTACGGGAGGAAAACTGGATTTTCCCTTAGACCGTGTGGACGGTAAGCGAGTGAACAGAGACGGCAGGCGGAGCAGGAGGGCGGTCGCACCTTTGCGAACGGTCAGCCCGACGGCCGCGGCCTCGGCGCAGGCCCCTCCTTCTCCCTCACAACGGGGACAGTTGGAAGGACGAAAAAAGAAAAAGGAAATTCAACATGCATTTTAAAGAACATGAAAAAACAAAACGGAGTCCTCTCATTATCTGTCGTGTTGTTATTCAAGCGGGTGTGCAGTTTAAAAATAACTTTGCCTTTTACGGAAAAAGAATTAAAGATAATTTCTCACTGAACCTGGCACAGGAGGGAGAATTTAGGAGGACGTGGCTCCCTGAGAAAGGCTCCTGACACGTCACCCTCCAAAGCCACGTGACCGAGCGGGTTCCCAGGACAGTTTACGAAGGTCAGCGGCTGTGAGCAGCAGAGAAGGTGCTGGACGCACCAGCGGGGAACCGGGCACTTCCTCGGAACACCTGTGGGTAAGTGGGAGGGCATTCCGACAGGTCCGCTCACGGTCGTTGGGATGTCTTTCCAGTGTGGACACACAGAGTCCCGCAGGGATTCTGTGTGGGATATTCTGGAGCACACGTGTCCTTGCTGCCACACCCAGTGGCCCGGAGGAGGAAGCGGCCACTCTCCATCCTCCGTCTGTTCTCGATCCTAGAGCAGCCCTGGGAATGGAGGCTGCGGGAGAGCTGGGGCGGGAAGGGCAACTTAATGACAGCCTTCGCTTCACAGTCACACTTAGGTTTGTTTCCGGAAATAAATCCGCGCTCAGTGCAGTAACAGCAAATTATGTTTTCTCAGTTCTCTGCTTTACTCTAAAGAGAACAGATCATTATCTGATCGTCTGGTTCCAAACAAATGGTCACAGGGGAGGGAGGCCAGTGGAGGGAGCTCAGAGGAGCGATAAAAGACACCGTTATGATCAGACCGGGGTCCAGGGTGAGCCGAGGGGCCCTGCTGGCCAAAGGCTGTTAGTGGGGTGCAGAAATCGCCCCCGTGGTGCAGGGCGCCGTCTCAGGTCCCACCACGGCGGAGTTAAATCGATGCAGATGCTGGGAGCCATCGACCTGCCAGAAAGGATGAACGGGGGCGTGGGGGCCCAGCAGTCGTGTTTCCAAACTCATCCCTGCCCGCCGGTGCTGACCCGCTCGAGGCTCCTCCTCCTTTGCCTTGCCCAGGTGAGGGGCAAAGGGTGGACTCAGAGCCAGGTTTCTGGAGGGAAACCATCTCCCCATCACACACGTGAGTCTCTGAGCAATTGGACACAGAGCCTGGTGCATCTGCTTTTCAGAATCCATGCATTCACTAAGCCCCACGGGGACTGTCCACACCTCGCTGGTCCCAAGGGAGGCTGGAGGGTTACACCACAGCCTGTTTCTCCAGCAACTGCATTCCCAGTAGCTCCCCAGGAGAAACGACAGCACATGTCCATACGGAAGCTTGTAGATGTGCATTCATAGCAGCCTTACTCCCAATGACCAAAGTGGAAACAACCCAAAGGTCCATTAACGGATGAAGGATAAGCAAGATGTGGTCCATTCACGCAGTGGAACATGATTCAGCCGTAAAAAGGATGAAGCGCCGACACAGGCTACAACGTGAATGAGCCTCGAAAACACGATGCTGATTTAAGGAAGCCAGACGCATACTGTAGGATCTCGTTGATGGGAAACGTCCAGAACAGGCACGTCTGGAGAGACAGGGACTGGATCAGCTCGCTTACCGCTGGGGGAAGAGGGTGATCGCTAAAGAGTGCAGGTTTCCTTACTGGGGTGACGAAATGTTCTAAAGTCGACTGTGCTGATGGGTGCACAACCCTGTGAATAGACTAGAAGCCACTGAATCATCCACTTGAAATGGATGAATTACACGATATGTGAATTATTATCTCGGTAAAGCTGTTGAAGAGGAAGGATTCAATCCTCTATAAAAGGACGAAAAGAAACTACAACCTCACCAGTTGTGGGGCTGCTGGGGGAGTCCTGGACCTGTGAGGGGCTCTGCACAGCACCGGGGGCTTGGGGTGAGCCCCCCTGAGGAGATCGGTCCCCTCACTGGCCTGGAGGGGCTTTCGCTCTTATTAGGGGCTGGGCTCAGACCTCAGCCAGCATCCCTGGTCCCTCCCCTCCCCCCAAGGAGACCCCTGGCCCCTCCCCTCCCCCAAGGAGACCCCCTGGCCCCTCCTTCCCCCCAAGGAGACCCCTGGCCCCTCCCCTCCCCCCAAGGAGACCCCTGGCCCCTCCCCCTCCCCCAAGGAGACCCCTGGCCCCTCCCCTCTCCCCAAGGAGACCCCTATCGCCCCTCCTCCTCCCCCAAGAAGACACCTGGCCCTTTACCGGGGGGGCGGGCTTGGCGCCCTCCTCCTGGCAGCTTCCTCAGGTTTGGGGCTGACATCTGCTCCCTCCCATGAGACTGGCCTTGTAGCTCATCCTTCTGTGTCCAGCCCAGATGGAGGGAGGTGTTGCCCAAGCTGGATGGACGGACGCTGCCTGTGTGCGCACGCCTTGGGCCACAGTGGGTGCTGGGGTGAGGCCAAGGACCCCCACACAGAGAGGGCAGTCAGAGCGAGGAGGGCGGGATCGGAGAGGGTGGGCAGGGGTGCGGGCCTCTCCACCGCGTCCCAGCCAGGGAGCGGCTTCCTCCTCTCCTGACCCAGGGACCGTCTGAGAGCCAAACTCTGAGGGTCACTGGACCCGGGGGGAGGGGTCTGCCTGGCCCAGCCCCCCATGGGGAGAGGGGTCCCACAACCGCAGAGACTCCCTGACAGCAGGGCGGCGGCACCTCCAACACCCGCCAGAGGGAGGCCCCTCCCGCCCCCCCAGCTGGGCAGAGGCACTCAGACTCCGAAATCGAAAGCGTACTTGTTAAACCTGGCCTATAACTCATGATTAGATTTTAATTTCAATACACTTTGTTAAAAATAGATCGGCTCTCACCAAGAGCAGGGCCGCAGGAAGGGGCTTTACATGGCTCGTCCCTGGAATATGAATAGCATGGAAAATGTTATTAGAATAATTTTTCATCATGAATAATACATTAATAGAAGAATTTGGTAGTGCCACGTGACACCCCGGGTAAGAGTGGGCTTTGTTTTAGCAGAGTGGGGAGAGGGATTGGGGGTGTTGGTGGAGGATGGGGCAGGCGTTATCAGGGTGAGGTATCTGTAGGGACGAGGGACCCCCAGACGCATCCTGGGTGGAGGATGGGCTTTGGGACCAAATCCTGTGGAGCTTTTGAGCTGAATGAGTGAGGCCTGGACAGACCAGCTCAGCCAGGTCCTTATTTCCTCAAAAATGCTGGAAAGAGGGTACAATCCGGAAGTTCCAGTAACACACTAGCCTGTCAGGTGGGGCGTGTGTTTTATTCTTCTCCACACCCCCTGCAAGTTTCCCTAATGCTTTTTTTCCTCCTAGGCAAAAGTCAGGAATTTTTTAAGTCACCAAAGATCTGGAGAAATTGTTAGACTGAGCACAGGGGGCTAATGAAAGAACGAGGGTACATCTCTGGGGCCCAGGGGTCTCCTTGGCCCTCTTTGCTGCTCAGACACCTGAGGTCAGACCCTTGCCATACGGCCCACAGGACCCACACGACGGTAGGTCACAGGCACAAGCGTGCAGGGTCCTGCTGCTGAACAAGATCCCAGGACAGAGAGTCTCACTGGCTCAGCCGGGGTGAGGTGTCCCCTCCTGGCCAGTCAGCTATGGCCAAGGCAGATGGGGATGTGGGACTGACCTTGAAGATGGAAGTGGGATGTGGGGTAGACCATGAAAATGGAGGTGGAATGTGGGGTGGACCTTGAAGTTGGAGGTGGGATGTGGGGTTGGCCTTGGCTGCCGCTCAGACCTCCTGACACCCTCTCGGTTTGGGGCTGCAGGCTGGGCGGAAGGGGACTCCGACAACGCATCTTTGTGGGAGCCCAGCTTCCATGGCATCTGTGAGCACATAATCGCTCGTGCAGACGCGCACGCGCCCAGCCCCGGCTTTATCCCGCCCTCTCTTCTATAGTGTCTTCCCCTGCAACTGACAATTAATGTTGCAAAGAACACGAAAAGGAGGGGAAATTACAGCAATTCATCAACTGAAATTATAGGTGTAGACACATGTCAGCAGTGGGAACAGTTTCTATCAAAATTAAAGTACTTAGAGATTTTCCTTAAATTTCAAATTATGCAAATCCCATTTCCCGAGCCGCTGCAGGATTACCCAGAAGCACCACACATGCAGTCGTGACTGCGGGTCCCTCCCTCCCCGCGGCTGCTCCCTGGCTGCCCAGCTCACGACTGGCCCAGAGACCAGGCCCGGGAACCGGGCAGGTCCTTCCGCGAGGAGGACCTGGGGCTCAGAGGCCAGCAGAGCTGCGCCAACAGGCCGGGCGGAAACAGGCGCTCACTTAGTCACCGTCCCTGCTAAGTGTTTATCCACCGTGTTGCGGCTGTCGGCCGGGAGGGACGGTCACTGGGGCACTCGGCCACCTCCTTGTGCTGTGGCCGGGGCAGGTCCAGGGCGGCTGCGAGCAGAGCCCAGACGGGTCCAGGTTCTCGCTATGAGCCAGGCTCCTCCGGCTCAATGTGCCCAAGAGCCCCCTGGAACCTGTGTTAGTATGCAGATTCTGATGCCAAAGGTCCAGTTCTGCATCTCTAACCAGCTCCCAGGTGATATGGCAGGATCTCCGAGGCGTGACCGTGGCCTGAGGTCCCTCAGGGCTGGGCTATCCCTGGAGACCCACACGAACCAGGCACTGCTGCTGCCTGTGACCTCAGCTGGCTGACCCCGCGGAGGGGGAGGCCGGACAACCTCGGCCCCGAGTTCTGGGGCCCAGTCTTGCCTGCCTGGGAACCAGGCGTTGCGGTTGTCTTCTGGCCGTTACCTCTGGGAGGCGGACATGGTCCCGGAGCTCTGTCCCCAGGCCTCGGGCACTGTCACTTAATTTCAATGTAATTGATGTCGAATTGGGTACCCAGGTCCCCTGTGAAATGCCTAATGAATTCACCGTGATTAATGGCATTCCAAGTTCAGGACGGCGGCCAATCAGAGCCGCCACTCCTGACGAGGTTAAGCGGGCCAGGGACGCCCGCAGACCCGGGGGGGGCAGGGAGGGGCGTCTTGGCCGGCACCAGCCCCAGCCTCTCTGCGGCCCCCAACCCACAGACCACGTAATTAGCTGTTCTGCAGGGCAGGGAGCTGGGGGAGCAGGTTTCTCGTAAGTAGGAGAGTGAACGCGAGGAGGGGGAGGGAGACGGGGGCTTTGTGGGCAGGGCTGGGGGCCTGGCGGGGAGGAGGGGAGGGCTGGCCCCCCACTCCTGCTCCTGAGTCTAGGGCACTGAGCGTCTTGCTGCTTGCCGAGGCCCCAAACCCTCTAAAATAGAGATTCCTAGCTCTGGGGCCAGAGGCCAACGGTGTTTGACTTATGCTTTCAAAGACCCCGCCGGGGGTCAGACACCAGCGCGGCCACACAACCCTAGTCCAGCGCACCCCTGCTCTGGGCGGTGGGAGCCTGCCTCTTGGGGTCCCACCCTCCTCTTTGTTAGACCCCACCTCTCCATGGAGCGGCAGAGGGGGCGGAGGGTCAGTGGTCACAGTGGGTACCGATGCTGGACGGAAACTTCTCCCTCAAGGACGGTGTGGCCGAGAAGTGAGGGGACCAAGGGGGCCTCCAGCGAAACCGTTTCCCAAAAGGCCACCCCCTGGTACCCCAGTGGGGACATGGAAGCAGAGCCACCCCACCAGGTGACCCCGGCACTGCCCACGACCCTCCGAGTAGCCGGAGAGGCTCCCCCGGATCCCGCGTGTGTCCTGCTCAGGCCCAGTTCACACACTGCAACACCACAGAGACCAAAGGGCCCACGGCCACGGCCAGCTCTGCCGGCCAGAATCACCCCCACCTGTGGGACCAGAACGTAGGAGACGGCTGGGCAGGTCCACCGCCGTGCCTGACCCTGGATGGGAGGGGCCTCTGGCTGAGACGCCCCCGGGTCTGCGTAACTCCTCACTCACGCCATTAGGGGCAGACAGGGGCTTGGGTCATAACGTTCGCTGACGATGTGAAATCTTACATGTGTCATAACTTGGAGCTCCTCCCCAAGATCAACTGGTCAGCTACTGCTGGGTGATAAGTCCCCCCAAACTCAGCAGCCCACACAGTAACTTATCGCTGCCGCGTGTCTGGGCGTGGGGGGGTTCTCCTCCTGTTCCTCTTCCTCCTGCCGGGGGGCTTCACGGAGGTGGTGGGCATACACAGGGTGGGTGGGCCCACCGCACATGCAGGGCCCCGGCTGCTCTTGGCCACAGCGAGTGTGTGGCGGCACCTCACCACGGTTCTAACCTGTGTTTCCGGATGAGCAGTGGGGCTCAGCACATATTCCCGTGTCCGCTGCCTCTTCCCTGAGTTCACATGCTTTGCCCATTTCTCTGATGGGTGGTCTGGCTCCTCCTGGCTTGTAGATGCTGGACACAAATCCTTTGTCAGATTTGTGTCGCAAATTTCTTCACCTCTGTGGTTTGTCTTTCACCCTCTTGGTGGACAGACCTTTCTTTTTAAAGATTTTTTTTGGATCTGGACCATTTTTAAAGTCTTTATTGAATTTGTTACAATATTGCTTCTGTTTTATGTTTTGATTTTTTGGCCTCGAGGAATGTGGGATCTTTGCTCCCTGACCAGGGCTTGAACCCGCACCCCCTACACTGGAAGGCGAAATCCCAACCACTGGACCACCAGGGAAGTCCCGAACAGACCTTCCTAAATGTAAAGTTTTCAACCTTTCCCCTCCTTTTGTGTCCTGAGAAATCTCTTACCGCCTGAAGGCCATGAAGATATTCTTCTACATTTTATTTTGGAAGCCTTATCATTTTGCTTTTTTCATTGAGATCAGCAACCTTCTAGAACTAATTTCTGTGTATGTTGTGAGGAGAGACCAGACTCTTATTCAATGCACAATCAGTACAGGGAAACGGCAGCCGATGGGGAGTGGGGCCTCCCTGCTCGCTCCTGAAAGACCCTCTCTCTTCCTAACTGGTCCTCCCTTGTCCTGGAAAACTAAACTGTGAATTCTTGGTAACAATAAATGTTAATGTCTCAGCTGAAGAGAAAACAGAGGTCCTGCCTGTCCAGGCTCGGGGGCTCCTCGGAGGAGGTGGCGGAGGCACCGGGATAGTTTTCCGGGTGACGGTGCGAAGCCCCAGGCCCTCGTCCCTGAAATGGGAAGAGCAGGGCAGCCTCGACCCCCACAGGCTGCCATGGGGATGGAAATACACCGTCGATGCCCAAATGCTCCGGCAACATTTGTTGGAAAGGCTCCTTCCTCTGCGAATTGCTTTTGCATCTTGTAAGAGATCGCGTGGGCATGTTTGTCTGGGCCTGTTTCTGGGCTCTGGGTTTTGCTCTCTTGGTCTGTTCATCTGTCGCTCCTCTGTCTCCATCACTGTAGCTGTGTAGCTGCTAAATTCCTGCTATTTTTCCATCCTCTTCAAGGTTGGTTTAGCCGTTCTAGGGCCTGTGCTTATTCATATGGATTTGAGAGTAAGCTTGTCCATGTCTACAAAAACCTTGCTGTGATCTTGGTAGGAATTGCATTTTTATTCCTTTTTTTTTTTTTTGGCCACACCACGCAGCATGCAGGATATTAGTTTCCCAACCAGGGATCGAAGCTGTGCCCCCTGCACTGGAAGCACTGAGTCCTAACCACTGGACCGCCAGGGAATTCCCAGGAATTTCATTTTTAAAGCCACATATGAATTTGGGAAGAATTGATATCTTTACTGTGTAAAGATGAATCTTCCAATCCATGAACATAGCTTGTCTATCCATTTATTTACATCTTCTCTGATTGCTTTCATCAGCATTTTATAGTTTTTAGTACACAAGTCCTGCACATGTTTCATTGTATTTACACTTAGTATTTCATTTCTTTTTTTTAGCAATTGTAAGTGGTACTTTATGTTTAATTTTGGTGTCCACGTGTTCTTTGATATTATGTAGATACACAAATGGTTTTTTTTTTTTTTTTTTAATTTATTTATTTATTTATTTATTTTTGGCTGTGCTGGGTCTTTGGTTCGTGCGAGGGCTTTCTCCAGTTGCGGCAAGTGGGGGCCACTCTTCATCGCGGTGCGGGGACCGCTCTTCATCGCGGTGCGCGGGCCTTTCACTATCGCGGCCCCTCCCGTCGCGGGGCACAGGCTCCAGAAGCGCAGGCTCAGCAGCCGTGGCTCACGGGCCCAGCCGCTCCGCGGCATGTGGGATCCTCCCAGACCAGGGCTCGAACCCGTGTCTCCTGCATTAGCAGGCAGATTCTCAACCACTGCGCCACCAGGGAAGCCCCACAAATGGTTTTATATGCTTATCTTTTATCCTGTGACCATGCTAGACTCACTTATTAGTTCTAGAGGGTTTTTTTTCTTTTGTGGGTTCCTTGGAATTTTTTACATAGACAATTTTGTCATCTACAAATAGGGACAGTTTTATTTCTTCCTTTCCAATTTGTATGCCTTTTATTTCTTTTTCATACCTTGTTGCACTGGCTAGAACTTCTAGTACAATGTTGAATAAAAATGGTGAGAGTAGGCATCCTTGTCTAGTTCTTAATCTTAGAAGAAAAGTATTCCATATTCACCATTAAGCACAATTCTAGTTGTAGGTTTTGTTGTAGGTACTCTTTATCAAGTTGAGGACATTTCCCTCCACTCCTACATTGCTGAGAGTTTTTATCATGAATATGTATAGAACTCAAATGCTTTTTCTTCATCAACACATATTATCATATGATTTTTCTCCATTAATCTGCTACATGGTAGACAACATTGATTTTAAAATGGTGAAAAAGTCTTGCACATCTGGAATAAATCATACTTGGTCATGGTCTATAATTCTTTTATACATTGCTGGAGTCAATTTAGTAATATTTTGCTGATATTTTTGTGCCTAAGTTATTGAGAGATATTGGTCTTTTTCTTTATTGGTTTTGTTTTGTTTGTTTGGTATTGTCTTTGGGTTTTTTTATTTTTTTAAATAGGATAGAACCTTTTTTTTTTTTTAATTTTACACTTTATTTATTTATTTTTGGCTGTGTTGGGTCTTCGTTTCTGTGCATGGGCTTTCTCTAGTTGCGGCGAGTGGGGGCCACTCTTCATCACGGTGCGCGGGCCTCTCACTGTTGCAGCCTCTCTTGTTGCGGAGCACAGGCTCCAGACGCGCAGGCTCAGTAGTTGTGGCTCATGGGCCTAGTTGCTCCGCGGCATGTGGGATCTTCCCAGACCAGGGCTCGAACCCGTGTCCCCTGCATTGGCAGGCAGATTCTCAACCACTGCACCACCAGGGAAGCCCTCTTTGTCTGGTTTTATTATCAGAGTAACATTGGCCTTATAAAATGAGAAATATTTCTTCATCTTCTATTTTCTGAAAGAGAATATGTAAAATTGTTGTTCATAGTCTTTAAATGTTTGGTAGAATTTTCCAGTGAAACCATCTGGATCTGCAGATTTCTTTTTTTAAGTAGCTTTTAAATTACAAATTCATCTTTGATGGTTATTGGACTATTCGGGCTGTCTATTTCATCTTGGTCGAGTTTTGGTAATTTAGTATTTTGGTCCATTTCTTTTAAGTTATCAAATTTATGAGCATAGAGTTGTCCGTAGTATTCCCTTATTTTCCTTTTAGCTGTGGATGGGTAGTGATATCCCATGTTTCATTCCTGATATTGTGATTTTGGTCCTCTCTCCTTTCGTCCGCGTCAGTCTTTTTAGAAGTTTATCAAATTTGTTAATTTTTTTTTTTTTTTGAGTAAACAGCTTTTTGTTTTGTTGACCTTCTTTATCATTTTCCTGTTTTCAGTATCATTGGGTTCATTTCCTATCTTCCTTGTTTCCTTCATTTTGCTGACTTTGGGCTTATTTTGTGCCTCTTTTCTCTAGTATCTTGAGATGGAAACTCAGATAATTGTTTGGTACCTTTTTTTCTCTTCTAATTTAAACTATAATTTTAGAGCTATGAATCACCCTCTCAGCAATGCTTTAGCTGCATCCCACACACTTTGATATGTAGCATTCTCATTAAATTCATTTTAAAAATTGAGGTGAAATTCACATAACATAAAATTAACCATTTAAAAGTGAACATTTAACTAGCATTTAGTACATTCAAATATGCAACTACCACCACCACTATTTAGTTCCAAAACACTTTTATCAGAGCAAAAGAAAATTCTGTATCCATCAAGCAACCCATTCTCCCTTCCCCGAAGGCCCTGGCAACTACCAATCATCTCTCTGTCTCTATGGGTTTACCTATTCTGGATATTTCATATAAGTAGAATCATATAATATGTGATATTTTGTGTCTGCCTTCTTTCACTTAGCATAATGTTTTTGAGGTTCATCTTATAAAGTTACATATAACTTGCCTGTAAAACTTGGGTTTAGAGGTGTTGGGGGGAAATGATGGGGGTGAAGTTCAATTATTTATTTAATTTCTTTAATGGTAATTTGTCTGTTCATTTTTCTTGCTATTTTTGAGTCAACTTTGCCATGGTTTTCCTAGTAAAATTACTTCGACATTTTCAAATTTACTGGCATAAAAATTCTCAGTGCAATTTATGGTTTTTAAAATCTCTAGTGCATCTGCAAAGTTCAATATCTTAATTTTTCTATCCTATTTTTAGCATCTCTCTCCCCACTCCCTTTTTTTCTGTCTGATCAGTTTTGGAGGAATCAGTTCTGGGATTTGCTGGTCTCTACTGCTTCATCAGTCAATTAATTTTGCCCTTATTTCCCTCCTTCTCCTTTCTGTAGGTATGCTCTTTGGTCCTCCTTTGGCTTCTTTTTGCTGTACCTTCTTGCTGCACCTATGAACAAAAATCATAGGAGCTTCATGGTTTTAAAGTTAATGTTTTAATTTTCCTCTAGGATTTCCTCCTAAATGCATATGATTTTAGAGTACATTATTAAATTTCTGCATGTTTCTTTCTGCTGATTTCTAACTTAGTGACTGGATTTGACTCCCTCGTGGAAAGATTTTGAAAGGCAAGTTTTCCCAGAAATTTGGACTGTGAGTGTCTTAAAGATGGGCCAACCCAGCAATCTCACTACTGGGCATATACCCAGAGAAAACCAAAATTCAAAAAGACACATGCACCCCAATGTTCATTGCAGCACTATTTACAATAGCCAGGTCATGGAAGCAACCTAAATGCCCATCAACAGCCGAATGGATAAAGAAGATGTGGTACATATATACAATGGAATATTACTCAGCCATGAAAAGGAATGAAATTGGGTCATTTGTAGAGACGTGGATGGACCTAGAGACTGTCATACAGAGTGAAGTAAGTCAGAAAGAGAAAAACAAATATTGTATATTAATGCATATATATGGAATCTTGAAAAATGGTACAGATGAACTGGTTTGCAAGGCAGAAATAGAGACACAAATGTAGAGAACAAACGTATGGACACCAAGCGGGGAAAGCGGGGTTGGGGGGGGGGGATGAACTGGGAGATTGGGATTGACATATATACTCTAATATGTATAAAATAGATAACTAATAAAAACCTGCTGTATAAAAAATAAATTAATTAAATTAAATTAAAAAAAAAAAACGACCGGCACTGAGGGCACTCCCTGAAGGGTCAAGATGACAACCAACATTACAGTTTAGATTTTAAAACAATGCTTGTTAGTTTCAAATCTATAGAATACATGAAATCAGGCTAACAAAACCCTAGCATGTTGGGTTAGGCCGTCGGCACATAAGTGGGAACTTCTAAAGTTCCTGGAAACAGGTTCTCTCAGTGGTTTTCCTGGCCCCTTTTTGTCCTGTTTGCCTCTCTAACTGAGAGAGGGCACGTGGGCTCTGCTGCCACCGTTACCACAAACTTCAGATTGGCGGGAGTTAGATTAATGTGATTTCACTGTAAAAAGTTGACCTTGGGGACCAAAGGGCCAGTGTAAGCTCTGTAAATATATCTCCGTGGAGGTTGCATCGACCCGTCTCGCAGAGATGAGCCCTACCGAGAAGCAGCTGCACATCCAGCATTTTTGAAGCATTTTTGAAGCCTTGGGACCTAGCTATAGGCATCAGATGGGGGAGGCAGGTTAGGACATTTCTGTGCTAAAGCCAGTCTGCGCCATCGTGGCAGCCCAGGCTGAAGTCCTCCAAAGACGCCCCTGCAGCACCCAGGCCAGGAGTCGGGGAGGCCACACCCCCGCCAGCTGGTGCCTCCTGGACTCCAGTCTTTGCCACAAACTGTGGCCTGGTCGGGAGCCTCTCTTGGGCAGTGATTCTCCACTTTGGTGGGTCACAGCCTCAGGCTGCAGACCCTCCAGAGGACGGTCTTTAGGGACCCTCCCACCCCTTGTTACGTAGAACACAAGACTCATAATTACACCCCTAACCCCACAGTTGAAGGAAGACCCACAGAGGCCTCGAATATAAAAGGGTTTTATAAATTTCAGAGCAATGAGCGAAAGAGAGATATTGTGGCCTAAGTCTTCAACCCCACAGAGCCCAAGATTCTGAAGGAATTGCTTTGGGCTCAGACACACCTGGGGAACCAAGCCAGATGTTGGCATCCCCAAGGCCTATCCTCTGTCTCTTGATTTCAAAGGTCCTGCTCCTGGGCCTCTGCCATCGTGCCCTGTAGCCCAGCCCTGACCGCCCTGAGTGAGTTCATCCCGAGCTGGGCCTGAACACAGTGGAAGTCAGGGAGGCGCCTGGGTGCCTCAGCCTCCCTTCAGGGGCTCTCCTCCCGGCCCCTCGGGGCACACCTGCTCCCTCCCCTCCCGTGGAGAATGGTCCTGCCCCGGTGCCGTGGCAGCAACAACCTTGCCAGTGGGAGGTCTGGGCCAGGTGGGGGTGGCGAGTGCAGAGTAGGGAGAGGACCAGTGTGAGGGCGGCACAAAGGCCGTGGGGACAGCAGACCAGGCCCAGGACAGCCTGGAGGCCATGTGGACCTCGTCAAGGGAGAGGACAGACCGGTAGGTGGGTCCCCAGTGCAATGACGGTGCAGAGGTAAGGCAGCAGGGGTGGGGCCAGAGGGGAGAAGCCAGAGGGGGTGGGTGTCTTGGGGGCTGTAGGGGGTCTGGTGGGCGTTTGTGGCCATGAGTAACAATTGTTCCACCCCTAGAGTTTACTGACCCTCCCCTGGGCACTGGCTCAGCAGGTCCTCAGCACTGCGCAGGTAGCCTAGTGACCCATTCCCCAGACAGCAGGACTGAGGCTGGAGGTCGGGTGCGGTGGCTGGTGCCAACCTGCCGCCCCAGAATTTGAACCCTGGCTCTGACTCCAGCTGCTGTCCTGCTCTGCCCTTCCCCTTGGGGCCTTGCTGGCCAGGAGGAGACCTGGCTTCTCTGAAGTGGCCCTTCCCCAGGGGAGCCAGGCTCAAGATGGAGCTGAGAGCCCCCAGGCAGGTGCCCTCTGAGTCCAGGTGAGTGCAGCAAGGCCAGGATCAGGCAGAGCATCGGGGCGCCCGAGGCATCCCTGCCGACGCCACTCTGTGCAATCTGAGCGGCCAGGAATTTACAAGTTTCCATCAGACTGGGGGATTGCAGGGGGCGGGGGGGGGTGTCTCACAAACTCTCAGAATAATTGTCCCAAATCTCTGCTTCCCTCTGCATGCAAACGGGCTGTGCCAATCTTTTTTTTTTTGTCTTGTTTTACCCAAGATACACTTGACCTCAGAAAGCCTGTCACCCATCTGTCAAAGAGCCTTTAAAAAAGTAATTACCTGTGAACCTAAAACTGCTCTCAAAGATAGTCTTTTAAAAAAGTGATTGAGAGAGAGGTAGATTTAAGAATTTTAATGTAATTAGTGAGCTGGCAATTTCTAGGTGAATTTCTGCATCTCTTTCCAATGGAATTTTTCTTTTCTCTTTCTCTCATTTTTAGCAGTTAAAGCAAGGTGTCATGATCACCCTTGAGATATTTTTGTTTAGGATGGCCGGAACTCTCACACTGGAATAATGAGACTTTGGAACATAAAACTGCTTCTGAACAAAAAGTCAAACATAAAACTGCTTCTGAACAAAAGTCAAACAAATGAGGCGTTAGCACTCAAGAGGCATTGAGTGTGTCTTTAGGAAGCAGAATGGGAACGAAATTCAGCAGGTAGCACTAAACCCACACGCTCGTTTGCTGCCAGAAGCTCTGTCATCACAAGAGCACCAGCGGGGTGTGAAGTGGGGTTGGGGGTCTCTGGGTCCTTGTGTTCTGCTCCTGGCAGGAATCCAGGCATGTGACCACCCAGAATTGACGCCTGGGACCTGCCTCTCGGTTTGGGTCCCCCAGAGACAGATGTACACATACAAGTGCACAGACACGCGTGCGCACACCGGCTGCTCTTGGCCCCCCGCGGCTGTGGAGAAAGGCCCTGACCAGAGAGAAACAGAGGAGGCAGGTGGGCTCAGCTGCAGCATGTGAGGGGGCGGCCCAGGGGAGGGGTGGAGCTGACTGCATCTGCTCCGCTTAGATCTAAACCAGCTGTGACATTTCCCAGTATTTGCAGTTTGGGGAGCACTTTTATGTATACAAAGTAGCCACTAAGTGAATAAATGGGACCTTGTTTCTCCTTCAGTAAATGCGAGCTGAGCTCCCAGGCAGAGGCAGACCCAGTTCCCTGCCCGCCCTCGGGGGACTCTGGTGTGTGACCTTTGTCCTAATGCGCCAGGGTGCTGTCAAGGGGGCCTGAGGCACCGGCTCTGACTGTCCCACAGTGCTGACAGAACCGGGAGTGAGAAGCAAATGATCTGCTTTGGTTTTGCACGTTATCATGAATTCTCCAAGCAAGACTCCCCAGACAGATGTCTAAGAGTTAAGGGTGAAGCTTTCAGCCGTAACGCCAGGTAGGAGGTCTTACTCAGCATCTTGGCAGTGCCAGGTGGATAGAGCCCCCTCCCCTCACATGCACACACAGTCACGTATACTCACACACACAGACACACACCACCTGCGTGCATACGTACGGGCACATATACAAATGCACGTGCACACACACAGAGACGGCAGAGAGACAGTGGGTGGGTGGCTTAGGAGCAGAGGACACTGGTCTGGTCCCAACCCTGTTCAAAGGCACTGGGACATCCCCAGGACTCAGCTTCTTCATCTGTGAAATGGGGTTGATGGTTCCTGCGCAGCCTACATCTTGAGAAGACGATGAAAAATCAAATGAGACAACAGACAGAAAGATCCGTTTGAGGGTGAGAGCTCCTTCTGGGCTTAAGGACCCGTTTACCAATGCAAGGTTGCTAATATTGTCCCCTGACCTGTGAGCTGAGGACAGCTGAGGCTGAAGCAGACCTTGGCGGACTTTGGGCAGGTGCGGGTAGGGGCAATCGGTAGTGAAGTGACCCCCGGCTTGGGAGCATGCATGCACGAGGCAGGTGCCGAGGCGCCCTCCCCAGGACAAGGTAAGACCCGGTCTTCACGGAGGTGCCAGAGGCAATGGCTTAGATGCAGAGCCCAAAGGCAGCTACCTAGTGCCTGGCCAGGTTGAAAATTACAGAAAGGGTGGGAGGACACAGGGATCCCCTTCTCCCCCACTCCTTCTCTCCCTAACGTCTTTAATCGGTGCCGGAAAAGGTAGCGTGCTAAAACCGAGGACTTCTCACAGGGAGGTCTCCTCTGCCACCGCCTGCTCAGGGAGAGCTTCCCGGCAGCCAGGGCAAGCCGGGCACCCCGTCTATGCCCTCATCATACAGCATGTTTCCTCTTTGTGGCCCTTACAACAGGTGTAATCACACGTCCATTCATGTAATAATAGGAGGTCTGTCTGTCCCACTGGGTTGTGAGATCCACGGGGGTGGGGGCCAAGCCTGGGTTTCCTCTCACCTGAACCCCCCATGTGGCCCAGAGCCAGGAACAGAGTACAGCAGCACCCGACCTTTGGCCTTTTAGCTGCTTGCCTCTTGTTTCATGAAATGCAGTGAAATGCCAGTGCACACGTCTTCTAGTGGGAAAAAGTAATTTACAAATTCCTTGGAGTTCATTGCAATGAGATCTACTGTCCACGTGAGCACACCTGTGAGCAGCCAGATGGCTGTGCCGGTAGCAGCCACAGAGCTGCGTAATTGCAGGGTTTTGTCCTGGAGAGAGCACGGTCAGGGCTGGAGGGACAGCCAAGGAAGGGTCCGGTGGGCAGAGGGCGGGAGTTGAGAGACACCATCCAGCACCTTGGACAGCTCCAGCGTCCACGTTTGCTGTTTTCTTGGGGCCCCAGGATTAGGATGGGTTGATTGCACAAAGCCATGATGGACATAGTTTCTCTGGGACCAGAGTGTCTGCTTTACCCCTCAAATCATCCCCCTGACTCAGAACAAGAGGCGCGTTCTAGCCCCAGGTCACCGCCAGCTCCTCTGCTGTGTGATCTGAGGGGGGAGGGGGGGTCTCCTCACCACACCTCGGGGCCACAGTTCCACCAGCAGGATGAAGTCAGTCTCGTCGAGGGTCCTTGGGTGTTACCTGCTCTGTGTCACTGGGTCACGTTCCGGCATCTTCTCTACTCCCTGGTCAGAACCTCTGTTTTTGGCTGTTTCTACAGCCAGGAAGTGGTCTGTTATTCACTCCCGTACCTCCAAGGGGGCACAGGGCTGGCACGTGGTTGGAGCTATACATAATCGCTGACTGGATGAAAAGAACACAACTTTCTGGTCTCCTTCCTGTAACCTCGACTGTGTGGATGGCAACAGAATTCAGTTTAAATGTGAAAAGAGGAAAGCAAACAAACCTAAAAACTGTGGGCTCTCCACGGAGTCAGCACTTCGCCAAACGCAGGTGTCCTCAGAGGGGAATGGGGGCTTGTTTTCTGGGTGCCCCTCTCACCAGCTGGAGGGAGTGAACGCGGTGTGCAGTATCACCTTCGGCCGGCCCACTAGTGACGTGTGTGCCCGTGGCTCACAGGTGGCGTCCACGGCGTTCTACCAGCGGCTCACGGCGGCTGACGACTCTCAAGGGGAGAAGCAGCCCGCTCGCCCAGGGGCCCCTAAGCTCTCAGGGGACATGAGATATCCCCACACCCAAGCTCCCCGAGTGGCCGCCCAGCGAGCACACGGATGGGAAGCAGGCAGTACCCTGCACACCTGAGCACCTGTGAGCTCCCTGTGGCCGCAGTAACAAGGACCACAGACTGAGGGCTTCAAACAGCACAGGTGTACCCCTCACAGCTCTGGAGGCCAGACTCCACAGTCACCCTGTCGGCAGGGTCCGTTCCCTCTGGGCGCTCTGAGGGGACTCTGTCTCGTGCCCCTCCCGGCTCCTGGCGTCTCCTCCATCCTTGGGGCTCCTGGGCCTGTAGGTGCCTCCCCCCATCTCTGCCTCCGTCTTCCCGTGGACTTCTCATCTGAGTCTGTGTGTCTCAAGCCTCCCTCTGCCCATCTCTTAAAAGGACACCTGTCGCTGGGTCTGGGGTCCACCCTAAATCCAGGGTGATCTCATTTAGAAATCCATAACTTAATTACCTCTGCAAAGACCCCTTTCCCAAATAAGGTCCCATTCACAAGTTCTGGGGGTCAGGCCGTGGGCAAAGCTTTTACGGGCCGCTGCTCAGCCCACCCCATCCTGATGGCAGAGGGGCCCAGGAAGGGATGCAGGGATTTCTGAGCCACTGGTTCCAGGCCGTGTGTTTGGGGGCCGCCTGCAAAAGAGGGGTCCTGAGAGCCAGCCCCCCGCCACTGAGCGCCTTCAGTAACCCTGGCCATGTTGTGGAGCTTGTGGGCCTGGGCCTGGGCCTGGAGCCGCTGCCTCCCACAGGCAACGTGGAAAGTGGGATGGGCTCTGTCTGTCTCTCCATCCCGCTGTGTCTCTGTCTCTGTCTCCACCCCTGTCTCCCTCAGGCCCAGGACTGTGGCCCTGGCTCCCCGCCCTGCCCGGCAGCACCATGTGCATCATTTCTCCCTGAGCTGAGCAGGGCCTGGGTCTCTGCATGGTGGGAGACTCCTTCTGTACCCTGCATTCAGCCGTCCTCTTCAGATTCAGGTAGGGGTTTGTGGATAAGACCCCATCCCCCGCCCTTTCTCGTAATTATGCACTAGGTGATGGGGACAGGGGCGGCCCACTCCCAGGAGGAGATGCAAGGGGGCGGGTCTGCAGGGGGCATCCTCTGAGCGGCCCGCCTGCCCCTCCAGCCCCAGCTCCCCCTCGGAGCCCTCGCAGCCGGAGTACACGCACACACGTGCACCATGTACACGCACGCACACACATGTCCTCCGTGCCGCACAGCTACTGGTCTGAGGCCCCCATCCTTCGGGAGGAGCTGTGTGTGGCGGGTGCCGGCAAAGCCAGGACTGGGGAGACCACCAGTGCCCCCCGCCCACCTCCCCGTGCACACGCCCGGGCCTCGCCCCTCCTGGTCCAGCGCCGGGGGCTGGGGACAGCGGGGGGCGGAGCCGGCGCGCCCTCTGGCCCTACGCCTACCCCGGTCGAAGATGCACCTGGCGACGCCCGGGAGGCCCCTCCCGCGCCGAGGGTTGAGGGGGCGTCCTCCTCGGCACCTGCTCCACCGCTGCCCTGAGCCCACCCTTCCATCCCCACAGTCTCTCTCTAAAAGCCCCTTCAGTAAACCAAGACCCCACACACGCCTGCAAAGCCGCTCCACGGTTGAGTCTGTAACTGCCGAGAGTTAATTCGCTAATTTCAGCGAACCTGCATCCCTTTTGTTTCATATCAATTAACAGAGAATTAAAAAAGCAGTCTCCTCCGTGGCTCCTCTCTGGCAGACGAGGCCGCAGAGCTAACGAGGCGAGGCTGCCCTTCCCAGCTCCCCGCGGCCCTGCCCTCCGCGGTGCCTCCTGCGAACTCCGTCCTCTGGCAGGACGTCCCCGAGGCGAGGAGGCTCCGGGCTGGGGGGGCAGTGCTGGCCCGGGGGGTCCCATCAGAGCCTCCAGTGGACACAGCCCCCCACACCAGCTCGGGGGCTTTGGAGGGTTGGCAGTGCAAAGCCCCCCCCTCATCCCGGGCCAGCCTGGCGAGCTCTTCCCTGCCCACCCCACCTTCCTCTTCCACTAGACTGGCGGCTTTGTGTGTCTTTCAGGAGGAGCTTCAATAGCAAAACCCGTGCACACACACGTGTTCACGCGCCTGCATGCATGTGCACATGCCCACACCAGGCATTCCACGTACTTGCACACAGGCGGAGGCACACGCACACGCAAGCACACACACGTGTGCACACAAAGCCCCAGAGAGGCTGCTGGACCTGGTGCTGCCGGGGGATGGGTCGGGGGCGGGGTCCTACTTTTGGGGACCAGGCAGCTGTGATGTACCCGCTTTTCCTAGAACATGTTTGCAGGTGGATGGCTCTGAAGCGGTGACAGTGCTGGGGCTTTTCTGCAGGAAAGGACACGGGCGATCGGTGTGTGTTTACTATGTGAGGCGGGACTTGGGGGCAGCTGGGGAGGGACGTTTCTGGCCCCTCTGTTTAGCGCTCATGGGAACCGCGCTCATCAGCGCCCGGCCTAGAGAGGGAGCCCCTGCCCCGGGTGCCCCCCAACGCCCCACGCTGGCTGCAGACGATCTACGGCCCGAACGACTCCACCACCCGGAACCAAACCGTTCGGCTTGTGTTTCAGTGAAGCCACTGCCTCAGCCCATCACAGCAGACGCCTTCCGTCTGCATCTGCCACAGAAAGTCAGCTGCGCTGGGAATGTCACCCAAAGTTGGGTGTTCAAATCGTGACATTTGTTAGAGTTTATTTCAACCACAACCCTTGATTCGATGCTAATTATGGGGCTGCTTCAGGCACCTCTGGAAGCCTGGAGAGGCTTCTACAGGGCACTGTCGGTGAGGGCCCAGGAGGGGGATCGGTGTGTCTGGTTGGGATGCAGGCCCCACCCCGGCCACTGCCACCCTCCCTCCTGCCGGGAGCAGCTGAGCGGATGTGTCCCCTGCCCCACCCCACACGGTGCTGGTGAGGACATCATGTCTGCAGAGATGCCATCAGGGCATGGACACATGGACCTTTGCCTGGAGCAAAGGAGGGATGGCCACAGCGGGTGCAGGGAGCGCGGTCAGCCTAGGGGCCCTTCAAGGGAGGGGCTACTGTGCCCACCAGGACCCTGGCCAGGCTGGGAGGAGGGCCTGGTGGTCTCAGGTGGCACCGGGCCCAAGGCCAGGGGGCCGCCACCAGGGCTGGGAAGCCGCCCGGCTCAGGGGCCCTCACCCAGGAGGGGAGGTCATGCCGGGAAAGCTGGCATGGCCTCTGGATGGGCCTGGGTCTGCATCCCCCACCGGGTCCCCCTCACTTGTTTTGCACACTCACATGCACATGCACACATGTGCACCTGCACAGCCTCTGTGCCAGGTTGGGGGTGGGGACCCACCGACAGCTGGGCTGAGCTGCAAACCTTCCTCCAACTCCGGAGTCCCCGACCACAGCTCTCCATCCAAATGGGGGTCCTTTCTGATGGTTCTGCAGCTAGAATCAGCGTCTTTTCAAAAACAATCAGGACACATATTCTGGAATCTCGGCTTCCCGTCTGTGCCGGGCTCAGCCACCCACGCGGGCCCCCAGGTCTGGCTCAGACTCAACTTTGAACTCCATCCCTGCAGCTGGCTTCTTGCTCCAGGGTCTCAGGGGAAGCCGGGTGCTGCTGTACGGACACACCACCCCAGGCGATGCACTCACAGATCCGGGGCCAGAATCCAAAATCAGGGTGTCCCAGGGCTGCGCTCCCTCCGGGGGCTCCAGGGGAGGGTGCGCCCTGCCTCTCCCAGCTTCGGGGGGCTCCAGGGGTCCTGGGCTTATGGCCACATCCCTCCCGTCTCTGGCTCCATCTTCACGTGGACTTTCCTCTGTGTGTCCCTCTGTCCTCTCCTGTCCTTATAAAGGCTGGATTTAGAGCCCAGACTAACACAGGATGGTCTCATCTCAAAATCCTTAACTAATCACTTCTGCAAAGGCCCTGTGTGAACAAGGTCACATTCTGAGGCTCTGGGTGGACGTGAACTTGTGGGAACCCTGCTCACCAGATGCTGAGGTCCTTGGCCGGCGCCCCCTTCACTGGCCTCACCGCCAGGCTCAGAGGAGACCCCACCTTCAACCTGGGACCCCTCCCTCCAGACCAGCTACCCTGTCCCAGTTCAATTGAAATGCTGGAAAAACAAGAAATACTTCCCAGTAGAACATACCCAAATACTGCACGGGATGTCCGTACACCCCGCCTCCTGTTGTTTCTCTGAAACTACCATTTGACCAGGTGCCCTGTATTTCACGGGCCGCCTTAGACTCGGCTGGCATCCTCGCTCACAGCAGACGCAGAACCTTCACCCAGAAACACAGAGACGAACACAGAGCGCTTTGTTCCGGCGGTGCCAGCTCCCTGCCTCCTGCGGCCCCTCCTGCGGCCCCTCCTCCCTCCCAGGCATTTCTGGCCCCTAATTCCACACTTATTTACGGTGGCGGCTGTCCCCAGGCCAAGGTCACATCTCCAACACTGGGATTTGGGCGAGCAGAGCTCGGCGCGTGAGCTCCGTATGGGGTGAATCACGGACGGACTCGTGGGGAATCGGGCAGGCGGGCCAACTTCTCCCTGAGGATTTAAATCCTTCTCGGCCAAAAGGAAGGCAGAGCCTCACGGGGACACGTGGGCCTTGGCAATGACCTCTCGTGTCCACGAGCCAGGCACTGACGCAGTGGGTGGGTGCGGCCAAGACGCCCATGCTGTGGATGGACAGCTGGACAGACCTCAGACACTCCTTGGGCCCCACCAGCCAAATGCCCCCGGCCTGGGCAGTCAGGGGCTCTGTCTGCAGCCCGCCAGCCCCTCCTGGCCGCCGGCCCTCCTCATCCTCGGGGACAGGGAAGGACGGGAACCCGACTCCAGGTGAGCCCGTCCCCACACAGGGGTGCCCCCTGGCACCCCTCGCTCCTCTCCCCCGGCCGCTGTCCTTGCCTGTACGTGTCTCCCAGGTTTGGGGCGCTCTCAGCAGGCTGGGGATGTGCCTACCCGTCCTCGTCCCCTCCCGATGCTCGAGGAGCCCCCAGGGACCGGGTGGCCCGGATTGGAGACGCCCCATCGTCCCGTGCCAGCCCCCAGGTCAAAGGAGCCTCCACGAGGTAAAGGAGCGCTCTGCTCCGCGCGGGCGAACCTCGTCTCCCCAAGCTCAGCGCTCCGCCCGGCGACGCCCACTGCCGGCTGCATGCCCTCCGCCCAGCGCCGTCCACTCTCAGCGGCGCCACCTGTCCCCTCGCCAGCCCCGCCTGGCGGACAGGACAGTCCCGGAGGAGGGGTGGCCGTCAGGGGCCCGTCCCCGCAGTCCTCCCGCCAGACAGACGGCGCCCAGGCCCCGGCTCTCCCGCAAGGCCAGGAGCCCCTGGAAGGAACGCCCTCGAGGGGAGGGCATCTTGCTCTCAGGGCCAGTGTGTGCCAACTGCCGAGAGAAGACGGGGACGTGCTGGGGGGTGGGGTATCGCCCAGAAGGGCTGTGGCCAGCAGGTGGCACTGCCCCCCACCTCCACCGCCCTGAACCCCAGGCAGGGCCAGCCTCACTCTCAAGAGGTGAAAAATGGCGTTTCCTCCCCACAGAGGGGGGCTGGGATGGATGACCACATGTGCCAGTGACCTGGGGTGGGTGGGGGGCATGCACACACATCCTCATCTCCATGTTCACTTGAACTCATTACCATAGTCTCACAACTCCATCTCCATAGTCCCATTTCCATATTCACGAGTCTCATCTCCATACTCACGTGTCCTCATTTCCATACTCAGGTGTCCTCATCTCCATAGTCACGTGTCCTCATCTCCATACTCAGGTGTCCTCCTCTCCATACTCAGGTGTCCTCCTCTCCATAGTCACGAGTCCCTTTTCCATATTTATGCGTCCTCATGTCTATCTTCATTCATTCTCATCTCCGTATTTGTGAATCCCCATCTTCACGATACTCATCTCCATACTCACGTGTCCTCATCTCCATAGTCAGGTGTCCTCCTCTCCATAGTCACGAGTCCCATTTCCATATTCATGAGTCTCATTTCCATACTCACGTGTCCTCATCTCCATAGTCAGGAGTCCCATTTCCATATTTATGCGTCCTCATATCTATCTTCATTCATTCTCATCTCCATATTTGTGAATCCCATCTTAACGATACTCATCTCCATAGTCAGGTATCCTCATCTCCATAGTCACGTGTCCTCATCTCCATAGTCAGGTGTCCTCAATCTCCATAGTCACGTGTCCTCATCTCCATAGTCAGGTGTCCTCATCTCCATACTCACGTGTCCTCATCTCCATAGTCACGAGTCCCATTTCCATAGTCATGAGTCTCATCTCCATACTCACGTGTCCTCATCTCCATATTCACGAGTCTCATCTCCATATTCACGAGTCTCATCTCCATACTCACGTGTCCTCATCTCCATAGTCACGAGTCCCATTTCCATATTCATGAGTCTCATCTCCATACTCACGTGTCCTCATCTCCATAGTCAGGTGTCCTCATCTCCATACTCACGTGTCCTCATCTCCATACTCATGTGTCCTCATCTCCATAGTCACGTGTCCTCATCTCCATAGTCAGGTGTCCTCATCTCCATATTCACATGTCCTCATCTCCATATTCACGAGTCTCATCTCCATACTCACGTGTCCTCATCTCCGTAGTCACGTGTCCTCATGTCCATAGTCAGGTGTCCTCATCTCCACAGTCAGATGTCCTCATGTCCATAGTCACGAGTCCCAATTCCATATTTATGCGTCCTCATGCCTATCTTCATTCATTCTCATCTCCATATCTGTGAATCCCCATCTTCACATCCTCACCTCCCAGCTCAGAGCCAGACCCCCCAAACTGCCTCCTGCAGAATCGCTATGGGGCCCCGTCTGCTTGCAGTTGGTCTGGGCCACACAACCAAATGCAGAGGCTGGGGGTGAGGTGTGGAGGGGATGCAGGACCCTGCTCAGGTCTGGGTTTCTTCCCCACATGGCATTATCAGCAAAAAGTCCTGGGAAATCCCGGAGGCTGTCTTGGAAGGGGAGGCCCACACAGCACCAAGGGGTGGGGGTGGGGCTCCGACAGGCTGGAGGGAGGCCTGACCACGTCTGCTTCGTTGCCCCTGAAATTACACAACACAGCCAGGGAGACAGGAGAGCCGCTGGCTGGAGGCCGCGGGGATGCGGCGGAAACCAGGGGCCGCGCGGGGAGGCCACGGTGGCGAGCCTGCCGGCCCACCAGGCTTGGGTGAGGCGAGGACAGAGGTGTGCCCTGAGCTGCAGCGCCCAGAGGGGCCTGAGCTCAGCTGCTTTGCCAGCGACTACGTCCTCTCTGTGCTTTACAAAGGGCCCTGAGTCCTGGACGGCAGCAGCCGGGTGGTTCCTGCAGGAGAGCAGGCGAGCCGAGCCTCCCACGGGCCCCACCTTCCTCAGTGGAGCCTGGGCTCCTTGTTCAAAAGCTGAGCTGAGTGGGAGGGCAGGGGCCCTTGGAGGCCACACGGTTAGCAGGGGCCCAGCGGTTCCCTCGGTACCTCTGCGTCCGCAGACAGGACGCCGGGCCGCAGGCGCGTCCCCACGGGCCCTGGAGGTAGCTCCCTCACTCCACAAAGTCATGGAAATGGAGTCTCACTCGGTACTTTGTGTTTATAGACGTTGCCCCAGGATAAGATATGCAATTCTCTGAAATGAAGAAATTAAATCATTACCCTCTTCACCCAGGCCTCTTTGTGGTGGAAAGTTAGTTTTGCATTTAATGAAGACGAGCTCTGTCTGTAATGAGAATGGGATGAGGATGTAATTGAAAACGTAACAGAGGAAGAAGGAGCCCATGGCAAGTCTGGGGGACAGTTAATGTTTGCCTTTTAAAATGCGCATAAAAAAGAGGCGGGGGCACCACCCCTACTGGGACAGATCTGATCGCCCAGGGCCCCGGGAGCACACTTACTGGATCCTCCTTGCCTCCTCGGGCCTGAGCATCAGAGGATGCTTGTCCCCCATCACAGACAGGTGAGGTAGACGCCTCACCCACCCAAGGACCCTCAGCCAGTGGCCATGGGGCTGGAGGACCCTCAGGCAGCAGAAAGACAGAGGCAAAATGTTTCTGCCCAAACACCCAAACAAAACGGGGTGGGCAGGGCCACCAAGAGGGAACCTGCCCTAGGGCTTCCATGCCAGGGTCTGTGAGTCCTCAGGGAAGTGAGTGCAGTGAGAAGACGGAGAAAGGCAGACCTTGGGCATGGCTGGCCAGATTCGAGCCAGCCGGCTTGTCACCAAGCCTCATTTTGCTGGCGAAAAAGGCACAGGAACAATGGAGTATTATTCAGCCCTGAAAAGAAATGGAGGAACCTTAAATGCGTATTACTAGCGAAAGAAGCCATCTGAAAAGGCTACAGGCTGATTCCAACTACATGATATTCTGGAAAAGGCAAAACTATGGAGACAGTAGAAAAAAAAATGTCAGGGGTTGCCAGGGATTAGGGTGGAGGGAGGGATGTCCAGGTAGAACACAGGGGATTTTTAGGGCAATGAAACTACTCTGTGTTATACCATAATGGTGGATACAGGTCATCATACATTTGTCCAAACCCACAGAATGTACAACGCCAAGAGGTAAACTGTAGACTTTAGTTAATGATCTGTCGATATTGGCTCATCAATTGTAACAGCGTCCTGCACCAGTGCAAGATGTTAATGATGGGAAACTGCACGGGAGAAAGGGGGTTTGTGGGAACTCCTTGTACTTTCTGCTCAATTTTCTGTAAACCTAAAACTGCTCTCAAAACTAGTCTATTGGGCTTCCCTGGTGGCGCAGTGGTTGGGAGTCTGCCTGCCAATGCAGGGGACACGGGTTCGAGCCCTGGTCTGGGAGGATCCCACATGCCGCGGAGCGACTGGGCCCGTGAGCCACAATTACTGAGCCTGCGCGTCTGGAGCCCGTGCTCCGCAACGGGAGAGGCCGCGACAGAGAGAGGCCCGAGCACCGCAATGAAGAGTGGCCCCCACTCGCCGCAACTAGAGAAAGCCCTCGCACAGAAACGAAGACCCAACACAGCCATAAATAAATAAATAAAATAAATAAATTAATTAATTAATTTAAAAAAATTATCTTATAAAAAAAAAACTAGTCTATTGATACAAATAAATTTAAAGCATAGGAGACATTGCATAAATGAATGAATGACTGACGGGCAGAATTCCCGTGTCAGGTGAGACAGGAGCTGATAGTGGGAGAGCAGGGCCCGAGACCCAGCCTGTTTCCCGCAGCTGCCTCTGAACTACACTCACTTCTGAACCATACAAACTGTGTTCCCAGCAAACAGCGAGGCCTGGGCTGCAGACGTTGCCATATCCTCGGAGAAATATGTGGTCAAGTGAAAAATTGGAGAAATTAGCAGATTTTCCACGTCCAAGATTCCAAACCCAGCAAAGCGCTCTGATGGCCGCCTCTGGGGAGCCCCCGGCCCCTCCAATCCAGCTCCACCTGGGAGGGGTCCTCCTAAAGGTTGCCTGTTGGTCTCCAAAGAATTCACAGTGGACGGAATCCACGAAAGAACAGCCTGCCAGCAGGCGAAGGTGACACCGCTTGGCTTGCCTTAATTTTTCACGACTTTATTGTGAAATTTCATGTTACAGATGAGTGTGTAAAAAGTATGTGCTTTTAAACTCTACTCAACTTTCTGTAATGACCTATATAGGAAAAGAATCTGAAAAAGAATGCATATATGCAAATGTATAACTGAATCACTTTGCTGTACACCTGAAACTAATACAACATTGGAAGTCAACTGTACTCCAATAAATTTTTTTTTTTTTTAAAGTATGCTTTTGGGACTTCCCTGGTGGTCCAGTGGTTAAGAATTGGTCTTGCAACGCAGGGGATGCCAGTTCAATCCCTGGTCGGGGAACTAAGATCCCACATGCCGCAGAGCAACTAAGCCCGCGTGCCACAACCAGAGAGAAGCCCGCGTGC
This sequence comes from Balaenoptera acutorostrata, assembly GCF_949987535.1. Lineage (NCBI taxonomy): Eukaryota > Metazoa > Chordata > Mammalia > Artiodactyla > Balaenopteridae > Balaenoptera > Balaenoptera acutorostrata. The sequence goes on from NC_080078.1 coordinate 89,186,768, forward strand.
CTCAGAGAAAGATCCCACATGCCGCAGCTAAGGCCCGATGCAGCCAAAAAATTTTAAAAAAAGAAAAATATATTTTTTTAAGTTACATAAAGTATATGCTTTTAACTGCTTACAAATCTAACATTCAGGATCAGAATAAGACGTTGCCAGCCCTTGAGAAGCCCACATATGTCCCTCCCTCTTGACGGAATCTCCATCCCTGTTCTAAAATCATTGCTCCCCAGTTTTTTTTTCTCAATTTAAAAAATTGTGGTAAATACACACAACATAAAATTTACCATCTTAACCACTTTAAAGTACAGTTCAGTGATATCAATACGTTTATTTTGCCCCAGCCAACAACCATCTCCAGAACTTTTTCATCTTTTCAACAGAAACCATCCCCATTATTTAATGTCCCCATTAAACACTAATTCCGCCCCCCCACCAGCCCCAGGCACCCACCTTCTACTTTCTGCCTCTATGGATTTGACTCCTCTAGGGACCTCTGATAAGGGGAATCACACAGTGTTTCTCTTTTTGTGACTGGTTTATTTCACAGAGCATAACGTCCTCAAGTTTCATCCATGTTGTAGCCTGTGTCGCAATTCCCTTCCTTTTTAAGGCTGAGTAATATTCCATTGTGTGGCTGGACCACATTCTGTTTATCCATTATCTGTGGATGGACACTGGGCTGCCTCCATGCTTTAGCTCCTGTGACTAGAGCTGCTGTGAACATGGGTGAAAAAATACCTGAGTCCCTGCTTTCAGTTCTTTTGAGTAAACACCCAGCAGTGGAATTGCTGGATTCCCAGTTTCTTTTATTCTTTTACCACATTTACAGGCTTCCTAAATAAAACATTTTAGAATCCTGCCTGTTTTTGGGTCTGTGAACGGAGTCGCTCTCAGCATGTGTTTCTGGGCTTCTCTGTCTGCAGTGCCGATGCCTGGGGTGGGCTCCGGGGGCTCCCAGGACCTCCCTGTTCACTGGGTGGTCTGGGGTCTCGAACCCACTGCCCGCTCCCCAGGTCTGGACACTCTTGGGTGCTTCACGCTACCCGTGCACGGAGGGGACCTCTTGTCGGTTCATGGGCGTCTGGTCCTCCTCTAGGTCCGACGCCTGATCAAGTGTTTCGCCCCCTCCCCCGGGGACCCGTCTTTTTCTTACTGACCTGCGGTTCTCCATGTTCTGGGTTTGAGTTCTTTGGCCCTGAGCCAACTTTATGAGCAAGTTGGTTTTGGGGATGTAAACACATGGGCCTGCGTCAAGCAGGCGTAAAGCCAGGCACGTGCTGATCGGCAGAAGAGAGGCACCGAAAACCTCCTGGTAAAAAAATGTGATGTTTTATGAATCACAAGAGTCTTCACTCTTTGGTGTCTCCTGATGAACAAAGTTATTCATTTTATTTATTTATTTTTGAATTTTTGAATTTTATTTTATTTTATTTTATTTTTTATACAGCAGGTTCTTATTAGTAATCCATGTTTTAATGTAGGCAATTTTGTCAGCCTTTTCGAGTGTGGTTAATGTTTTGGGGATCTTGTTTAAGAAAATCTTGTGTCTCTACCCTGAGGTCATTAAGATGCTCTTCCACATCGTCTCTAAATGGTTTATAATTTCCCTCTTCATGTGGGTTTATCATCCACCCAGAGCTGATTTGTGTGTGAAGTAGGTGACTTTTTTTTCCCACGTGTGGGCACCAGTTTCAAATAATCCAAACTTTCTCCATGACCTGCCCCCTCTGGCTCACATACGCGTGTCCGGGGACCCACCGCGTCCTTCCCCGAGGGTCTGCCTGCCCGTCCCGGCACCAGCTCCTCCCCACGCTGTCCCTATGTCCCTTTCAAACGAGTCTTGTCACCTGCGAGAGCGAGAGCTCCCGCTCCTCGGCGAAGCCCGGGCTTTTCTGGGCGTTTTTGTCCTTCTGTATACAGTTTAGAATCAGCCTGTAAAATCAGTCGCCCTGCCGCTCTCCCTCTTACGCACACAAACACATCTTCCCCCGTGGGATTTTTACTGGCATTGATTTGAATCTACAGATAAATCCAGGAAAACTGTCGCCTTTACAAGGTTGATTCCCTCCAGTGTAGGTATGTGGTTTCTCTGCCCATACAGTTGGATTGTGTTTAATTCCTCAATTAAAATGGTGTAGTGTTTTTGTTTTTGTTTTTGTTTTAAACATCTTTGTTGGAGTATTATTGCTTTACAGTGTTGTGTTAGTTGCTGCTGTATAACAAAGTGAATCAGCTATACTATACATATATCCCCATATCCCCTCCCTCTCGCGTTTCCCTCCCACCCTCCTTATCCCACCCCTCTAGGTGGTCACAAAGCACAAAGCTGATCTCCCTGTGCTATGCAGCTGCTTCCCACTAGCTATCTATTTTACATTTGGTAGTGTATATATGTCAATGCTACTCTCCCACTTCATCCCAGCTTACCCTTCCCCCTCCCCCCATCCTCAAGTCCATTCTCTACGTCTGCGTCTTTATTCCTGTCCTGCCCCTAGGTTCAACAGAACCATTTTTTTTTTTAGATTCCATATATATGTGTTAGCATATGGTATTTGTTTTTCTCTTTCTGACTTACTTCATTCTGTATGACAGACTCTAGGTCCATCCACCTCACTGCAAATAGCTCAATTTCATTTCTTTTTATGGCTGAGTGATATTCCATTGTGTATATGTGCCACATCTTCTTTATCCATTCATCTGTCTATACTACAAAGCTACAGTAATCAAGACAGTATGGTACTGGCACAAAAACAGAAATATAGATCAATGGAACAGGATAGAAAGCCCAGAGATAAACCCACGCACATATGGTCACCTTATCTCTGATAAAGGAGGCAAGAATATACAATGGAGAAAAGACAACCTCTTCAATAAGTGGTGCTGGGAAAACTGGACAGCTACATGTAAAAGAATGAAATTAGAACATTTCCTAACACCATACACTAAAATGGCGTAGTGTTTTCCATAAGTGAATTACATTTGTTTGTTGTACTTATCCTGGTATAGTTTGTGTTTTGATGTTATGGTAAATGGTGCTTCTTACGTTCATTTTCTTCCTTTTTGTTGTCAGTGTATAAAAATATGGTTGATTTCTGTAGATCGTCTTGAATCCAGACATCTTGCAAATTCTCTTGTTAGACCTAATAATATCCACAGGCCCCGCTGGGTCTCTGCACGCACCGTCCACCCTCCCCCATAGTTGGTGTGGGTCTGAGAGCCTCTCCACCTGGCTCCTGATGGCTCCACAAACTGTGTGTCGTGTCTGCTGCCCTTGGTCAGGTTGAGAAGGTTCCTTTCTCTTCCAGGTTTGCTGCAAGGCTTTTTAGATATAAGTGGATGTTTAATTTCTTTTTTTTGAAAGATATATTCTTTTTAAAAAAAGTTTTGTATTTATTTTTATTTTTATTCTTTTATTTTTGGCTGCGTTGGGTCTTCGTTGCTACGTGCGGGCTTTCTGTAGTTGTGGTGAGAGGGGGCTACTCTTCGTTGCGGTGCACGGGCTTCTCATTGGAGTGGCTTCTCTTGTTTTGGAGCACGGGCTCTAGGTGCACGGGCTTCAGGATTGTGGCACGCGGGCTCAGTAGTTGTGGCTCGCAGGCTTAGTTGCTCCACAGCATGTGGGATCCTCCCGGACCAGGGATCGAACCCGTGTCCTCTACATTGGCAGGCGAATTCTTAACCACTGAGCCACCAGTGAAGTCCCTGGATGTTTAATTTCATCAAATCTCTTCTGCATCTGTGGAAGGAGGAGACACCCCCTTGGCACTGCGCTGTGGCAAGTCCCCGGACGGATTTCATCTAAAGTCTTACCAATGACCTGACGTCCCTTGAGGTCCCGCCGCTGCTGTCCTGACCGCACCTCAAGGCGCCGGGATGGACGCCTAGCACAGAGGCCTGGCCCCGTCGGTCGGGGCTGCCGCACCCAAGCCCCCGGCTCTGGGTCCCGAATCCCAGGAAGAGGATGAACAGAGGAGATTCCACTCTTAAATCACAGCCACAGTCAAGCCTAGACACTGTCACGGCCACTCCAGGCCCCTTCCCTCCCCACGTGACCGCTCGGCCAGCAGGGCGGGGCCCGCGGGGGTGCAGGGCGTCTCACCCTGGGCTGGGCGCCTCCGGGCTGGGGCCTCCCTTCCCCGTGGGCCCCTCCTTACCTCTGGGCCCACCGCAGCCTCTTTCATTGTCTGTGTTGAGATTTTCGGGTTAGGGGTGGAGATTACTGTCCCACCCGTGACATCATAATAGGCTGCTGTCCCCGAAAACAAAAGGCTTTCGAGATGGCAAGGAGACACGTCGTATTTATGTCGTCACCAACCAGACAGTAGTGGGGGGGGGGAGGGGAAGAAACATCTGTACATTGAGAGGAACAATAACAGCCGTCCTCGCTTCTGTGCTGAAGCTGAAATTACGCCCATGCAGCACAGAAAGGGTTTTTTGTGTGTGTGCAGGTGGGTTCATAAAAACCCATTGAAATGCAAAACGAGGACCCCCCCCTCCCGCCCCCGCCCGGAGAGAGGGAGCTCCTCCTCCAGGATGAGGACCCAGACACAGAAGAGGCTGCATGTCCCTCCATCTTCTTGGCCAGCGCAGGGTGGCTGTCAGCCCCCAGAACCCCGGGGGGGGGTCCACGTCATAAACGTGCAGATGTGCCAAGCCCCCAGGGGGCCTGGCGTCACTTCTGTCCAGTCCAGAGCTGAGTGGGAAGGCCCCCGGCCAGCTCCCTGGGACTCCGAGGGAGCCCCTCTCATCCCAAGCCCATGGAGGCCTTTGCAAAGGTGATGAGTATCTGGCCGCAGAGGGGCCGCTCGGAGCCGGGACGGGTGACGCACAGGACGCGCTTGGGCCCGAGATTTCCACTCCAAGGAGGGGTGGGTCTCCAGCACGACCCATGCCCAGGTGGGCTCGGCCCCGGGCCCCCCCGCAGGCGGGGGGCCTCTAAGCACGTGCTCGGCACCTTGTCTTGCTCAGTGCGAAACGGCAGGGTGTGCTGGCCGCTCACCACCTGGTGGCCGCCGCCCAAGCCAGCCTGTGGCCTCCCGCACGGGCCGTCCCGCTGCAGCCCGGCCCTGCCTGCGGTCCCTGGTCCCTGAGGCCGGGGGACTCCGGGGACAGGTCTTTCAGGGGCCGCGCCGTCAGCGCTGACCCCAGGGTCACTGGCCCCCTCGGGCCCCCCTGGAGGCCAGTCCTTGGACACTGGACAGCACAGAGGCTGGAGTTGAAGCTTTGAAGCCAGAAAGGCCTGGTCACGATCCCAGGTGCATCTCTCCAGCCGGGCGCCCGGACACGCCGTGAACCCCCTGGGCTTGGCTCTCCTCCTCCAGGGAGGCGGGCGGGCAGCCTTGGCCAGCCAAGGGGGCGTTAAGGTGGCGTCTGGAAAGCTCACAGGCCTGAGAAAGGCCAGGCGTGCAGCCACCAGACTCTGACCCAGGAGGCTGTCGGACCAGCGCCCAGCAAGGCGGCAGCACGGCCGAGGAGGGACGCGGCTTGGATTTGGAGCCCGAGCGAGCCCCGGCAGCCCATGACCCCGCCGTGCACCAGTCCCCGGGGCCGTCCGTCCCGGGCTCTCCACCGTCTGGTGAGGTTAGGGCAGCGGCACCAGCTCCATCCTGGACATGAGGACCTGGGCTGAACTCAGAGTCTGAAAGCTCACTGAAAGCGACACATCTTCCTCCCGGGAAGGGCGGCCTCGATGCTGCCTCTGGGTCGAGGATTCATAGGTCCCCGGGGGGCGACCCATGACTCTGTGTGCAGATGAAACCCCCAGGGCTAAGTCCCGGGAGAGGGGAGACGCGGTTGGGGGGCTCCTGGGGGCCCCGGGGAGACCCCAGACAGGAGCTTCGCTGGGCCCTGGTGTGGTGGGCCTGGACTCAAGAGGACCTTCTGCCGGGGCCGGCCACATGCTGCCTCTGCTGGACCAGTGAGGGGGCGAGAACCGGGCAGGGGCTTCAGGGTAAGAAACCCATGAAGATGCAGCCCCTCAGCTCCCATCAGGGTCCTGGGAAGCAGCTCCCTTCCTGCAGGCAGGCAGGAAGGCAGGAAGGCAGGCAGGGCCAGGAGGAGTCCCCCGCTTTCCCCACCCCCGTAAGTCTCCACGCCCTGGAGCCAGAGGCCGAGGACGCACTCGGGTGATGGAAAAGCCTAACCAGGACTTGAAAACATGAATCCAAGAGGCACAATTTAATTAGGTTAATAGTGAATTAAAACACTGCTGAATGGATTTTTCGGAAAAATCATTTTCTGAGTTCAAGATCGGTGGCTCTGGATCAGCCTAGTTGATTTTGGACTTGCTGATTTGGGATTTGAGGGGGAGTTTAGTTCCTTCCTAACAGACTGTGTCACGTCCAGAGCGACTTCCCCAAGGGGGGACCCAGAGTCCCGCAGCCTCTCCTGACCGCTGGTGGTCCGCCCCACCCGGAATGGTGCACAAGCCAGGAGGTGAAGGGGGACCCAGTGGGCTGGGCTGGGGAGGTTATCGAAGGCTCAGCTGTCACTCACCAGACACCAGCCCGGGGTCACAACACACCTTCCCAGGGCCTGTGGGGAGGGCCTCCCCAAAACTGAATGCCGCTGGGTCGTTAAATAAAAGCCAGTAAGACTCAAGAGAGAGAAACAGCACAAATCTTACTCTGATCAATTAATACAACTGAGCCAGGCTGGTACCTGGGACCCTTTGCTGGGACCCGGACCCTTTGCTGCAGGGCTGCAATGCTTGCACCTGGACACACCTCTCCCCAAGCAGCAAAATACAAGGAAACTATAAGGGACTAAAAATAACTGCGTGCATGCGCAGTTGGGGCACATTCTGGACCCAAGAGATACAAAGAGACCAAAAAACCTAACTGCCACTTTTGAAGAGCCTAGAGCAAAAACAGGGTGTCGGAGAAAAGCAGGGTACTGTTCATGCACCCTGCACTCAACACCACGTAAGGGGTGGGCAGACCACATAAGTCACCCCTCTGGCCCAGCCCTGGACACACCCCTATCCTCACCCCATATAAGGAACCAGCCCGCCCCCCTCAGGGAGCGAGCAAGCAAGGGAACCTGTTATCTGTTCTCCCTCCCCCCTGCTGCAGGAGGGGCCCCAGTAAAGCCTTGCCTGAACTTCTTGTCTGGCCTTTAGTCAATTTCCATTGCCTGGGGAAGGCCAAGAACCCTGGTCTGTAACACAAGTAGAAAATAAAAATAGAAATTAAAACCCCCTAATTAATTTAACTTTTTAAGTCAGGAGAGGAAGACCAAAAACAAAGGGAGGACCCGACCGTGTCTCATGACCCCTCAGGCCCTGTTTGCGGCAGGGAGGCCTGAGGTCTAGTTTCTAGCCTGGAGACAAATGATTCCATATGGGTGACCCGCCCTCTGTTCCCGAACTGACTCTGAACCTGCAAGTCCCATGGGGCTGCCGGCTGTGCCCTGGTGAGGCTGGGACCACTCAGCCCAGGCACCCCATCTCTGCACATCTGATACCTGTAGTCCTGCTGACACCCTGTGAGGTGCAGGGTGCAGGAAATGCCACGTGAGTTGCAGAAACCGAAGCCGGCGGCCACGTACACAGATCCCATGTGTGACGTATGTGACTCCTTGTTCTGAATAAAGTCAACAGAAATGACCTTACGTAAACTTTTAAAACAGCTTTTTTGAGAGATAACTCACATGCCCTACAATTCATTCATTTATAGGGCACGATGCAAGGGTTTGGGTATAATCACAGAATCATGCAGCCATCACCACAACCAATTTTAGGACATTTCATCACCCCAGAAAGAAGCCTTGCACTGCCCCCCCGCCTCACCCCAGCCACTTTGTCTTTATGAACTTTTGCCTGTTCTGCATGTTTCATATAAACAGAATCACACAACATGTGGTCTTTTGTGACTTGTTTGTTTCGCTAAACATCCTGTTTTCCAGGTTCTCCCACACTGTAGCCTGTGTCAGTGCTTCACTCCTTTGATGGCTGAATAATATACAATGTACGGGTGGACCATTCATCACAGATGGACGCTGGCTACTGTGAATTGTGCTGCCGCAAACATTCAGGTTAAAGCTTTGGTGTGAAGGTATGTTTTCCTTTCTCTTGGACTTATACCCAACAGTGGACCCTTAGACCAGGGGTCCCCAACCCCGGGGCCGCGGACCGACAGTGGTCTGCAGCCTGTTAGGAACAGGGCCGCACAGCAGGAGGTGAGCGGTGGGCGAGCGAGCAAAGCTTCACCTGGCGCTCCCCATCGCCCCCCATCCCCCCCATCCCTCCCCATCGCCCCCCATCGCCCCATCACTCCCCATCGCCCCCCATCGCCCCCCATCGCTCCCCATCGCTCCCCAAAGCCCCCCATCTCCCACGTTACCACCTGAACCACCGCCCCACCCCAGTTCGTGGAAGAACTGCCTTCCATGAAACTGGTCCCTGGTGCCAAAGCAGTTGGGGCCGCTGCCTTAGATCACATGGTAATTCCACGTTTAACAATTTTGAGGATGCACCAAACTTTTCCGAAGCAACTGCAGCATTTTATGTTCCCACCAGCTATGCACGAGGGGTTCGATTTCTCTTCCCACAGACTTTCATTGTTAAAAAGACATTGTTTAAAGAAGAAAAAGAAAGCTCCACTCAGCGTGATAGAACACAACTGCGCTTGGGAACCCTCTCTGGCACGGACCTCCGTGTGCTGACGTGTGCTGCAGGTCTGAGAATACGAGCCTGATCACACAGGGATGAGGGCCCAGAGGCCAGGAGGGGGTGACCGGCCATCTGGGTCCCCTCTACCCGGCTGCTCCTAGAGATATGCCACGGGCACACCATGGAGATGTGGCAGCCACTGGCCTCCGCCAGCGCTGCTGGGCAGTCGTGTTCCAAATGTGGACGTGCCCCTGTGGCTGTGGCGTGCGTGGCTCCCGTGGGCACCCACGTCGTTGGCAGCCACGCGTGCACGGGTGCCTCCGGCCTCCGCAGGCAACAGCCCTGCCGTGGGTTCCTGCTTCCTCCCTGTCGCCACCTCTTGGCCAAAAACAGCGGGGGCGGGGGCGGGGGAGGCAGGTGGCAAATGGGGGGGGGTATTTTCAAATCTCAACGTTTTCTCATCCAATAGCCCAGCTTATATCACTAAACAAACTCATCTGAGAAAACAATTGACTTTGAACTGAGCAAGCCGCCAGCTGCTTCAGACCAGTTTGGGCGCATGGATTCCAGGTTCCTGGGGAGACCCCGCCGGAGGCCCCAGTATTGACACCCTCAGCATCCACAGATTCATCAGATACAACAGTCAAAATTAACAAAAAGACAATCTACAGACTGGGGGGAAATATTTGCAAATAGCCAACCAAGGATCATATCTGGAATATGTAAAGAACACTCAAAATTCAACAGTGAAAAACTAATAATCCAGTTACAAAATGGGCCAAAGATGTGAAGAGACATTTTGGCAAAGAGGACACGTGGGTGGGAAACAAGCCCTGGCAGAGATGCTGGACGTCACACATTGTCAGGGAAACGCAAACTGAGCACACGACAGGCTATCACCGCACCCACCAGAAGGGCTACATCAGGAACACTGACAACACCAAGTGCTGGTGAGGGTGTGGAGAAGCTGGACCATCGCCCACTGCTGGGGGCGGGGCGGGGGGAGATGGAAAATGAGCAGCCACCTGGGGAAAGCGCCAGGCTGTCCTACACTTACAGCCCAGCAACCGGCCTCCTGGGCTTATCCCAGAGCAATGGAGACCCATCCACACTCACCTGGACACACACCTTGACTTGCAATAGCCAAGCCAGGAAAAACCAAAATCTCCTGCAACAGGTGAAAGGCTAAACAGACGTACAAACCAAACACAGCCAAACCATGGACCAGACTTGGCCGTAGGAAGCACCAGCGACGAGGCAGCACGTGGACGGATCGCCCGGGCCCCAGCCCAAGGGAAGGAAGCCGGTCCCAGGTCACACGCAGTACCCTTCCATTCATAGGACGTTCTTGACATGACAAACTACAGAGAACAGACTTGTGGCTGCAGGGGTGAGCGACACTGTGGGCGGGTGATGGTAAAGGGCCACAGGAGGAAGACTCTGTGACGGCACAGACCTGCATCTGCGTGTCCAGGGATCCCCACACGTGATGGACGCAGGGGAATGGCCACATGCTTTGCGCCGGCTGTGATGTCGAGCTGCGTCACGTAACATGTTGTATGTACGTGTTACAGGTGAGGATCTGCACGGATGGACCCCTCTGCACTGTCTGTGCCGCTTCCTGTGAATCTATAATTATTTCAAAATAAAAAAAAAATTTGTTTTGAAATGACAGCAGGCACTGCTTTGTTTCAGGTGAGTCGGACCTCGGGCCCGTTTCAGTGTATGTTGTAAAAGGGCTCGTGCTGCCCGTCATCTAGGCTCACTGTGGTCTGGCAGCTATTCCAGTATTGCTGCATCTCACGTTCAAAGTTATGAAAAGCCCTCATTGTCATAACAGCATTTTTTAAATCTGTTTGCCTAGCAAGACAGCAACCAACTGCAATAGTCTTGGGGAGACAGGAGGGCAGGGAGACGATGTGGTATCAGCCGCCAGGGTTTCTAGATGTCCTCTTTACAAAACCACACAATTGATCCAAAATAGACCACAAATACGGGGGCGGGGCGCTCAGTCTGTGAGGCCGGGATCCGGTGCCAGGAGCTGTGTCCCCGTCGAAGACGAGCTGGTTAGCGGTGGCGGAACTGTTGTTCAAGAGAGTTGAATTAACACACCCTTGGCCACGCTGGTGCTTTTATCTCTGTCTGTCAGGGGTGCCAGGGCTCCGCTGTCAGGGCACCACTTTGTGTGCGGAGGACAAACATTCTGGGAACTGAGTCGTTACCAACTTTTAAACCTACGTGTTCAGTCACTGGGGCTGAAGCATCATTATCTTGCCGGAGCAGCTGCTAGGATATTAACGAGCCACAGTGGTGACACATGGAATGGAATCAGCTCCCCGTGTTCCGGCAAATTGGCAGATTTCACTGGGAACCCTTTGCGGTGCGTCTCCACGAGGCGGTAGTTCACTCAGCTGATGCACGCACAGCGCAGGGCCAGCTGGGACCGCAGCCTTGGCTGTGGGCTGGAAGCGGGGTCCCTCCGAGGCCCCTCAGGTGCCCCGTCTGCCAGGTGCCCCCCCACCGGCTCCGGCAAAACTTCCCGAACGCCCACCTGGTCCTGGTCACTCAGATCCCCCAGCAGCTCCTTCCACTCAATAGTTCACTCCAGTACTTTTCCAGCGCCCGCAATGTGCCAGGCGGGACCCAACCTCCCCGTCCCCAGCCCTACACCAGGAAGCCTGCACACGGCCGCAGAGCAGCACGACCCAGCCAGCCTCACCCAGGGACAGTGTCTGAGCTTGCGGACAGGCGAGGCCGGAGCCTGGGCCGGGCGGGAGGTGCCAAGGGGCTGACACGCAGAGCAGGCTCTATTGTTTGTTTCCTGTTTCACTGATTTCTATTCTTATCACTATTACTCTCTTCCTTCTACTTGCTTCAGGTTTAATTTGTGATTTTCCTCTAGTTTTAGGTGAAAACTTAAAATAATTGATTTTAGACATTTAGACCTTTCTGCTTTCCTACTCTAAGCATTTGAAGCTTCCCTTTGAGCACGACTTTAGCTGTGGCCCACAAACTCTGATAGGTTGCATTATTACTTCATTTCACTACAAATACTTTCTGGTTTCCTTCATGACTTCTCCTTGTGCCCATGGGAAATTTAGAAATTTATTGCTTCATTTCCAAATATTGAGGACTTTTCTGAATATCATGTAGATCTCTAATTCTACTGTAATAACAGACATACTCTTAAAGATTTCAATCTTTTAAAATGTAGCAAGGATGACTTTAACATCCAGCATATGGTCTGTCTAGGTGAACGCTCCAAGTACTTGAATGCAGTAGTTTGGCATTGCGCCTATTCCTGCCAACTAGGTCAGGTTGGTTGGTGGTATTGTTCAAATCTCATCCAGCATTACTAACTTTTTGTCTACTTGCTCTAAGATTGAGAGAAGGCTATTAAAATCTCCAATGATGATTGTGGGTTTGTCCATTCCTCCCTTCAGTTACGTTGATTTTGCATCAGGTATTTGAAGTTCTGTTGTTAGGTGCCACACGTGTGTGATTTATGTCTTCCTGGTGAAAGGAGCGCCCTTCACTGTGAAATCGACCCTTTACCCCTGGTGACGCTCCTTGTCTGATGATGATGCCGCCACACCTGCTTTCTCATGCTGAGTGCACTGCAAACACTTTCTTTCCTGTCACTTTCAGCCTCTCTGGTCTCTATATTAAAGTGCATCTCTTGTATTCAGCATGGAGTGGCGTCTTGCCTTTTTGATTCAGTTTAATAATTTCTGCCTCTAAACTGGAGAGTTCAGTCCATTTACATTTAGTGTGAAGATGATATGGTTGGGTTTAAATCTACCATCTTGTTATTTGTTTCCCTTTTGTTCTACATGTTTTTGATCCTATATTTCTATATGAATTACATCTGGTTTCATTTCCTTGCAGCCTGGAGAACTTCAATATTTCTTAGAGTTCATATATCCTGGCAACAGATTTTCCCAGCTTAAAAATAATCTCAAATGTCTTTATTTCACTCTCATTTTTGAAGGATAATTTTCACTGAATATAGAATTCTTGATTGACAGGCTTTTTAAAAACTAAACACTTTTAAGATAAATTGTTCCATTGTCTTCAGAAATCCATTGTTTAAAATGAGAATCAGCTGTTGTTACCCTGTGATTATGTGTCCTTTTTCTCTGACTACTTTTAAGATTTTCTCTTTATCTCTTGTTTGTAGTACTTTAATTATGATGTGCCTAAGTTTGGTTTTCTTTGTATTTGTCCTATTTCTTATATCAATGGGTTGATATTTTTCACCAAACTTGGAAAATATTTCACCATTTCTTCTTCAAATATTTTTTATACTTTATTGTCTCTCTTCCCTTTTTGGGATAACAATTACATATTTATTAGACTACTTGATATGTCACTCCCATACCTTAGCATGTAACATACATTAGTCCCAGGGGTCACTGAGGCTCTGTTTGTCTTCTTTATGTTCTCCCAACTGGATAATTTCACTTGATCTGTCCTTGATCTTTTCTTCTGCAGTTTTTAATCTGTGGTTAAGCCCATCCAGTGAATGATCTTACAGTTTCCATTTCCTTGCTGAGATTTCCCATCAGTTTACTCATTATGTCCATGTTTTCAGTTGCATCCTTGAAAATATTTATAACAGCCACTTTAAAGTCCTTGTCTGCTCACTTCCAACATCTGGGTCATCTCAAGTTCTGTTTCCATTGACTACTTCTTTTTTTTCTTTTTTTTTTTGGTACTTCAACATATTCATGTTTAATTTTTTAAAAACTTTATTGAGATATGTCACATGCTGTATAATGTGTTCATTTAAAGTGTATAATTAGTGGTTTGTAGTATATTACAGAGTCGTGTAACCATCCTTACAATCAATTTAAGAACATGGTTTTCACCCCCAAAAAGAAACCCCACACCCTTTGGCAGTCCCCCGAATCCCCATCCCCAGCTGTAGGCAACCGTTAATCTACTTTCTGTCTCTGTGGATTTGCCTGTTCTGGATGTTTCATTTCAATGGAATCGCACAACATGTGATTTTTTGTGTGTAGCCTTGTTCACTTAGCATGATGTGTTCAAGGCTCATCCATGTTGTAGCATGTGTCAGAGCTTCACCTGTTTCATGGCTAATATCCCATTGTGTGGATGTAATGCATGCATCCATCCATCCATCCTCAGCTGACGGATTGGGGTTGCTGGGACTGCTTGGTTTGATTCTTCCTTAGGGCAGGTCCTGTTTGGTTTCGTCCTTCCTCCTGGGGTGGTGCCCTTACTGTGGGGCATGGCCAGTACTCCTAAGGCATGGCCTTCCTAGAGCTTCAGCTAAGTGCTGCAGGTGTTCGGCCACGTCACTTCACTCTGCCTGGCAGGAACTTAGGGCATCCCCAGCCCCTGTGTCCCTGGCACCTCCATTCAGCTCATGGCTGCACAACAGTCACGCTCTGCTGGACCCCATGGTCTCCCACTGAGCACAGGCAGCCCAGCCCTCAGCCAAGGACCATGAACCCAAGACAGACACCTCTGCCCCCTCCCGCAGGGTCCTCCCCCCTCTGGTATCCTGCCCTGGCAGCTCCAGCCCCGACCTCCGCCTCCCCAGCCTGGCGTGACCTCTGAACACTATTTGGGCTCCACCTCTCCCTGACTTGACCCAGGCAGGACCAGGGACAGCCTGGCACTCACCCGGTGCATCTCCTCCCCAGGACTTCAGTCCTGGGCTGCCTGCTGCCCGAGCCTGAGGTCACTTGTCCCCAGATTCTGCCTGGTTCTCAGCGGGAGGGAGCTGCAGGAGGCAAGTCCAGGCCAGGGATTTCTTCATGGCTGGATGCAGAGGCCACCCTAGACACTGTGGTTTCGCATTTTCTCCAGGCCCCTGCCCAGCATGGTGATTCTGCTATAAGTGGTCCTGAGACCACTTTGAGACATTCTGGTGCTTGACGTTAACCTAGGACCTACTAAGAAGGTCAAGGAAATGCCACACATACATGGCCTTGTCCAACCCTCTCAGAACTCAAGATGAGGCTGGACCATCGCTGGCCAGATGAGGAGACGAGGGGTGACAAGATTAGGTCACATCTTCAGGGTCACATGGCTAGTGAGGCGTAAGAGGCAAGATGCCCCAGGCAGCCGGACCCCGGAGCCCACCTTCCTGTGCCACAGTGGGAGCGGCCACCCCTCCTGCCTTCGGCTGCGTCTTCAATTTCAGGTCCCAACCTGTGGCCACACCTCAAGACGAGACTGCGCATTTCTGCACTTTTCCCAGAACCCACAGCCCAGCACTGAGGACCCAGTGTCAGCCTCTCCTGCCCCGGCCTCCGTGTGCTGGTATTTGCTGTAACTGCACTCATATTCTGTTTGGTAGAAACCAGGTCTGCGCGATCCCAAGCAACCAATGAGAATATTTAATTTGTGTGTTTTCCTGGCAGCCCTCCAGAGACTTGGAAATTGCCAGAATGACTCATTTTTTATCTCAGCCCCTCGACACTGTGCAAAGCCAGCACAGGACTGATTTGAGACACCATCACAGATCCACCCTCAGATTTTTGGCCCCAGGGAGACTCTCGGTCAGGTCCATGGCCAGGCTCAGGCACTGTGGTCAGCCCCGTTTGGTCAGCTCAGATGTGTCCATCCAGGTGGCTTGGCACCCACCAGGAGGCCTCGAGTCCCCCTTTGGCCAGAACGTCCCTCCAGACACGTGTGGAACAAACAAGCTGAACTGAAAAAGGCGTGAGCACAAGGGATGAAGAGAACCCGGCTATTTTGGAGCGGGGTGTTTCTGTAACAAGATGAGCAGTGAGAGGCTCCCCCTGAGGGTGGAGAGGGGAGAGCACAAGTGGGTGCAGATGGGTGGGTGGGGGAGGCTGGGCTCCCTTTGTCACGGGCTGAATCATGTCCCCCAAAAGTTCTGTTCAAGGCCTGAACCCCAGTGCCTGTGAGCGGGACCTTATTTTGAAATAGGGACTTTGCAGGTGTAAAAAGATGAGGCCACAGTAGAGGGGGTGGCCCTGAACCCAATGACTATTGTCCTTATAAGGAGGGGGGATTCAGAGACACACATGCAGTGGAGAACTCCACGTGAAGACGGAGGCAGAGACTTGAGGGATCTGGTCACAAGCCCAGGGACGCCTGGGCCACCAGAAGTTGGCAGAAGCTGGAAGGACCCTCCCCTGGAGCCTCTGGAGGAAGCGCGGCCCTGGGACACCTGGATTCCACTCCGGCCTCCAGACTGTGAGAGAACAACTTTCTGCTGTTCTAAGCCAGCAGGGTCGTGGTGCTTTGTTGTGGCCGTCCCAGGGAACTCACACCACGTCTAAAACAAGCCTCTGGGGGTCGCTCTGCCTGTCCCCCTGCCAGCGTCGGCTGAGGCGGGCTCTGCAGGGCGGACACCCTGGGGCCTCCGGGATCCTGCCTGTGCCCCGCCCGCCTCAGGGCCGCCGCACCCCCACCTGGCCCGTTTCTAGGGGCTCCTGCAGCATCCAGCTCTGGGCACCAGTGCAGGGGGCAGGTGGCTCCCCCCACCACCCGTCCGACCACGTTGGCCAAGCGCTGGGCAGCCCAGGGCACCCAGGGTACTCAGGGCAGAGGGCGTGGCCACCCCTGCCCTCGAGGAGCATCACAGGCTGGGCAGCAAGGCCAGCCTGCTCCCTCCCTGCTTCCTTCCACCCACGTGGGCTCCATCCAAAGTCAAGTGTGTGGCCTCGTACTCGAGTCTCCAAGAAGGAGGGCGGCGAGGCCCTCTCTGCGCTCTGTGGACGCCCAGCGAGCTGTTCGGGGGCGGGGGAGGGTGGGCACTCCCAGTGGCCAGAAGCCCTTGCTCCTCACAAGGCAGGTCTCCTGCTCCCTCAGGGTGGGGGCGGGGAGGGGGAACGGGGAGCTACGGGACCGCAGGGGGTGCCGGGGCAAGGTGGGGAGCAGTCACTCGGCCCCCCCCAGGGAGCACAGTCGGGTCCCCTCCAGGATCCAGTGGACACACTTGTGCCGAGAATTCACTGGCCTGACGGTTAGATCTAGGAGATTTCCAACCCTGCTGTGCACACGCACACACACACTCCTTCACATCTCGTGCACACGCGCACACACACACACGCGTCACATTTCTGGCTTCATTTCACGTGCGCCTCCCAGCCCCGCACAGGTGCAGGGCCTGCTGCCCCCCGCCCACCATGTCACATAGGCCCCCCCGGCCCACCTCACAAGCTGGTCCCACCAAGCGCCCACCTGCTCAGCCTGGGCCGGTGCTGACCTCCCCAGCTTCATACCTCCTACCCTGAAGTCGGGGGGCCCGGAAGCGGGGGAGGAGACATCCTGTCCGAGGCTGAGGCTGAGGGCAGCTCTCTGGGCCTAACCTTGCTGGCCTGGGGTCCCTACAAGGGCCTGTGGGGCTCCACACAGAGCACCTGGGCAGGAGGGGGGAGGGGGGAGGGGGGACCGGGGCAGAGGGGGAGGGCTCCGCTCCTGCACACCCAGAGCAGCAGGTGGAACCTTCCAGAGCTGCTCGGCACACACAGTTGAGCCTTTGCATTGGCAAACCCTGAGGCAGCTGGCCGCCGGGAGAGGCTGGCTGGGGCCCCGTTCTGCTCCCCCAGGAGGCCCGGCGGGAACCTTGCAGGGCATATCCTTTCGGAGGCGCTTGCGGCCCGTTCGACATTTCCCGTGGTGTGTCCCCGCGTGTGTCTCCGTTATCCTCTGAGCCCCGGCCCCTCCCGCCCCCTCCGCAACCCGCAGCCCACCGGCCACCAGCCTCAGTGCAAATGCCGCGTCCTCAGGCAGCCAGCACGCTGGCTTCTGCACAACACCGGCGACCCCCAGACTCCGCCCCGGGGGCTGTGCCGTCTCGCCTGTACCCACCGTGCCTAGGACGGGGCCCACACACAGCCGGCGCGCAACAAACGAGCGGCCTGGACCAGCCTTTCTAACCTTCCCTCCCGTCTGCAGGGCAGGGGTGGCCTTCCTGGACGGGGTTTTATCTGTTAAAAGCCGAGTGGCCTCAGTGGACGACTGCTCCGCCCCGTGGCCGTGCTGATGTGCGTGGGGCTGGTGTGGCCGGCGGGGGCGTGGCCTCAGCCTATGTGGACCTGGGGACGTGACTTTCAGGGTCTTTCTCCACTGGCTGGGGGTCGGGCTCTGCGGTGAGCACTACAAGCCCCCGGACCCCGGGGCAGGGGGTTGACATGCTTCCAAGAGACCAGAACAGGCGGGCGCAGAGGCCGGGCAAGGGGGCCACGGAGGGGCGTCCCACAGGGTGGGCCCTGCAACTGTCTGTGGAGGGGGCAGGGCCCAGGGGCAGGTGTGAACAGGTGCGGGGCACCCCCGACCTGGCTGGGCTGGGACGTGCCCGTGGCCTGGCTCAGGGAGCCACTGTGACTGCGGTCCCAGCAAAGGCTGTGCCCCGACTTTGCCCTGCAGGATGGAGAGGAAGCAAGAGTGCACACAGATGGGGCATCTCGGGTGCACCGCTGCCCGGAAGACGCTTTCAGAGTCAAGCCCGAGGCCCCCGCGCTCCCAGCAGGAGAAACAGACAGAAGCTCAGGGTGCTCGGCCCCCAGGCCCCGGAGAACACGGCTCCTCGGACGGTCTCGGGTGAGCCCGGTCTCTACCAGCGTGGGGGAGGTGTGCTGGCACCCTGGCCACGCCCGCCCCCCGTCGGGACAGACAGCACATCACCCCAAGCAGCTCAGCCTAAGGACGGCTTTGAGGAGGAGCATTTATTTTTAGAGTGTGAACTCGATCACAGCGACGCTGGTAAATTGCAATAAAAACAGTGCAATCCCACCAGCAAACAGCCCACTTGGCAAAGTGTCAATTTGTTCAAAATAAAGTGCAAAATGATTTTTGTGATAACACTAGCTTCAAAGGTCAGTGAGACCAGCCGAGGGGCATCCCCAGCGCGAGATGACGGACGCACACCCCAGCTCCGCGGCTGCCAAGCTGCCAGGGCTTTGCCTCAGGATCCCCTGTCCAGACAGATGCCCCGGGGTAGGAGGCCGGGGCTGGGTACCTGGAGACAGAGAGTAGCTCTCAGGCCCTCCTCCCAGGAGATCCAGACGGCACCCTCTGGTTCGCACTGGGACTTTCAGTGTCGTCACAGTTAATAGGGATTAACGAGCAAGGCCTCCTGTGTGACCTGGATGTGCTTGGGCTTCAGATTGCGGCCAAACCAGAGAACTACAACCTGAACATGCCGCTAAGAAGGGACAAAGGCACAGAGAGGTTGAGGGACTTGTCTGCAGTCACACAGCCAGTGTGCAGGGAGCGGCCATCTGGCTCCAGAGCGTGTCACCACAGGAGAAAGCATGAGGGCCTCCCGCATGGCCTCTCGGTGGGGACTGTGGGTCCGTTTCAGCCCTCCTGAGCCCCCGGGAGCTCAAGCTCTGGGGCAGGTTGTCTGGGCCGCCCTTCGTGGGGCTGAAAGGGAGCAAAGCCTGCAGCATGAGGACACCTCTGTGCCCATGTCTCCTCCACCACTTGGCAGAAGTCGTGCTGTGGGCGGGGCTGGCACAGAGCCAGGCCAGGTGAGGCTGTCCCCCCACCGAAGGTGCCGCCCGTGCCCGCCGAGGCTGAGGTCACCCACAACCTGGGGCCTCGTCCCCACTTCCAAACCCTCCTCCAGTGTGGGCCCCCTCGGCAGCCGCCCCCAAGGACACAGCCCCTCCCCGGGAGGCCTGTTTCACTGCTGCGTCCGGGGCTTTTCCAGGTGGTCACCAGAGGAGCTTCGGCTCATGACCCAGGAAAGCGAGTTTCTAAGCAGCTCCTTCCTCCTCAGGGTGGGGGGTGGGGGCTGAGGCGGACCCCAGTTCCCTGAGCTGCCCCATCTGGGAGCTGAACGAGGCTTGTCCTGGGGGAGGAAACGCCTGCATTCTCTGGTGGACGAGGGTGAGGGGCAAGGCACACTTGCTCTGTGACCGTGGGCCAGTCGCTCAGCCTCTCTGTGCCTCAGTCTCCTCCTGGACGGAGAGCAGCTTGCAGAAGAGGGCATGTGGCATCGAGCAGGAGAAGGTGGGTGCCGCTGGCCCAGCCGGAGTCAGGGCTGCTCCACAGACGTCCCCGCCCCCCCCCACCCCGGCCCCTTGAGGCCTCGCAGACGTGGTCCTCGCTGCAGGCGCTATTTCCAGGGCTGAATTTAGTCGAGACACTCACCCCATTTTGCTAATGGATGAAACTCTGTCTCGTTTTTATTAATAATGGTCAGCAACGTGTTTATTATCCACTTGTCCTCTGCCCGCTGGGACTTCGCTCACAAACTGATTTTCCTAAACTGTGACCCAAGATGCCACGCGTGGTGGGGTCTCTGCGCTTGACACCCCAGCAGAGGCGAGGCCACCGCAAGACCGAGAGCCAGCGATGACTTAACTCTGAATATTTTGCCTTTAATTACAATAAACTAATAAAGATTTCAGAGATGCTCTCATTTTAACAGAATGCAGAGTTATAATTGGTGTCCTATTTTAAGCAATGTAATTTCCCATGACCTGTTTTCTAAATTAACAGAGTAATAAAGGTGTGGGCTGTCGGGGGGCCGGACTCTGCAAAGGTGCCGGGCCCGCGGCCTCGTTTAAAGGGGCGTCTCTTACTCATGTGTTTCCGTACCGAGAGGCTGAATTCGATAAATTTCTCTCCTATCCCATCCAAGGAGCCCCGGATTTTAAATCAAAGAAAATGAACAAGGAATCGTGAAGATCTATAAAATCACTACTGAAAGCCGTAACCCACGACAAATCTGTTTGAAATCCTTCTCGTTTCTGGAATGCCTGGCAGGGCACATGCCAGGAGCTGGACCACCCTCCTAGGACCCTCTGGTACCTGAGGGGCACCAACCCATGAATAGAATGGGGTCGGGGTGCTGCTCTTCCAGGGAGACCCCCACACACAGGCCATGTCCCCTTGGCGCCCTGGACCACCAAAGATGGGGGGGAGGAAGGCGGGGGAGGGGCAGGAGTGTCGGGGGTGGGAGGTGGGGGGAGGGCATCACCTGCCCTCCTGTCTGCCCTTTGGCTGGTTGGCCTGTTCCTGTTTGGGCAGTGGGCAGCCCGTGGGGAAAGAGCCTGGCTGGACAGAAACGCTTGGGGTGCTGGTGGGGGCAGGGAGTGTCCGGCCTCAGCTTCCCCATCTGTAAAATGGGGGCGGGGAGCAGGACCACTGCCTGGAAGGCTGCAGGGAGGATACAGGGGAAACAGCAAGTTAAGTGCCCCTTCTCCCTTTTCCCCTTCCTTCTCTCCTGCCCCTTCTCTCCCTCCCCCTTCCCCTTCTCCCCCTCCCCCTTCTCTCTCCTCCCCTCCCCATCCCCTTCCCCTTCTCTCTCCCTCTATTTGCTTAGAGGCCCAACTCCAGCCACCATCAAAGAGTCTACTCTTTCCTACAAAGCTCCAACCTCTGCTTTTAAACAAGGACAGAAGGCAGTTTCCAAATAACACATACAGAACAAAAAACAACTTTTGAGAATGGCAGAAGAACAGAACACAACCCTCTCCCAAGTTCACATAAGAGACTAAAGGCAGCCCCAATTTCCTCGGAAATGGGAGACCAGTCAGCCTTCACTCACGGGCACCTTCACCCCATCCCCAGCCCCCAGGACGGCCCAAGACCCACGGAAACTCCTCACCCGACCCCGAACGTCCTTGGGTGGGTAGAAAGGGACCCAGCCTGGAGCTGCAGGGGAAGTGGGGGAGGACCATCAGGGGCTCCTTGGGGGCAGTTCCACCCAGACCCATCCAAGGAATCAGAGGGGTCACCGTTAACCCAGCGCCACCCGAGTGCCCTGCCAGCGGTCCCCACTTGGGGCAGGGAGAGAAGGCTCTTGGCGGACTCAACCCCAAGGCCACTCTGGAGAGGAGCCCAGCTGCTGCAGAGGCCTGGTCTGTGAGCCCCCACAGATTTGGGGGCACTGAGTTCCACCCTGGGGATCCCTGGCTCCTGAGTGGCAGGACCCCCACCACCTCCCACCTGCAGTCCCTCACCTGTTCCACCTGCACAGGGAGGCGTGTGGGCTGGGAAAGCCACTGGGGTCCCGCTGGCTTCGGGGCAGGACTCCTGTGAGCCCCACCCTGATCCACAGCCCCAGCCTCTCCTCTGTCCTCCCTGACCCCCTACTGCTCCCCCCAGAACTGCCCGGCCAGACTCCGCTCCCTCAACAACGTCTCCCTCCCCACCCCAGCTACCAGCCCCTCAGGCCCCCTCCCCCGTGGTGACCAGCAGCTCTATTTACAGGGAAATCAGGGCTCAGCGGCTCCCAGCTGGCCGACACCCAGCCCCCGTCTCCCCTGACCTTGGGCACCGCTGTCTAAAGGGATGTCCTGGTTAATCCTGCTCTGAGCTGGATTAATTTCCAGAGATAAGGCCTCCGATTCGATTCACATGCAGCACCGTTTGTGGTGGTGGTCAGGTGAGTGTGGCCCCAGGGGAGCGGGAGTTATTAAGGGCAGACCAGCTCCCTGGGGACGGCTGGAATTACTGGCCGTCCACTCCCCTCGCCTGCTGGCCGCCAGCTGCTGGAAGGAGCATCTCCGCAGCCGGCTGCCCACGGCAGGCGGCACCTGCCCCATCAGAGCCCAGTGCGATGAGCTCCAGCCCCCGGAGCTGACCTCCCGGGCAGCTCTTTCCTGGGCCCTCCCCAGGGGCATTCGGAGCTCCTGGCCCCTTGGTGGCTCACAGGACCATGAGTGACTCCCTTGCTGGGAGTGGTCAAGGGTCCTTCCACAGCCCCCCAGACCTCCTCCTGCGAGACCTCTGGTCAAGCAGCGGGCAATGGTGACCGAGAGAGCCTGGGATGACCCTGGGCTTCCAGCTGGGGGCCTGTGAGGTGAGGCCCCTGCCTCCAGAGAACGTCGTCTGGCTGGAAAACAGACCAGCAACACGACCTCACAAAGAGAGGGGAAACCACGGAAAACGCATGGTGCAGATGGGACGAGAATAGTACGGCTGCTCTCTGGGTCCAGACGCCCTCCCCCCGGGAGCTTGTCAGGCCTCAGGCCCCACCCCACCCCTTAATCCTGCAGGTGATTCCAGCGCAGGTTCAAGTGTGAGAAGCACTGCTGCCCTTGAGCCTTCCGGGGTGGCTGGCCTGGCTGGGGGCCCTGCAGGATGGGTAGGGCCATGGAGGAGGCAGCAGTGGCCCCTGAACTAGAGCGCCGTCCAGGGCCTGAAGTTCCACATCTCATGTCAGGACACTGGTGCAGCCGTTGTCTCATCATACTCCTCTTCAAAAGCAAGAAAACCCTCCCAGAAGGTGCCCACACACCTGGGTATCAGGGCATGTGCCCACCGCTGTTGCTTCTCCAGTTTAAAGAGGGCAGGGAACCATGTCCCCACTGAATCCCTGGCTCATATGCCCAGGCCTGGGGTGCAGCAGGTGCTCAGGGATCTCATGGATGGATGGATGGATGGATGGATGGATGGATGGATAGGTGGGTGGATGGTGGATGGATGGATGGATGGATGGATGGGTGGATGGGTGGATGGATGGATGGATGGATGGTGGATGGATGGATGGATGGAGGGATAGGTAGGTGGATGGGTGGATGGATGGATGGTGGGTGGGTGGATGGATGGATGGATGGATGGATAAGTGGGTGGACGGGTGGATGGATGGATGGATGGGTGGATGGAAGCATAGGTGGGCGGGTGGGTGGATGGGTGGATGGGTGGATGGATGGATGGATGGATGGATGGATGGATGGGTGGATGGGTGGATGGATGGATGGGTGGATGGATGGATGGGTGGATGGATGGATGGATGGGTGGATGGATGGATGGATGGGTGGGTGGATGGGTGGATGGATGGATGGATGGATGGATGGTGGATGGATGGATGGGTGGGTGGATGGGTGGGTAGGTGATGAATTGATAGCTTTAGTTTCCAGAGAGTAAAAAAAGATGACATTAAAATGCAAGATGAGCCCTCCTACACTGCCAATGGGAATGTAAAATGCAGCCACTTGGGAAAATGGTTTGGCAGTTCCTCAAAAAGCTAAACACAGAATTATCCTATAACCCAGCAATTCCATCCCTAAGTGTATATCCAAGAGAAAGGAAAACATACAGCCACACAAAAACCTGTCCACCAATGTTTATCGCAGCTTTATCCATAATGGCCAAAAGTGGAAACAACCCAAATGTCTATTACATTATGAATAAATAAAATGTGGTCTATCTATACAAAGGAATATTATTCCGCCATGAAAAGGAATGACACACGTTACAACAGGGATGAGGCCTGAAAACATCATGAGAAATGAAAGAAGCCAGACAAGATTCCACCTGTTGTATGATCTTACCTTTATGAAATGTCCAGAATAAGCAAATCCTGAGAGACAGAAAGTAGATTAGTGGTTGCCAGTGGCTGAGGGAATGAGGGGATGGAGAGTGATAGTTGGGGTGCAGGGTTTATTTGGGGGGTGATAAAAGTGTTACAAAATGGACTATGGGTTATGGCTGCACAACTCTGTGAATACACTAAAAATGGTTTAATTGTACACCTTAAGTGAGTGAATTGTAGGGTACATGAATTATATCTCAGTAAAGCTGTTATAAAAAAAGCAAGAAAGTCGGAATTTCCTGGCAGTCCAGTGGTTAGGACTTTGTGCTTCTACTGCAAGGGGCCTGGGTTCAATCCCTGGTCGGGGAAGTAAGATCTAGCAAGGCCCGTGGCACGGCCCCCCCCACAAAAAAACCAAAAACAACACACACCAAGGAAGGGAGGGAGGGAGGGAGGAAGGGAGGGAGGAAGGAAAGAAAGGGTTACACCACAAAAAGCCTGCTGGTAAAGCCCCATCCCTCTTCCTCCCCAGGGGGCTGGGCTTGAGTCAGCCCTGGAGGCCCTGGGCTGGGCCTTGGGTCGAGGGCCACGTGTGTAGCCAGCTCTGCAGTCACCATGCTGCTGGCCAGGCCCAACCTCTCGGCCACGTTGCCTCCTGCTGGGCTTTGTGTCTGGGCCCAGATCACCTTGTGTCCCAGAGGCCAGGATGAGGGGCACCCTGTGTCCCGTCCCTGCAGGCCCTCCCCTGCCCTCCCAGGGGCTCACCAGCTGCAGGGCCCCGTGTGCCTCAGGTGGGTTCGCCCAGCCCTGGGGTGCAGCTACCTGGCCTGTGTGCTTCAGAAACGCTCGCTGGGAGCTGGGCTCTGACCTCTGGTTAGAAACTGGACGGCCGGAGCTACAGACTGGCCACTGGACGAATTTCCCCCAGGCCTGGAGGCCCCCTGGCCGCGGGCTGTGTGGTTAGGGGGCTGGGAGTGAGCAGGCGCCCAGCCTGGTCCCTGCCCCGCGGAATTCTGCCCTCGCCAAGGACGTTCCAGGTACCTAGGAGGGTCAGCTTACCAAGGCTGTAGTCTCTGTAGGGACACTGCCCCTCCCTGAAAGTGGGCGAGAGCAGTGCTGGGCAGAGGGGCTGCTGGACTGGTCCCTAGGGCTGGTGGGCAGGCCTGGGGCCCGGCCACCGGGCCAGATGCCAGAGGGTGCAGGGCGCAGCTGTGGGAGGCCGGAGGGGCTGGGAGTTTGCAGAGGCGCCTCCCAGGGCCCATGGAGATGCTCTCGGGTCAGAGGTTTGGCTGCAGCTGTGGAAATGCCCCCACTCTGAGCGGGGCGGCGGGAGGAGGTGGTGTCTCTCCCTGTAGGAGCAGGAGGAGGGAGGAGGCCTGGTGTCCTGGTGTCACACATCCCTCCCAGGTGCACTCGGGACCCATCGCCACAGGCACTCGGGACGGCTGCCCCCAAAGCAGGCCCCCTCAGCCTTGCACACAGACCCTCCCATACCTGCCAGGGGAGGACACAGTGGCAGCTACAGAGCCTGGAAAAGCCAGCCCCGCCCATCCCCCAAAGCCGATCTGCCCCAACGCCCCAGAGGTCAGGAAACTAAAGCCAGAGGAGGCTTGGGAGACGCCTGGCGAGCGGCTGTTGGGGTCCAGATCAGGACCCCGTCCTGGATGCCAGGCCCCCAGCACAGGCCCTTGTGGTGGTGGACAGACATGCCCACCTGCGGGTCCATCAGCAGCTCCAGCTCCCCTAGCCCAGGACGCACCTCCCACCACCCCGACGCCTCCAGGAAGACAGGCCCCCGGCACCGGCCAGCGCCCACAAAGCTCCTCTGCACTGCAGCTTCTTCCCAACACACCTCGTTTCCATGGTGACGCTTCTGGGTCTTCTCTGCCTCGTCCCTCAGTGTCCCGGCATCACAGGGTGAGGCCTGGCCGGGCACAGCAGGAAGAGTGTGTGAAGTGACCTCCAGCCATACCCTGAACACACCGGCCATGTGGGGACACCTGACCGCCAGGCAGGGGTTCCCTCCCAGGCTCCACAACAAGTCATGCGGGTCCGGGGTCACTGCTTCCTCCCTGGAGGCCTTTGGGGAACCGGACAGGCCGGGTGCCACGGCTGGCTCTACACAGCCTGTCTGGCCAGCTGCTGGCCTCCCTCCGTACTCCTGACCCTCCCAGGCCCCTCGTTCTCTCCTTAATCTCCAAACACCACAGAGGGTCTCCCCAGTGGAGCACACGATTCTCCATCCCCCACTTCCAGGAGAAGAGGTCTCCGTGCAGACCGTCCACCCGGTGTCCTGGGGGTGGCCCTCAGGCCAGGGAACCAGCACCCGGGGGCAGACGCTGGGCCCCCCAGGGAGACGTGCATTCCACATCAGCCCCCGGCACGCCTGGCACGATGGGGTCCTCTTGATGACTCCGGCAATCCCGGGCCCTTCCTGCCTGCCTTTGCTCACACTCCCCTCTCTGGACACCCTGCCCCAGCCTCGCCGAATCTCCTGGGCTCTCCGGGACACCCGGCCACCCGCACACGCACAGCTGCTGCCAAATCCAGCTGTGCCCGTGACTGCGGGTCCCTGGGCTGCTCCCAGGGATCCAACCTCAACCCCCGAGGTTCCTGAGGAGGTTCTGGGGGCTGCCCTCCAAGGGCTTTTCAGTGGAGCCCACCCCCTTCTGT
This sequence comes from Balaenoptera acutorostrata, assembly GCF_949987535.1. Lineage (NCBI taxonomy): Eukaryota > Metazoa > Chordata > Mammalia > Artiodactyla > Balaenopteridae > Balaenoptera > Balaenoptera acutorostrata. Next base: position 89,213,266 of record NC_080078.1, read on the forward strand.
CCAGCCCTCCTTCCTCCCCAGGGCGAGCCCCTCAATACCAGGAACCTGGGCTGACACCGTCCCCAGGTGATGGAAAACCCCGCATCCCGTCATCCCAGGACCTGCTCAAACGCCCTCCACCTGCTGACCTCAGCCACTGTCTGGACGAGAGCGCAGCCCCTGCCGCCAGGATGGGGGTCTCAGGACACACAGGGTGGGGTGGAGGGAGGATTCCCAGGCCGAGCGCCCCGCGGGAACTGATCTGGGGCCTCCCCCCGCCCCAAGAGGATCCCCACGTTAATCACACCTCCACTTAGTTCTCAGTCGGCGCAGAGGAAGCGGGCTCCATCGCGCCCCTCTGCTCCTCTGTCTGTACCCTGTGCTTCTCCTCCTGCCCATGTCCCACGCCCGGAACAACTGCTACCGGCCACCCAGGCCCCAGGGAGCAGGTCTGGCTTCCTCTCCTCAGATGGGGTGAGATCAAGTCACTGTGTAGCTTTTCACGGAGATGCGCTTTGCTGTGTGGAAGCCAGAGGGGGCTCAGCGCAGGCACAAACGATTCTACCTCCGCAGCTCACAGTGTGTCTGTATCAGCTGGGGCCACGGCCTCTGAGTGCACCCCAGACGCACACATGGCTGTTCACGCACATGCACTCACACACGCTACTCATGAGGAGACGGGCGTCAGAAATGTCTGCTCTGTGCACACACAGGGGCTTTTCTCTACTCTTCTGCTTGGTGATGCTGAGTAGATGTCAGGGGTTGGCTTTGGGTCCAATGCCTTTGGTTTCTCGATCCTGACGGGACACTGAGTTAACAGCAAAGAGTTAAATTCTCTGATGTCCTGAAATAAAGGAGACTTAACAAATCTCCAGAACGTTTGTTGCAACTTCTCACCCACCTCCACCCACAAGGAAAATGGTGACCTTCACCCACGTCTTTTTGGAAATTAGAACCGGCCTCCCACCCGCATCCCCTGTGGCCCGTGGGCCTGGTGAGTCCCCCTGGGCTGCCCGCTCCAGCCGTGCTCTCCCAGCCTGTCCGGGGCAGGGCAAACAGGACCCCGGATCCCAGACGACCCCTGCCAGGCCCCCACATTGGTCCTCCCCCCGCAAGACACGCTCGTCCAGGGACATAACGTCCGGGGTGGGGAGACGGTGCTGCTGGTGGGCATCACCACAGCCAGCTTTGGGGACAAGCCCAGGAGCCCTCGTGGTCTCAGATCTGGACTCTGAAACTTATCTAGGTGCCACTGCCAACTTCTCGGGTTTGAAATTCTCCTTAAGTCTTTTTTTAAAATATGTATTTATTTATTTTGGCTGCTCCGGGTCTTAGTTGCAGCACGCGGGCTCTTTGCTGCAGCATGTGGACTCTTAGTTGCAGCATGCATGCGGAATCTAGTTCCCCAACCAGCGATCGAACCCCAGTCCCCAGCGTTGGGAGCACGGAGTCTTACCCACTGGACCACCAGGGAAGTCCCTCCTTAAGTCTTTTTTAAGCAAAATTAAACACTGACAGCAATCAGAGAGGGCCTTCCCACCACTTTCTCCCCGTGGAGGGGACCGGCCAGGCGCTGGCACAGCCTCAGCTCCCCACAGCCTGGCAGTGACACCAGACCCCTCACACCACGGGCCCACCCCAGCGCCATGGGCCTGACAGGCAGTCCACAACGTGGCAGAAGCCCAGCATCATGGCGCTGGACAAGCCTTGCCATTGACATCAAATTTGCTTCACTGACCAAGAACCCAGGGGCTGAAGACAAGCCCTGGTCCCTTGGGTCCATTGGGTTTCGGGACCCTGGTTGGTGGGTGATGCAGCGGGCATCCAATGACGTCCCAGCTGGGCTGCAGTCTGTGTCCCCACCATCGTCCCCCCCGAGCAAGGGGCACTCCCAGCCTGGGCTCAGGCAGGCGAGCCAGGGCAGTTACGTGTGCCGGCCTAGCGCGGGTCTGGGGTCTGCTGCGGGGGGGTGGGGGGGTGACAGCTGCTTCCAGTTCCCTGCTTGCACACACGCTCACAGATATTTGCACACCTGTGTGCACACACCCGGCACAAAGACATTTCCACCCTTACCTTAGGGATCACCGGCTTGGGCCTGATGGAAAAAAGGGAAGAAGGGGTGACTTGCCAGGCAACCAGCCAGGGGTTGCCATGGCATCTTGGAGACCGCCGCCGGGCCAATCGGGGTGGAGTGCGGGCTGGCATCTGTCAGCAGGCGGAAGAGGCGTGTGTGGCAAGCACCACACACATGCACGCATGCACAGGCGCATGAGGCTGAACGTAGACCGTGGGCCTGATGAGGACAGCGCACCTCATGAATATTCATCGGGCTGATGGATGCAAAGCCAATTAACCACTTGGCAGCTGGATTTTTCCCGGACGCACCATTGGCCGCCTTGGGGCAGGCTCCGAGGGCTCGCCACCCAGAGGGGAGAGGTCCACGTGGTTAGACCCCTTCGCTCTTGCCAGACCTGGCCCTGACCCAGGGCATCCCAGCGGTCCTGAAGTCGGCCACCTGGTCCCCCCACAGGATTCAAATTCCCACCCAGGAGCCAAGCACAGCACAGTGGGCTTCCCAAAGGACGCATCCAACTGTCCACTCCCTCCCTTACTCCACGACCTCTGATTGGGGCAGTGACAGAGCAGTGACCCCAGCCTTAGCCAGCCTCTCCAATGTCACCCCAGCCACTTCCCAGAGCCCCAGCTTCTGTCTCAGCCCAGGTCCCTAGAAAGCAGAGCCTGAGGCAAGGGTTACTGTAGAGGAACTCTGTAGGGCGGGGCGGGGGTGTGTGACCGTGGGCCATCCCCTCAGGGTGTGCTGCCCGGCATCCCAGCTGCACACCCCCAGGGCAAGGACTCCTCCAGAAAGTTTGCAAAGAGAAGCTGCCCCTTGAGCGGCCCGCAGAGGAGGGTGGGTCTGTGTGCCTGGTTCCCTCCCATCTCCCTTTCCCTCTGGTCCAGGTCCACCCTTCAGGAGCCCACCCCATGCATTCATGTGTGCCCTCTGGGGTCACTGGGGAAGCCAGGGCCCTCCCACTCCCAGAGTCTGGGCAAGCTGCCCCCTGAGCTCACCAGATGTACGGAGCCCTGAGTCCTGCCCACTGCCCCATGGGTTCTGAGCACAGAGGTGACCCACCAGCCTGCACGCTCCTTCCCATCCTGCCCAGGCCCCAACCTGGGCCAGAGCAGAGGTGGGTGCCCAGCTCAGAGGTGGGCAGGAACCCACCCACGTTGGCTAAAGGGCAGCTCAAGGGCAAAGGTGGCATCCAGAGGAGCCAGGCGGAGGGGAGGCCAAATGCGTCCTCTGCCTGCCACCAAGATGGAGGAAGAGGTCTCTGTGGGCTCTCAGGACCGTCCACACCAGGGAGAGGACCTCAGGCTCACTCTGGGCCTGAATCCTGACCTCCCCAGACCCGCCACAGGCCCTGAGGGGTCACTGCAGCCTCTGAGCTTCAGTTTTCTCAGCAAGAGAAACTCACAGGCCCTTCCAGTGTGGTTCTTACTGTGCCTGGTACAGAGAAGAGAAAACAGGCATGGCCTCCACAAATGCTCTACCTGAGCCCTACCTCGGCCTGACTTGAGCCCCTACCTGAGCCCCGCCTGAGCTGGGCACTCTGCTTGCCCCTCCCCCATCCGCTGTCCTGCTGCAGCCGGGAGGCTGACCACTTCTCTGCTCCTTGGCCGCTGGGCCTCCAGCTGGGTCCAGGTGGGACGAGAGGCAGGGCTATGGTGGCCCCAAGCCCCCCCTGCCTGCCTGCTTCCTCCACCTCAGCCCCTCCCTTGGCAGTTGCCCACTCCCTGCCCTCCCTTGACCCTCAGGCCAGGGCTGGTCGCAGCTCGTGCAGCTCTGAGTCCCCTCGGAAATCAGCCCTTCACCTCTGGTCCCACAGGGCCCGACCCCCAAGGTGGAGGCTCAGGTGGCCCCCTTCTGAGGAGCCCATCGTGGAGGGTGAGGAAGGTGCTGGCAGGCAGACACAACCACGAACCTGCCTCGAACACCGGGATCAAGGGGGCCCAAGGGCGGGCACCAGTCCTGCAGTGCTGGGGGCCAGCTGCCAGCAGGTGGGGGGCTGAGAGGGTGGGGCCCCAGCACAGGGGGGCAGGGGGTGGGCCTGCTGGGGGTCGCACTGCAGAGGACGGTGGACAGGCTCAGCGATGGGGCGGGGCAGGTGGAGAGGGCAGGGGATGTGGAGCCCGGTCCGGCCAGCACTGCAGGGGCAGAAGCCCCAGGCCGGGGGCGGGGGTGGGGAGGCGGCAGGAGACCTGGGCCCAGCAGCCCAGGGCAGAGCGGGGACTTCCTGAAGCACAGGGCAGGCAGCGGGCCAGAACTACGCCAAAGCCCGCAGACACCATCACTGTTGGACTGAGGTGGGCGAGGGCTACAGTCCTGGGGGACTCCCCAGGTGTGTGGAAACCCGCCCCTCGCCAACGATCCCCCGAGTTCCCGCTGCCCAGAGTACGGGGTGTGAGGCCAGTGTTTTGGACAAGGCAGAAAGGTGCCTCTCACAAGCCCAGGGCTGGGGTCTGGAGGCCCTGGCGTGTGTCCCCACACCTCACGGCTGGCTGTGACTGTGCTTGTGCCCCTCTCATAGCAGGGTGGGCCAATGACCGGAGGGTCCCCTTCACAAGAGACCCGGTGCTGTTGGGTGGGTGAAAGCTCCCTGGCGACCTGGGCAGCACCTCGGACAGCTCCCTGCCCTGTGAGGAGCCCCTGCCCACCAGGGCTGGGCGCACCTTCTGGGGCTCCCCACTTCCCCTCCTGCCCCTGGGGGTCCATCAGGATCGCTGACGGAGGAGCCAGGTTAAGCCAGCATCCCTGGGGAGGGCCTGACCGGGGGAAGAAAGCCACCCCCCCGCACCCTGGAGGCCATGTCTGGGGGTCCGAGGGCAGCAACGCCCTCACCCCCAGATGCTCCTGTCCTGAGGCTGCCAGGCCTCTGACGGCCCACATTCTGGGGCCTCCACAGGCCCACTTTTGGTCGCCTCCTTTCTCCACGCTCCTCGCCCAGTCCTAGTGGAAACCAGGCGCTCTCAGATGAGGTGGGGCCTTCAAGACGGCAGGAAACGGGGTTCTGAGCCCAGCTTCCCAGGATCGTCTTCCTTCAATAGTGTGTGTTGGGACTTCCCTGGTGGCGCAGTGGTTAAGAATCCGCCTGCCAATGCAGGGGACACGGGTTCGAGCCCTGGTCCAAGAAGATCCCACATGCCACGGAGCAACTAAGCCCATGTGCCACAACTACTGAGCCTGTGCTCTAGAGCCCGCGAGCCACAACTACTGAACCCACGTGCCACAACTACTGAAGCCCGCATGCTTAGAGCCCGTGCTCCGCAGCAAGAGAAGCCACCACAGTGAGAAGCCTGCACGCTGCAACGAAAAGTAGCCCCCGCTCGCACCAACCAGAGAAAGGCTGCGCGCAACAACAAAGACCCAATGCAGCCAAAGAAAAAAAAAGTGTGTGCTGTCGTTAACACGTTACTTTACGAATGAAACATCTGCCGTATCCTCATCCTCCCTAAGCTCTCTCACACGGCCCCGGGGGCAGGGCTGTCACTGCCCCCATTTCTCAGCTGAGGACAGTGAGGCTCAGGGTGGCTCAGGAGCTCTTGGAGAGGAGGCCCCAGGGGGTCTCACTGAGGCCTGTCGATTTCGGAACCCGCTCTCCAGCCACAAGGCCAGGGCCTGCCTGTGCGTGGACACCAGCAGAGATGACCGAGACTGTCCCCAGAAGAACTCAGCCGGGTCCTGACCCACTCGTGGAGGCTATGTCCCTCCCAAGGGGCCAAATTCCAGTGGGGTGGGGTAAGGAGCGCTTAGGGGGCCAGGCTGGAGGCAAGGCCAGGCCCCTGCAGGAAGGACCCAGAAGGCGAATAGGTACCAGGAGAAGCAAACGCAGGGGTGGGGAGGAGGAAGAGGGGGCAGGGAGGGCAGGGTGGGTCTGGGAGCCCCTGGCAGCAGGGTCTGCCCAGGTCACCTGAAACGGGGGGCAGGCCCGGCGTCCTCACCTACCAGCACAGTCTCTCGCCCATTATGCCCAGGGAGGATTCCACTTTCAAGAACGATTTACAAGGGCTTCCCTGGTGGCGCAGTGGTTAAGAACCCTCCTGCCAATGCAGGGGACACGGGTGCAAGCCCTGGTCCGGGACGATCCCACATGCCGTGGAGCAACTAAGCCCGTGCGCCACAACTACTGAGCCTGCATGTCACAACTACTGAAGCCCGTGTGCCTAGAGCCCGTGCTCTGCAACAATAGAAGCCACCGCAATGAGAAGCCCGCGCACCACAACGAAGAGTAGCCCCTGCTCACCACAACTAGAGAAAAGCCCGCACAGAGCAACAAAGACCCAATGCAGCCAAAAATAAATAAATAGACATAAAAAAAACAAGAACGATTTACAAGAAAATATTTTTGAAAAAGCAAGTTCAGTGTGCCCTCGTTCTCTCCATGCTGGCAGTGGTTTGGACTGCTTTCATTAACATTAGCCCGGCCCTGTCAGCAGGACGGGCCAGGGCCATCTCCGAGGGCAGAAACCCAGGCAGCTGAGGTGTGTACCAGGGAGGGCCCATTCTCCCCGAGAGCGGCAGTACCCCAGAGGCGGGGGTCTGGGTACAGTGCGGGGAGGAGGCCTGGGGTACAGCCCGCTCTGCCAGAGCCATGGGCTCAGGATCTGGGAGGACGGCGGGGGGGCGTGGTGAGAGCTGGGGGGTTGGGGCCCAAGAGGGCTTCACCCAGACGGGCAGCCATGCAGGCCCCAGGCATACGTCTCCATCCGTGTGGAGAACAGAGCACAGCTCCCCTCCCTGCCCTCTCCTCTACACCTCTGACCTATTTTCAGGCACGCAGGGATCTTCCGAATTCCTCCTTCCCACAGCCAGTGGGGTAAAACCTCCGGGGCCGGCCTTGGGGCGGGGGAAGGGCAGCTCCAAGGGGCAAGCGAAAATGGTCATGCAGGTCGGCCCCTGGAGGAGGCAGCGTCCGGGGGCAGGATGAGGGCCACCGGGGCCTCTTCTCTCTTTAAGGCAAAGCCCAGGAGTCTGAGTCAAAAGCCAACTGGGAGCCAGAGGCACAGAGCCCACCGATGCAGCACCCAGGCGGCCGCCCAGAACACAGAGCCCAGAAAAGGGGATGGGTGCATGCTGGAGGAGAAACAGCAAGTCTTAGCAGTCATTCACACCTGAGTGAGAATTACTGTCTAAGAAATTCCAAAGGAAGGTATAGGGAGAAAGAAAGCTTAGAAAGACAATGAAAAACAGAGCTGCACAAAGTGGTCCAAGCCTGTGCCACTCCGCCCCTGGTCACCACCAGACCTCCCTCTCTCCAAGCAAGATCTGGGTGGAAACAACCACAAGTTAGGAAGCGAAAGCCAATACTTGATGTGAGCCTCTCATGCAGAACCAGGAAAACCCGGCATGGAGGCCCCTGCGGCCGCCATTCCACAGGCCTCCATGTCCCTGCACCACTGGGCCACCGAGACCCCCCTGCTGCTCTTCCTGGCCTCGTATCACCCCACCCACTCTTCTTATTTAAGTAACTGTGTTTTAGAAAGAGCTTTAGAACTCCACTATTAGTGGGAAATCACAATCACTTGCCTCAAATAAACATTCACCCTGAAACGCACACAAAGCCAAAGAGCCTCCTGGACGCCATGCCTGCCCGTGGCCGGCGGAAGGCTCTGAGTGACGCGGTGATGGGTGCTCAGCACCAGCGGCCCCTCCTCCCCCCGCCGGCTGCCAGGACAGCCCTACCAAGTCAAGCCCAGGCCCCTTAGTGTGGCCCCTGGCCTCCCAGTCTGGGCAGCCCTGTCCACCTGGCCCCCTGTTCCCCCCAGCACGCTCTGCCCTCCTCCCCGGGCACACGGCCCAGGCTCAGGGTCTGTCCCTGCAGCACACCCCCTCCCCCGACCTCCACCGCCCCTGTGAACCCTGGGCTCTCGTGTCCCAGCCCCCCGCCCAGGGTAACTGGTCGGACAGGAGGGTCGATCATCCTGGGGACCATGGCTTGTCCTCCCCTCCCTCCCCTCCTCCCCTTCCCCTCCTCCCCTTCCCCTCCCAAGGCCTGGCAGGAGGTTCCACCTGTTTCTCCCAGCAAAGGACACTCCCTGTGACGCTGCCTCGCAGGTGGCAGGCAGCCCTGAAGAGGACGGAGGAAAGTGCTCCTGTCCCTAAGCGCCCCTCCGAGGACCCCCTTTCCTGCTGGAATCACTCAGAGGTGGAGGGAACAGAGGCAGCGGGGGCAGGAGGGAGGAGGCAGGGAAGGAAGAGAAATGGGGGGAGTGGGGGAGACGGTGCTGAGAGGGATGGAGACACACAGACTGTGGACCAAAGGGGAAGAATTCACCCGGAGGCCGAAGTACAGTGACTAGAAAGACACAGACGAGGGCAGAGACCTGGGCCCAAGGCGGGAATGCCCACCAGGAGGCCACTCTGGTCCCTCCCGTGGCCGAGGCTGCCAGAGGCCCAGTTCTGGCCCTGCGGCCAGCCGAGGAGGGTCCTGCGGCTCCCGTCCGAGTCAAGCCATTGCAGTCTTCTGGAATCCCGGTCTGGGCCGGCTCTGGCTCCGGTGCTGCCGCCGGGGTGGACCCCTTGCTGGGACCTCTCGGAGCCGAGGGAGAAGGGGGCACACAGGGGGGCCTGGGGCAGGGCTGCCACCCTCGCCTCTGTGGGGGCAGGGCTGCTCCTCCCCCCGGCTGTAAGCGGAAGAGGCAGGGGTGCAGCAGAGCCCCACCACTGCAGACTTGGGATAAAGAGCCTCGGCCCTGGGCCGGGCGGACCTCACCCCACCTTCACCCTGCCTGGCTGAGGAGACAGCCAGGTGTGGCAGGGGTCCCATGGAGGGAGACCCCAGGGCCAAAGGGGTCCCTGCCCCCAGCTCTGCAAAGCCCAGGTTCCAGAAGGAAAGTTCCTCTAAGTGGGCTAGGATGCATCCTAGCCCATGGGGTCCTGCATGCCTGGGTGGGCTGGGCCCCTGCAGCTGGGCAGGAGGGGCTCAGGGCTGTTAAGGGGGACTCTGCAGGCCCTGGAGGAACTCCAGGGAGACTGGCCCCCAGGCCTGCCCCTGGCCCAGCCTCCTGTGTGCTTTCTGGAGGGCAGCAGTGGGGGCAAGCCCTCGCCCTCTCCTTCCCAGGGGTAATTTGCTGGCACTAGACCCCTAGGCAGGGCAAGTGGGGGGCCAGCCTGGGTCCCCTCCCCACAACACGCCCTCTGGGACCCGGGCTGGGCCTGGGGGCAACGGGGGCTGCTCCACTGCCAGGATGTGGGTGTGGGGGGCGTGGGGCTCAGCCAGCCCAGGGGAGGGGCTGGGCCACCGTCGGGGGAGGGTGACCGGGTGGCCGAGGAGGCTCCTGGAACCTCAGGGAAGTCAGGCAGGGCTGTGTGGGGAACAAAAGGCCTGTTCCCGCCACTGGCCAGGCATCCGGCCGGCCGGAGCCCCTCACACCAGGCCCTGCCTGGGACTCTGCGCTGGCCTCTGTGCTCCCTGACTGCCCAGGTGCACCACTTACCTTGCCTCCTGGTGAACACCTGGCAGCGTCCAAGGCCCGATGACCCCGCAGGAGAGTTGCACCTCTGGGCCTGCTGGGTCCTCGCTCACCAGTCCTTCCTTGCGGGGCTGGGCTAGCTGGGGCCAGGGAGGAGGGAGAAGGGGGTGGGAACTTGGGAGAGGGGCTGCAGTCTCATTTCCATGCCGGGCCCCTGAGCGCCCCCGCCCATTGTGCGCCTGGCCGGCTCACAATCACAGCCTTTGTGGTAGCCTTGCTCCCGCCCTCACCCTCGCCCTCTGCACTCAGGCATGGCGGGTGTCCCAACCCCCCACCTACTTCAAAGGGTGAGGGGAGGAACTCCTCCCGTCAGGTGCCCTCCAAATCTAAGCCAAGAGACAGGAACAGAGACCTGAGCCTCTGCGCTTGTGGGGGTCTTGCCGTGTTTGCACTCCGGCCTCCCTCCCCCGAGTCATACAGGGAGAAGCCATAGGTCGGTGTCCTTGGAGCACGTGGGAGTGGAAGAGGCCCCAGAAGGGTCCCAGCTGGGTGGGGTGGAGCCCCTCTTCCCATGGCATCAGGCACCTGCTCTGTCAGTCTCTAAGCTGTGGGAGGAATGGGGGGAATGGGCAGGACCCGGGTGCTTTCCTCGGGGGATGTTGGGGGGACCTGGGCCTCGCTGCAGGAACATGTCTGTGCCTGGGGGCCTCTGAGGTCCCTGGACCACGCAAGCTGGAGCTTGGAAGCTGTGGACCTTTTTGAGGGTACAGGGGGCCCAGAGCAGGGCTTGCCTTGGAGCCCTGTGCCCATGCCAGCAAACTGCTCCCTGTCCCTTGGGCTGAAGCTCTCGGCTCCCCCCCTCCCAGGCTACATCTGCCCTGCAGGCCCCTGTCACTGGCCTCCGGCCTCTCCCCACTCCCTTCAGGTCCCAAGACCCCGTCCTCCATTCCTCCCCCACCTTGGAGCGAGGACAGGGTCAAGGGTCAAGAGGCCAAGAGCCAGCTGTTCCCAGATGTGCCGTGGCCCCTCCCCTTTCTAGAGGAATGACAGGCCTCGCACCCAGGAGGGCGGGCAGTGTGACGAGGCAGCAGGAGCGGAAAAGGCGGGGGTTCTTCCCCGGTTTCTGTGGATTTGCTTAATCCCACGCTATTCGCAGGCTTTCACAGTGGCGGAGGGGAGGGGAGAGGAGGAGGAAGGGGGTCTCGGCCGCATCCCTCCCTCCCTCCTCCCCGCCCCCGCCCCGCGAAGCCACCTGACCCATCTCCAAGTTGCCGGCCCAGGCTCGAGGGGCCTTTGTGCGTGCGTGCGGAGGCGGCTGCCCAGAACCCGGAGCCCTAGCCACCGGCCGCGCCACCTCCCTGCGCCCTTCGCTCGGAGCCGGGGAGCCCCTGCCCCCATCCGTGGAGCTGGCAAATAAATGAATCCACAAACACAAATTCTCGGTGTGCTGGGTGGAAGCGGCGGCGTGGGCAGCGGCGGAGAGAAGGTTCGGGTGCAGCTGGGTTGGGGTTTGGTGAGGCTGGGCTGGGGCCCGAGGAGCCGCGGGGAGCACACACCCAAGCGGGGGCCTGGCAGCAGTAAGTTGACTTTTATGGAACCTTCAAAGGATTCAGGGCCACCAAGAAGGTCCCCACCGGGCTGGCACAGAAGGGCGGGCAGGGCAGAGGCTGCAGGTGTTCTCTCTTTCCCACCCAGCACCCACCCCCATGCCCAAGGAGGCCCTTCCTCCCGAGGGCCAGAGCTCGCTGGGAATGGAGGAAGGGGCGAGCCTCGGGCCCCGTAGGGGCTCAGGATCCCAAGAGCAAATGCCGCAGGCTGTCCTGGGGATGCGCAGAAAGCCGGTCTGATCCAAGGCGAGGGGCGCAACCCCCCACCTGACCCGCCTGGGGGGAGATCCGCTCAGCAGGGAGGGGAGCAGGCCTGCAAGGGGCGGGATCCTCCCCTGGTCCTGGGAGGGTTCAGCCCGGTACGAAAGGGGATCCGAAGAAAGATTTGGGGTCTGTAAACCTGAGGAGCCCTCCCCCATAGAATGCAGACAAGCTCTAGAGAGCTGGAAGCCAGAGCTGTCCTGGACCTATCCACGAAGCCAAGGGTGGGGGGCAGGCGTGGGCCGCGACCCTTCGAGGGTGAGGACAGGAGTGGGGCCAGAAAAGTCCAGAGGCGAGGTGGGAGAAGAGAGACTGGGGTTCAGGGTTCGGTTTCAACACCATGGACAGCGGCCCCCGCCTCTGTGGGGACCCGCCCCAGTCGCATTAGAGGCTGCGGGCGAACTGCCAGCTGGCCCACCTGCCCCGCCCTCCACCCCACCAGCCAGCGTCAGGCCTGGGCCCGGCTGTGGCTGTGAACCCGGCAGGCTTGGGATCTTACTGGGCGCTGGGCTGGGGGAGGTGAAGTTCAGCTTCCCTGCAGACAAGCAGGGGTTTTTCGCACCCCATGCAAGGGAGAAGGGCCACTCCTGACACCAACAAAGGGCAAGGAACTGCAGCTGGGAAGCCTCCTAGGGAGGGCGGTCCTGGTGGGTTGAGGACCCACGGGGGTTGAGGGCAGAGCCTCTCCGAGTGCCACCCCCTTCCCAGTCGGCTTTGCTTCCCCAGGGCTCCCGCAGTGCTGGAGTGGGCCCAGAGGGAGGAACAGGACCGTATTCGCAAGGTGGGAGGGTCAGCGGGGTCTGCTCTGAGGGCAGATGGCGCAGGGGCTGGGTGGGCCTGGAGGGAAGGAGAGGGGACGGAGGCCTGCTGGCCTGGCCCGGGCCTGCGGCTCCCTCGCCGTCTACACGGGAACAAAGGCCCGCGGGGGAGGCCTGAGGCGGTCTGGCTTAGGGAAGCCACTGGTCCTTGGCCCCAGTGGGACAATCAGTCTCAGCCCTCAGAAGGACTCCGAGGAGAGGGCCGAGCTCGGAGTCAGGCCGTGGGCCAGGATGGAGAACACCCACCCCAGTCAGGACACAGCGAGAAGAGCGCGCTTCGGTGGGGTGGCTACCTCCGTCCTCCAGATAACCGCCCAGTGGCCCGCGGCAAGTCCCCTTCCTTCCTCCGGGGGCTGGAGGGGCTGGCAGAGTGACGGTGCGGAGCAGGAGGGGGTCGTGTGACGGGGAGCGAACCGCGGGCTCGAACCTGCGGCGCAGGCCGAGTGCGGGGGTGCGTCTGCGGGCGAGACTAGGCTGCGCGCAGCTGAGGCGTGGCTGGTGGGTGTCAGGGTGCGCTCCGAGGGGCTGCGGCCGGTGGGCTGCAGGGGGAGCGTTCGCGTGGGTGCAGGAGGGGCGCGGGAGGGGTTGGCGTGCGTGTGTGAGAGAGGCGTTCCCGGGGGCAGACGTGTGGCCTTGGGGCGCCAGGGACGGTCGAGGGCGCTCGAGGGCGGCGTCCGTGTGAGCGGAGGAGCGCGCGGGGCGCGACGCGGCGAGTGTCCGCGGGAGGCACCGGGCGCGCAGTGCGTGTGTGCGCGTGTGCGCGGCGCGCGTGCCCCCGCAGTTCTCAAGGACACCTCGCGGAGGCGGCGGCGGAGCCGGTGTCCGGGTGACGTCACCGCGCGCCCCAGTGATAATCGCCCGGTGCCCGAGCCGGGCGCGGATACGCGCGGAGGCGGCGGCGGCGGCGGCGGCGGCGGGCGGGGGACAGTCGCTCCCGGGCCGGCGCCGGCGAGCAGGAGCTGGGCGCCCGCCGCGCGCTGAGCCCGCGGACAGTCGGCTCCCAACCGGCCCGCGGCGCTCGGGGACTTACTCGGCTCCTTTGGCGGCGTCCCCGCGCCCTCCTCCGCCCCGGGCAGCGGCGCGCGGGGCCCGAGGAGGAGGCGGAGGCGACGGCTGCAGCTCCCGCCCTGGACGGGTAACTGTGCTCGGGGCCGGGGCGGGGCGGGTCCCGCGAGCGGCTTCTCCGGGTCTCCCCGGCTTTCTCTCCACCAACAGCTCTCGCGGTTCCCGGCGCGTGGGCAGGGTGAGCTCGCTGGGCTGTGAAAAGAGACTGGCTTTCATTTCTGAGCATCGAGATTCTTTTTTTTAACCGCTTTCGTAGCGCGCTCGCGGGTCGGGCCGGGGAGGGGGGTACAGCGGGGGAGGCAGCTGCGGAGAAGCTCGCGCTGCGCTGTCGGAGCGGGCTCCGCGCCTCTCGGCGGCCCGCGGCAGGCGGCCGGGCGCGCACACGCTCGCTCACCCCTCGCCTCCAGCGCCTCCTCGCCGCGATGCCTCGGTGTGCCAGGTTCCGCCCGAGGGGCTTGCTTGGGCCCCCTCCCCGCTGCGGAAGGGGAAGAAGAGTGGGCTCTTCAGAGTTGGGGGCGGATCCGGGCTGGAGTCCGAGGAGAAACCGTCGGCGTGGCGCAGCGCCCCCGCCCCGCGCGCCCCGTGGCGAAGACGCCGGAGCGTTCGCGCCCTTCGGGCGAGGATCCCACGCGAGCGGGAGCCGCTGCCCCGACCCCGGCCCGGCCGCTCGCCGCCCGCCGCAGCCCTGAGGGCCCCTCTGCGTGTTCACAGCGGACCTTGATTTAATGTCTATACAATTAAGGCACGCGGTGAATGCCAAGAGAGGCGCCTCTGCCGCTCCTTTCTCATGGAAATGGCCCGCGAGCCCGGCCGGCGCGGTGCCCCTCCCGCGGGAGGAAGGCGAGCCGGCCCCCGGCGGCCCCTCGCGCCGCGGACAAATCCGGCGAACAATGCGCCCGCCCAGAGGGCGGCCCAGCTGCCGGGCCGGGGACCTGGCCGCGGGACACAAAGGGACCCGCACGCCGCGGGCGTCGCGGGGCGGGTGGGGGCGACCGCGGGGGAAGCCTGCGGCCCGGACGAAGCTGCGGCCACGTGTGTCCTCAGCACGGAGCGCCCAGAGGGCGGCGGGGACCGGGAGACAAAGGGAGGGTCCGCGGGGGGCGGCGGAATGGGAGGTGGGCGCCGGCGGCGGTGGTGGGGGACGCCTTGCGCCGGGGAGTTGGCCGCCGCGGGAGCTGGGTTTAGGGAAGTCAGGCCACCCGGCGGGCAGGTTGGAGCGCTGTCCGCGGTGCTGGCTGTGGGTGGCCCCACGGGACAGGAGCTCTGCGAGCGCGGGGCCAACAATGTCCCGAGGGCCACTCGCCCCAACCGCGGTGCGCTGGGCAGTTGCCATGGCTACGACGGAGGGGGTGGGGTAAGGCCTGAGGTCACCGCAAAGTATGTCCTTCCTCAGTCCGCTGGGCCGCGGGGTGGGGGTGGCCCTCTCTGAGCTCCTGGAACTGCCCCTGTGCCTCGAGGACAAGGGTCAAAATGGGGAAGGGGGACGCGTTTACACCCAGGGCTAGGGTCCAAACAAGGGCAGGTAGATGTGCCTGACCACATCGTGCCCCAATCCTCCTGTGGACTATGCAGGACGGAGGCACGTGAGGCTCCGCAGCCCGGGGGAGAAGGCAAATCCCTCCCCCACCATCTGCAGCCGCAGTGACACCCACTCAGGTTTGCTGCAGGCATTTTTTTTCTGTCCTCGGAGCCAGCGCCACCTGCTGGCACCCTGGCCGGCACTCCCCCCGGGCTCCTTCTGTCCCCCTCTCACCCACCAGGCTCCATCCCCCCCCCCATCCCGACAGCATCTTGGGTCACCCTTGGGGCAGTCGGGCCTCTCTGACCAGGTCAGTGTGCCCTGCTTCCCCTCCAGCAAGCCCCCAGCCCTGACTCTGCAGCTGCATCCTTTCCTCTTAACTGGGATGAGGATGAGCCCCTCTGGCCAGGCTCCAAGCCTGGGCAGGGGCCTTAGTCTCCCTTATTCTCCCAGCCCCCGGGCCCCAGGCAGGGAGCAGAAAATCAGCACAAAAGGAACCACTTGGGTTTCCGGCTGTGGGCCCTCAATGCCCACCCCCTCCTGCAGCTGCAGGGCAAGGGCACCTGCCTCCCCCTCCCCCTCAGCTCAGCCCTCCAACCCCTCCCTGAGACGTGGGCTGCAGGCACAAGCAGCAGCCAAGGGCCTCCATCTGCCACCCCACCCCACATCGGGGTCACTGCAGAGCCCGAGGACAGAGTCCTCCAATCTCCTGCCCCCTGGAGGACAGGGAAGGCCGGAGAGCCGCAGCCCGACCATGGCGCAGCAAGGCTGGCCCCTTCTCCTTCCTTCCCCTGTGAGGGGGTGCAAGCAGCACCCCCAGGGGCACCTCTGGTCAAGGGGGGCAGGAGGAGCCCAGCAGGGGCCCCAGGGTCACTCTGGGCAGCCCTGGGTCTGGGTGTCCCCGCTGGGTGTGGAAGGAGGTGGCCCTCGTCCCGTCTGAGCTTTCTCCAGGGGCTGGACCAGCAGCACGGACCTTCTCTCCGAGGGCAGGGGGCCTCTGCACCCTGGCTCTCTGGACCAGGAATGCGGCTGGGCTCTGTGTGCTTGTCCACTTCCTTTCCTGGGGACTTGGCTCCTGACTGGAAGGGACCTTCCAAGCGGACAGCCAGGCGGGGGTTGGGGGACACCTAGGGTGGAGGAACAGCCCTCAGCACGTTTCCCAGGCTGGTCAGCCTCCCGTGGGAGTCCCTGGGAAGAAGCTGGGGGCTCTTCCCCCCTAGAACCCTCCCCTAAAGGAGGCCTGAGGTCACAGGTCACAGTCCCCCTAAGCCCCAGTCCCACCCAGCAGGTCCATGGCGCTGCGGGGTTCTCAGGGTCTGCACTGGGCTGGCGCCGCCGGGGCTGGGCTACAGCTGGATGACAGCCACAGTGCAGGGAGGGCCCCGTGCCGCAGGACAGAGTCCAGACCTCAGGGCTGAGCCCAAACCTGCGCCCTGCATCCACCAGAGCCCTGCATGTCCGCGCTCGACCTCCCTCCTCACATGCCCACACACGGACCCCCAACCCCACTCCCAGGGAAGGGCTGGGCCCCCACAGGTCCTGGCCCACAGGACACTCCCTATGGAGGTGCCAGGGAGTCATCCTGGGGACGGCAAGCCCGGCTGAGCACTCAGCACATGCCCGGAGATGGGGCTGGGTACCAAGCTGGGGTCCAGCCCAGCGCTCTCCAGCAGGGAGCACCCCCAGTGTGAGGCCAGAGTGGGGGACACCAGCAGACGGAGAGGGACCACCCCCCCCGGGCCCGCCCAAGGAGCAGCCCTGCGGAGAGAACTTCTCTGCTCTGAGTAAAACCGAATAAACAGCAAGGCTGGTGCCACCTGCCTACAACCTTCTCCGAACACCCCCGGAGCCCCCAGCGCTGCCCAATCCGTCCGATGCGGCGGAAGAGGGAGGCACTGCAGGGCCGGGCAGCGGTCAGCTCAGGCCGGGACAGTCACCCCCCCCCCCATGACCTTGCCTCTTGGGCAGGGCGCCCGCCCCCAGGTCTAGGCCTGAAGCAGGCCTCCGACCAGTGCGGAGATGAGGAGCCAGGCTCTCCGGCCGTCCCCCCAGCCGCCTCCCGGCCCGGCTCATAAGCCCGCACACTGGTGGTGGGCGACCCAGAGAGCGCAGCTCCTTGGCAGCCCCGCCTTCACCCCTGGGCCCCCAGCAGCCGGGCAGGGTGCAGGGTAATGACAG